>NC_133330.1:190240200-190553752 GCF_042186555.1 Aquarana catesbeiana | reverse complement strand
TGTTTAGTGGCAGCAGGGATAGCTGAACGTTTTGATATAAGATTTGTGTAGGTGGGCTTGAAATTGAGGGAGTGGTGGCAGTTTAGAAATCATGTTCTGATTTTTCAGCTTTTGTCACCTCCCACTCTAGTTTTGAACATTTCCCCATTCATTCCTATGGGACCAATTTTGCTGCAAAAATGACGATATTTCGTGAAACGTTCCACAAAGTAATAGCACACCATTCGGGAACAATCTGCACGTTTCAGTATATTGTCTATGTAGTGTAAAAACTGTGGGAGGAGTTAGGGTGGTAAATTTGGCTATAAGAATAATATATGTGTGAGATAACAGTAAGTGGTCTTGCTATGCAAGAACACTTAATAATAATAGTAATAACTAGAAAAGCTACAATTTCTGGGGAAATTGTGAAAAGTGTTCTTGCCTCAATAACTGGAGTGGCTTGAGTAATTGTGTGGTTGGAGTGGCTTGAGTAACTGTGAAAAGTGTTAAAAAGCTTAATATTTTAAGAAGTATAAATAGTAGTAAAAAAGTTGAAGTCCCATCATTAGCTGAAAGAGCTGAACATTTTTTTCAAAAATCTTTTTTATTATAGCCAAATTTACCACCCTAACTCCTCCCACAGTTTTTACACTACATAGACAAGTAATATACCGAAACGTGCGGATTGTTCCCGAATGGTGTGCTATTATTTTGTGGAACGTTTCGCCGAATGGTTCACGAAATATCGTAGTTTTTGCGGTGAAATTGGTCCCATAGGAATGAATGGGGAAACTAGAGTGGGAGGTGACAAAAGCTGAAAAATCAGAACATGATTTCTAAACTGCCACCACTCCCTCATTTTCAAGCCCACCTACACAAATCTTATATCAAAACGTTCAGCTATCCCTGCTGCCACTAAACCTGTCCATGGCGAAGCCATAGTCATAGTTTTCACAATATGACCATTTGTTTGCAACTCACACCGTCCATTGACATTCATTGAAACTACACTCTAGCCCCTTCAAATTTGAAGGGCAATTTCTAAACTGTGACCGTGCCTTCAATTTTAATATTTCAGAGACATACTATGTATCAAAATCTAGGTCTGGGTCTTGTGATTCTCACAATATAAAGATCTTCGCTGTAGGATTTATAGTTTTTAAATACAGCCATTTGAATTACTGCACAGTTATTACATCTATCATGGTCCTGTGTATTGTGCAATATTTGTGAAGCATAAACGGGACATGAGCGTTGCTAGGAAACAGTGGTTGTAAACACAAGATGCTGAGACCCCCCAAATGCATGTGGTCATACCTTCATCTGCGAGGCTTGATAATGCTGATAATTTACCACCCTAACTCCTCCCACAGTTTTTACATCACATAGACAAGTAATATACCGAAACGTGCGGATTGTTCCCGACTGGTGTGCTATTACTTTGTGGAACTTTTTTCGCCGAATGGTTCACGAAATATCATTGTTTTTACATCAAAATTGGTCCCATAGGAATGAATGGCGAAATGTTCAAAACTAGAGTGGGAGGTGACAAAAGCTGACAACCCCATGATCATACCACCCTAACTCCTCCCACAGCTTTTGAACTACATAGACAGTAATATACCAAAATGTGCGGATTGTTCCCGATTGGTGTGCTATTATTATACTACTACTATATATTTTGAGAAAAAAAATTTTGAAGGAAAAAATTTAAAAAATTGTGGAAAAATAAAACCACAAAGCTATGAGGGGAATTATAGCTCCTCTCACACAGCTCTAAGGACAATTATAGCATTATAGCTCCTCCCACACAGCTTTGAGGGGAATTATAGCTCCTCCCACAAATATCATCATGCCATCTAAGGGAAAGAGATCTAAAGCTGCAAAGATACGCTGGACTAAACTGGATCTGGAGCCCCACAGCAGCATAGTGGATATGGAGGTTTGTGACAGTGAATGTGCCCAGGAGGTACATAGTGAACCTGTGGTGTCATTTTCATGTTCAACTCGGTGTCAAGTTCAAGAGCACAGTGACAGTGATGGGCACTTCTGAAAACCATGGCATGCAAGAACCATGTGTACCGAGTGAGATTTCTGTGCAGGCATCACTTTATCAGGGTCATCATGGCTATGGAAGGTTAAGGAACAAACAGTGTACATGCATGGCTCTGACATTTTTGGCATACCACAGTGAGCTTGATGATGTGAGAAAGGGTGATCTTGATCAAATACTGAAGAAGGGCAACAGCTTGTATGGCTCAACAATAAAACAGCTAAAACAAAGATGTCTATCAGCATCAGCACTTGACAATGGAAGAAGTGCCCCTCAGGCTCAACACTGACAAATATGAGTATGACGTTGTTAAATCTCCAGTGTTATCGGGATGTATGAGAGCCACGGTAGACAGTGACAACCAAGGTTGGTTTGTTGACCTCTCCACAAGACTTCAGTGCCTCAATGCAGATGTTACACATGCACTTTTTATAGTAGTGCCATATTGCATTGTTCAGAGACAAGTCTGGGAGATATGGACTGTTTGATTCTCATAGTCGAAATAAGGATGGACTTCCTGCCACTGGAAAAGGAAAAGCTGTTATGATCACTTTTACACATTTGAGTGATATGGGGGCAAGGATTTATAAGTTGTATGAATTGCTCCTTACAGACACCAGAGGCCCCATTGATGGACTGCAGTATGACTTCATGCCAGTCTCATTTCATCGTGCAAGACGTCTGTCAGATGGTTTGCTGTCCCCACCGGTGCAATATGACAAACCACATAATGCAAAGCATGTTGAGAACAAAGTGACAGATGACCAAAGATGCAGCACACACTGGATTCCCAGCCAGCAAGCATTCTCCACGGTCACTTGATGCAAAATCCTCACAGGGCATATGGAAGGAAAGTAAGGCATTTTCCAAATTGAATGCACAGAGACAACAAAAACTGAAGACAAGACACAGAAATGAAAGAAGGCGTGATTTCAAGGCTACAAAGATGTCTGTCACCAATAGGAAAAGGACATACAACACCAGCCGATACAGAGCAGATGCTGATTTTAAGTTGAAGCAGAAGCAATATATCATTCGCAAATATGCAACAGATGCCAATTTCAACTTGAAGCAGAAGCAGTACATCACCAGAAAATATGCGACAAATGCCGATTTCAACTTGAAGCAGAAGCAATACATCACCAGAAAATATCATAATGATCCTGCTTTCAGAAAACGTCACTTGCAACATTGCATGAGTTACATGAAAATGAAGCGTCACACTCAAGCAGATTTTTGAATAACCCATAAGATGCAATGTGCCTTCAAAATAAGAATGAAATACAGACGATGGACTCGTGTCATGCGGGAATGCAGTCAACCAGTGGACAACAGCCTAATGCAGACAGCTATATCCACTTTCCATGAATGCATTAAAGCTGGGCCAACATTTGTGTGCAGGATGTGTCATCGCACCCTTTTCCCTAACCAAGTGAAACATTGCATTCACAGCAATTACAAGAAGAATCTACACATTGTTGCTGCCTGTTTGACAGGGAAATATGTCCATGTGTGCAACAATCACTGTCAAGGACCTGAACAATGCACCGTACCAGATGAAAGGACCAAAGAATGGATTTGTCACAACTGTGACTCGCATTTAAAAGCAGGACACAAATCATCCATCGCTGTGGCTAACATGGAGCTGGCGCCCATTCCCCCAGAGCTCTGTGATTTGAATGTGCTGGAAAGACAACTTTTGGCCAAAATACTGCCATTTGCCAAGATCATCACACTTCCCAAAGGTCGACAGGCAGCTATACATGGCACTGTATTGTGTGTGTGCCATCCGAGGTGGAAACCACGGTCAATACTCTACCAAGATCGCACAGCACATCCCAGTTACAGAGTGAAGCTGAAAAGACGTCTGACTTACAAAGGCCACCGGCTGTTTCATAATGTCAACATGGGAAATGTAGTAGAAGGTCTGTCAAGACACACACCCCGACTACAGTGACATTTCAATTAGAGTGGATGAGACAATCGATCATGATGATGGGATGGAACTCGACAGTTGTGACGAAACTGATGGAGAGACTTGAACGCATCAAATTGTGATCCATCAGAGGTACAGTCTGCATGTTTACCGGCTGCTTTTGAGCAACAGGAAGGCCATGACCAACAACCTCCCAATGCAGAGGATGAGAAGGATACACTAAGACCTGGAATTGGCCTAGACAGTTGTTTGCAGCCATCTGACCTTGGAGAGGAAGCACTGACACACGGTGATGGAATATTCAGCATTGCACCTGCACAAGGAAACACACCTGTCAGCTTCTTTAAAGTTCCTAGGCTTGAGGCAATGGCTTTCCCTGTTCAGTTCCCTACTGGACAGAATACATTGGACCAGGCAAGACAAGTCAAACTGTCCCCGAGCATGTATTTCAATGCAAGGCTTTTTTGTGTTGATACTCGTTTTGCAAGAGACACAAGCTACCTCTTCTTTGCGCAGTTTGTCACAGAAACACACATGGCCAAAAGCAGCATGTCCATCCAGTTAAGGAAAGGAAAACCCAATACCAGGGATGGACGGAAAATATCCAACAAGCTGCTACAGGACAAGTGTGAGGTTGAGAGGTTGGTGCGAAACCGAGATGCCACAAGGTTCATGCAACCACTGAGAGGGAGTCCAGCTTACTGGGATAAAAATCTGAAGAATTTGCTAGCCATGGTCAGACAATTGGGTAAGCCAACATTTTTTCTTACCTTCTCTGCTGCAGAATTCAGATGGCCAGAGGTAATAACGGCAATAAAGGCACAACAAGGTCCAAAAGGTGGTTTTTGCGGGGCTAGACTGGGCTGAAAAGTGTGACATTTTTCGAGGCAACCCAGTGACCACCATGCGCATGTTTGACAAACGGGTTGATGCTCTGATGCGACAGCTGCTGTTGGGTCCTGCACAGCCAATTGGTGAAGTTATCGATTACTTTTACCGGGTTGAATTTCAGGCGAGAGGGAGCCCTCATATACATTGTCTCTGTTGGGTAGCAGGAGCTCCTATATTTGGACAAGACAGTGATGACAAGGTGTGTGCCTTTTTTATAGATCATAACATCTCATGCCAGCTGCCTGATGAAGCCAAACAGGCCTTACTTCACAGATTTGTAACAGAACTTCAAATGCACAGCAGGTCTCATTCAAAATCATGCAAGAAAGGTAACAGAGTATGCAGATTTGGATTTCCAAAGCCACCTATTAGAAAAACGAGGATAACTTACCCGATGCCAGAAGAACAAGGAGATTGTGCAATGAAACCACAAGCAGCCAAAAACAAACTGAAACCAGTCTGGGATTTGCTTAATAACCCAAAAGTGCAGCTTGAAGACATGTCACAGCTACTGGCACAGTGTGATATGACTTTGAATCAGTACAACTCGTACATTCAGGCATTGACCTCCTCAAGCGTGATTCTAATGAAGCGTGATGTCAAGGACTGCTGGGTGAACAACTACAATCCACATTTGCTGACGGCCTGGAATGCCAACATGGACATCCAGTACATTCTTAATGAGTATGGTTGCATCATGTACATGTTGTCCTACATATCCAAGCCAGAACGGGAGCTGAGTGACTATCTCAAAGCAATAGTCAAATGAGCCCAGAAACAGAGACAGAACGAGAGGAAATGAAAAGTTCTTCAGGCTTATTCAAAACACAGAGGTCAGCGCCCAGGAGTCTGTGGCCCGTACGTGCAGCCTGAAAATGAAGTCTTGCTCACGTGAGGTTGTTTTTCTGCCAACTGGTGACAACGCACTGAAAATGAGTCTCCCGCTCAGTGCATTGCAGAACAAACCAGCCGATTCTCTTAATGTGTAGATGACGAGTTTTGTCGACAAATACAGAGCCAGACCCGAAACACCAGAGTTTGAGTCTATGTGTCTGGCAGACTTTGCATCCCATTACAGGGTTGTCTATGGCAAGCAGAAGGAAGATGGCAAGCAAAAGGAAGACGGCAAGCGTGTCAGCCTATTAAATGAAATGGAAATGATTAAAAAACGCACGAGAGGGAAGCCTGCAATCATCAGGTACGCACGCTTCTCAGAAGAAGGACCCCAAGAACTACTACGGCAGACTGCTTAAACTCTACCTCCCCCACCGTTCAGAGTCATCACTGAAAACTGTAAGGTTCCCAACACACCAGGATTTTTACAAAGGCGCCTGTGTGAGCTTACCAGGAGAAGAAGCAATCCGAGCAGTGTCTGCAATTGTTACCAGCAACCAAAAGAAGTTCAAACACAACAAAATTGTGGAACAAGTCTTGGATGACTTTGTAAACGGCCCTGTTGAAGATGCTTGGAACACCTTTGCCCCAGAAGCTGAGTTGGATAGGTTGGAATGTATAGAGGAACGCAAAGAAGGGGAGCCACATCATGAGAATGAACAAGATGATGTTCCAGAGTACAAACGTCACAAACAAACATGTGGAATTACGCTTACTGTGAAGGCCCCACAAATGTGCCCTGATTTCCTTTGGAAAATGTACAGAAACCTTAACCGGACACAAGCTCAGACATTCTACTCAGTTTGTGACTGGTGCACTAACGGTGTGCGTGGCCTAAATCCTAACCCATTCTATTACTTTGTCACTGGTGGTGCAGGGACAGGCAAATCACACCTGATAAAGTGCATCTATGCTGAGGCAACAAATACTCTGTAAACTTACCAGACTACATGAGGAAGCAGACATATTCATGCCCAGCGTTTTACTAACTGCATTTACAGGAACAGCAGCTTTCAACATTTCAGGCAACACTTTGCATTCTCTGCTGAAGTTGCCAAGAAGCTTGAAGCCACCCTACCAAGGACTTAGAAATCTAATAGATGAAGTGAGGGCACAGCTGTCAAATGCGGAGATCATTGTTATTGACGAGGTGTCAATGATTTCAAAGCCCCTGTTTGCCTACATCAACTGGAAATTACAGCAAATCAAAGGCAGTAAGAAACCTTTTGGTGGTATGCCAGTACTAGCAGTAGGAGACTTTTTTTACCAGGTCCCCCCGCTGGGAAAAAGTAAACCACTCTGCGTGTTTGAGGAAAATACCAATGACGTCTGGAAAGACAACTTTCAGATCACGCTGACAGAGATCATGCGACGGAAGGATGACATTTCATTTGCTGAGCTTTTGAATAGAATCAGAGTCAAGCAGAAGACTGGCACCTTAAGCAATGATCACAAAGCTCTACTTGCTCAGGCTTTGACAGATCCCACCCACTGCCCTAATGACGTGCTGCACATCTTTGCCACCAACAAAGAGGTTCACAAACATAATGCTGCAACTGTCTGTTCTCCATTCAAACGTCACCAACATAGATGCCGACTATTACAGAAAAGACCCTAAGACAGGAGTGATGCTG
The DNA here is from genome assembly GCF_042186555.1 of Aquarana catesbeiana. Lineage (NCBI taxonomy): Eukaryota > Metazoa > Chordata > Amphibia > Anura > Ranidae > Aquarana > Aquarana catesbeiana. Next base: position 190,546,362 of record NC_133330.1, on the reverse strand, counting down.
AGGCAACACCAACCTTTCAAAGGACACAAAGACAATCTGACACACTGCAAGCAGCTGAAGGTGCCCGTATCATGATCACAAGAAACATTGATGTAGAAGATGAGCTTGTTAACGGGACATTTGGCAAGATTGCAAGAATAATCATCCAGACTGAGAATTGTGCTACTACGGTAAACAAGCTTGGGCTTGTGCTGGACAATCCAAATGCAGGACAGAGATACCGTAACAAGTCGTCTTGTGATGCTGACAACTTGGTGTACATAGAAAGGGTAGAGGAAAACCTGAGACAGAAAGGAGTTGTTCGCAGGCAGTTCCCCCCTGAAGTTGGCTTTTGGATGTATGATTCATAAGTGTCAGGGGATGTCGATACAGTCGGCAGTGGTCTCATTAAAACGGGTCTTCCAACCAGGAATGGCCTATGTTGCTCTGAGTAGAACGACTACACTGCAAGGACTGTACATAACCGACTTTGATGAGAAGAAGATCTTTGCTGATCCTGAAATCACAGCCTCCCTGGATTCAATGAATGCATCACTGGAAAGTGTTATGCCCCTCTTAAAGTTTCTACAGACAACAGACAAACCGCAAACATTAACAATTATCCATCACAACATGGAAGGATTACCAGCTCACATTGAAGATATCAAATCTCACCATGAGTTGACACTTGGAGATGTTTTATGTTTCACTGAAACTCATCTCTCAGGCTCTTCTGTTGCTGAAAGTCTCCCAGCTGGAGGGCTACAACCTGTTCAAACGCAACAGACACCTCTCGTACACGAACCTTCCTGACATTGCAAGTAAAGGTGGCGGAGGTGTCGCCTTGTATGTCGGAAACCATTTCAAGGCCTATGAAAAGCAGTATCATCACAATGTGACTGACTTGGAGTTCTTGGTTGTCAAACTGGAGTCCCCTGTACAAGCTTTGATCGCTGTTTACAGGCCACCGGATTACAGTATTGACCAATTCCTTACTAACCTGCTGGACCTCTTGGAATCTTTGGAAATAATGGATTGCCAACCTATAATACTCTGTGGAGATTTCAATGAAGATTTTCTGTGCAGAGCAAAGAAGCCAATATCTGACCTTCTTCACTCAAGAGGATATACCCAACTGGTCTGGGCAGCTACCACAGAAAAAACACACTGTTGGATCACATTTACATCTCCAGGGTGCAGCAGTGTCTCCAGTCAGGAGTACTGCACAGTTATTACAGCTATCATGATCCTGTGTATTGTGTTTTGAGCAGTGGTTGTGAACATGCTTAGAGCCTGCATAAACAGGGCATGAGTGTTGCCAGGAAACAGTGGTTGTGAGACAGTGGTCACCAAACAGATAATAAAGTGGCAATGAGGGTCAGTTTATGTGGCCATAGTTATGTGGGACCATTTACGATTCGCTAAAAATCATTCTCTATATTTCATGTTCGGTGTACTTGTTAGACACTGAACTCACTTACTCCCCCCCCCCCCCCCCCCCCCATCCATCACAGACATCTGTCCTCATCACACTCACCCTCTCCTTCCTGTGCTATAGCCTGCTTGCTGATTAGTAAGACAGATAAACAGCAAGGAGCAAAACTGCAGAGAAAGTGAAACTTTGTAAGGGTTTAAAGTATATGCTTTAATAAATTGCCTTGTATCCAAAAAGTTGACTGTTCAAAATGTTAATACAATGTATAACGGAAATATACCGCCTGTTCGCTTGTGACGCAATATATTGAAATTATATGTACACTGTGTAAAGTGTTTTTGACGCACTTGATTTTGGGACACGAGTCCGTCAGGTGCTACGCTTTGGCCGGGGCGGAATAAATCCTGGTAACCCTTAAGTCTGTGTCCGACAAAGTCATTTACCGATATTTCTACTTTCTACATCATTAGCACTTGTGCACTTTTTAAATTTGATCAATCAATTGGTTAGTGTAATGTTTACTATCTTTACTCACTCCAAACACTCAGTCCACACAGTTACTCTGCCCAGTCCAACCTTTCCACAGTTACTCCAGCCACTCCAACCACACAGCAGTTACTCAAGCCACTCCTCCATCCACTCCAGTTGTAGAGGCAAGAACATTTCACACAATTTCCCCAGAAATTGTAGCTTTTCTAGTGTTTATGTGTTCTTGCATAGCAAGACCACTTACTGTTATCTCACATATATATATTCTTATTATAGCCAAATTTACCACCCTAACTCCTCCCGCAGTTTTTACTCTACATAGACAAGTCATATACCGAAACGTGCAGATTGTTCCCGATTGCTGTGCTATTACTTTGTGGAATGTTTCGCCAAATTTTTCATGAAATATCATAGTTTTTGCGGAAAATTGGTCCCATAGGAATGAATGGCGAAATGTTCAAAACTAGAGTCGGAGATGACAAAAGCTGAAAAATAAGGACATGATTTCTAAACTGCCACCACTCCCTCATTTTCAAGCCCACCTACACAAATCTTATATCAAAACGTTCAGCTATCCCTGCTGCCACTAAACATGTCCACGGCTAAGCCATAGTCCTGATAGTTTTCATAATATGACCATTTGTTTGCAACTCACGCCGTCCATTGACATTCATTGAAACTCTACTCTAGCCACTTCAAATTTGAAGGGCAATATCTACACTGCGACTGTGCCTCTATTTGTAATATTTCAGAGACATACTATACATCAAAATCTAGGTCTGGGTCTTGATTCTCACAATATAAAGCTCTTCGCTGTAGGATTTATAGTTTTTAAAATATGACTGTTTGAAGTACTGCACATATTTTAATAGCCATCATGATCCTGTGTATTGTGTAGTGAGCAGTGGTTATAAAGCATACACAGGGCATGAGCGTTGCTAGGAAACAGTGTTTGTAAACACAAGATGCTGAGACCCCCCAAATGCATGTGGTCATACCTTCATCTGCTAGGCTTGATAATGCTTGTAGACTACTGGTGGAGGCAAGAACACTTCACACAATTTCCCCAGAAATTGTAGCTTTTCTAGTTAAGTGTTCTTGCATAGCAAGACCACTTACTGTTATCTCACATATATATATTATTATAGCCAAATTTTCCACCCTAACTCCTCCCACAGTTTTTACACTACATAGACAAGTAATATACCGAAACGTGCGGATTGTTCCTGATTGGTGTGTTATTACTTTGTGGAACGTTTCCCCGAATGGTTCACGAAATATCGTAGTTTTTGCGGAAAATTGGTCCCATAGGAATGAATGGCGAAATGTTCAATGTCATTTAATTGGTGTGCTATTACCTTGTGGAACTTTGTGAAAAGCTGAAAAATACCAGTGTGAATCCGGCCTCAATGTCATTTAATTGGTGTGCTATTAATTTGTGGAACGTTTCGCCGAATGGTTCACGAAATATCGTTTTTGCGGCGAAATTGGCCCCATAGGAATGAATTGCAAAATGTTCAAAACTAGAATGGGAGGTGACAAAAGCTGACAATCCCATGATCAGTCAAAACATTATGACCACCCCATGATCAGCCAAAACATCATGACCACCCCATGATCAGCCAAAACATTATGACCACCGCATGAAGAAAAAAATTAAAAAAAAAAAAATCGTTTTTGAAACAAATGTTCAGCTCTTTCAGCTAATGATGGCACTTCGTCAACTTTTTTTACTACTATTTATACTTTTTAATATATATTAATATATTAAGCTTTTTAACACTTTTCACAGTTACTCAAGCCACTCCACCCAGTTACTCTGCCTACTCCAGTTGTAGAGGCAAGAACACTTTTCACCATTTCCCCAGAAATTGTAGCTTTTGTAGTTATTAAGTGTTCTTGCATAGCAAGACCACTTACTGTTATCTCACATATATATTATAGCCAAATTTATCACCCAAACTCCTCCCAAAGTTTTTACACTACATAGACAAGTAATATACCAAAACGTGCGGATTGTTCCCGATTGGTGTGCTATTACTTTGTGGATCGTTTCACCGAATGGTTCACGAAATTTCATCATTTTTGCGGCGAAATTGGTCCCATAGGAATGAATGGGGAAATGTTCAAAACTGGAGTGGGAGGTGACAAAAGCTGAAAAATCAGGACTTGATTTCTAAACTGCCACCACTCCCTCATTTTCAAGCCCACCTACACAAATCTTATATCAAAACGTTCAGCTATCCCTGCTGCCACTAAACATGTCCACGGCTAAGCCATAGTCCTGATAGTCTTCGCTGTAGGATTTATTGTTTTTAAAATACGATCGTTTGCAGTACTGCACAGTTATTACAGCTATCATGATCCTGTGTATTGAGCAGTGGTTGTGAAGCATAAACAGGACATGAGCGTTGCCAGGAAACAGTGGTTGTAAACACAAGATGCTGAGACCCAGGGGCGTTGCTAGGTCGCAAAAAGACCAGGGGCTTCAGCCCGAAGTCCAAGGCCGGCACCGGGAAGGGGCGCCTCTAGTGGCGCTGGGTTTTTTTGGTTGGGCGGAGGGGTTGTGTGGCGGGGGGTAAGCTCACATGCTGACCACTAAACTGACATACACTGACCTACATACACTGACCTACCTGACCGTCATACACTGACCTACCTGACCCACACTGACGTACATACACTGACCTGGTACCTGACATACACACACTGACCTGGTACCTGACATACACACACTGACCTGGTACCTGACATACACACACTGACTGACCTACCTGACCAGAAGGAAACAGACTTCAGACTTCATGTGTCCAGGTCCTGCAGCAGCAGCTCAGCCGTGGTGCTGGTGTGTGAGGCAGCCAGAGTAGAGGAGGAGAGCCGCCCGCCCGAGCGCCGATTGATCCCGCCTTCTTCCTGTTCCAGTCACAGCACGCTGATAGGTGGAGTGCAGGCTCTGGGAGATGCTGGGGATGCTGCTCAGGGTGGCGGTGTCTTCTCTCTCTCCCTCCTGGGCTCTTCCCGGCTGCCCACGTATCCCCATCCCTGCTGCTCTGCACTGACGCCGCCACTGGAGGGACGCTCAAGTCGCAGGCCCCATGAGCACTATCGCGGAGGAGGAGGAAGTGCAATCCTCCTAAGCTTTGACTGCTGGGCAGTGTGGGCAGTGACATCACTGGTTGCTAGCCGCTAGGCAGCTATAGCAACCAGTGACCAAAAGTAGTCAGGCAGGGCGGAGCTGGAGGCGGAGCCAGTGCTACCATGGCTCAGTCCGCCCCTGTCCCCTGCAATCTGGACCGGGACAAGAGACTCGGGGCTATTGGCCCCAGGCTCGGGGCTGTAGCCCCAATAGCCACCCCCTGGCGCCACCTCTGCTGAGACCCCCCAAATGCATGTGGTCATACCTTCATCTGCTAGGCTTGATAATGCTTGTAGACTACTGGTGGAGGCAAGAACACTTCACACAATTTCCCCAGAAATTGTAGCTTTTCTAGTTGATTAATGCTTTCCTTGCCTGGTCTGTGAGTTTTGGTGTGCGGCCGTCTCTTGGCAGGTTTGCTGTTGTGCCATGTTCTTTCCATTTGGTTATGATAGATTTGATGGTGCTCCTAGGGATCATCAAAGATTTGGATATTTTTTCATAGCCAAACCCTGACTTGTACTTCTCAACAACATTGTCCCTTACTTGTTTGGAGAGTTCCCTGGTCTTCATGGCAGTGTTTGGTTAGTGGTGCCTCTTGCTTAGGTGTTGCAGCCTCTGGGGCCTTTCAAAAAGGTGTGTGTGTATATGTAATGACAGATCATGTGACACTTAAATTGCACACAGTTGGACATTTCACTAATTATGTGACTTCTGAAGGTAATTGGTTGCACCAGAGCTTTTTATGGGCTTCATAACAAAGGGGTGAATACATACGCACATGCCAATTATCAGTTTTTTTTTTTTTATTTCTGAAAAATAATTTTTGTGTATGTATTTTTCTAATTTTACTTCACCAAATTAGACTATTGTGTTCTGATCCTTCACATATAATTCAGATTAAAAAAAACATTGAACTAAAGGCTGTAATGTAACAAAATAGGTAAAAAGCCAAGGGGGTGAATACTTTTGCAAGGCACTGTAGAGAGAAAGGAAAGAAAGCGGCACCCCTACATCAGTGTACTCACTCGGAGGCAGGAGGGACTGGATGGATAGATGGATCAGACTCCATCATTCCTTTCCGTTTGCTGGGCTTTAGCTTGAATCTTCCTGCCCACATCCCTTAGGCAGCAGAACAGTGTCTGTTGGAGAGTGGGCGGGGCATACACAGGAGGAGAGGAAGGGAGGAGGGGGAGGAGTAGAAGCAGCTACTCTCCTCTGTCTGGCTGTTGGGGGGAGGGGGAGTGTCAGAGGTGGCTGTGATACGCCCAGCTCATCTCTCTGGAACTCTCAGTGAGCTCCGATTTCCCCCTGCTGATCTGTCCTGCTTGTGGCTGGTTTTCTGTGTCATGGGGAGGACTCTGCGCTGTGCTGGTGGCGGGAATCTCTGCTACTAGAAGAGGTAAATCTGCAATAAGGTAAACTAGGCAGCCACGTGAGGCCCTTCTGATCGCAGGGGCTAAGGCAACCACCTAATTTGCCCAATTGGAAAGCGGCCCCTGCTTAGTAGGTTTCTTTGTGCCCACAGACACGGGGAGACAGAGGTGAGTAAAATCTGTATAATGCCAAGGCTTTTGTGAATAGTGCTTTTCAAAATTAGCACGCATGTTGGGTGAAGCTCAATTGAGTGACAGTGGTTACATAGTAGGTGAGGTTGAAAAAAGACACAAGTCCAACCCATGTTTGTGATTATATGTTAGTATTACAGGACGGACGGAGAGGGGGGTTATATATATTGTTGAATTTATGGAGTTTGATTTTGGATGAGGATATAATTAAAATGAATAATTTAAAAAAAAGTCAGTATTACGTATATCCCTGTATGTTGCGGTCGTTCAGGTGCTTATCTAATAGCTTTTAAAAGCTATCAATTCTCCCCGCTGAGACCACCTGTGGAAGGGAATTCCACATCCTTGCTGCTCTTACAGGAAAGAACCCTCTACGTAGTTTAGGATTAAACCTCTTTTCTAATTTTAATAAGTGGCCACATGTCTTGTTAAACTCCCTTCCACAAAAAAAGTTTTATCCCTATTGGGTCACCAGCATGGTATTTTTAAATTGAAATCATATCCCCTCTCAAACGTCTCTACTCCAGAGAGGAAGTTCAGTGCTCGCAACCATTCTTCATAACTAATGTTCTCCAGACCCTTTATTGTTGCCCTTCTTTGTACTCGCTCCATTTCCAGTACATCCTTCCTGAGGACTGGTGCCCAGAACTGGACAGAATACTCCAGGTGCGACCGGACCAGAGTCTTGTAGAGTGGTGGTGAGAAAAGTCCTCTGCAGCTTCCTCCAACACTACCTCTATGTTCTATTCATTCCTCTCCGATTCAGCATTACCTAGAACTGGCATATCAGGGTCCAACTCTGGTAAAGAAACTGGAGTAGGAGTAGAGGTGGGCCATGTTTAAGTTCTGGACAAAGATAGCTGAATAAAGGTCATAATCTGTCCAAGAAATTGGGATATACTGTAGATGCAGAAATAGAGCTATAATTGGACATGGAAAATGGTAGTGAGGCTGGTTCCTGCTCCGATGCAAGGACTCAAGTTTGAGTGTTGTGTGGGCCTTCAGCAGAGCGAATGTAAACCTGCTATTTGGAGTTGGCTCCTTTTCACTCTTACCTGTTCATGATGCTGGACTAGATATAAAGTGTTTCACCCCCCCCCCATGGGACCACTGCCCTGGAGGGGTCTTTAGGGACTTGGTTCCATAGCGATGGACCACTGCCCTGGACCTGCATGGCACCCTGCAGCAAAATCAATGTGTGTCCATTTACAAATGGAACTGTGTCGGCCCTGCCCCCTCTGTCTCCTGATAGGCTCACTAGCTGTAATTGACAGCAGCGGGAGCCAATGGCTCCCGCTGCTGCCAAAAGCCAATCAGGAGTGTGAGTCGCCCTCCCGCCCCAAAAAAACAAAAAAAACCCACGACATTCCAAAGGAGACGAAGTCCTTAAAACAGAAGTTCCACTTTTGGGTGGAACTTCGCTTTAAGCTTCCTCTCAATTTGACAGTCAGGTCCAGCTCTGCTTATTAAGGGCACTGAGTGTGAAGGAATCTTGTAATTCTGAAATGTGTTTTATAAATAATAATCTCTTATTAGTTCTTGTTAACCCCTTTCTCTCCCTCTTCCCTAAGCTACAGTATTTAACAGTTTGTATGTAAAGTGTTTTTTATTCTCAACTATTTAATTTTATTGTGTGCAACACTTATTAAAAAAACTCAGCAAACTTGTAAACTTTCTAACCTAAATTGTGTTTTAATTCTGCTTAAAATAATGTAATTGTTCATTAAGTTCAATTGCTCATGCTTAAAGTGGTTGTGAACCCTTTACAACCACTTTCACCTACAGGTAAGCCTAGATTTAGGCTTACCTGTAGGTGCTGGTAATATCTCCTAAACCTACACAGTTTAGGAGATGGTTACAATTCCCCATACGATGAGATGTATTTGGCGCAGGCGCACTTTAGAAAGGGCACGCTGTGCCGTTTTTAGCTGGGGTCATGCAGTAACTGGCGGCTCGCGTGCGCAGGAGTGACGTCACGCGACTCCGGCCAGTCAGAGCTGGAGTTCACTGCCCCGGAAGGAAGAGGGGCGAAGATGGACGCTTCCAGCCAGCGGGGACATCGCAGGCTTCTGTGTCAGGTAAGTGACACATAACGGGCTACTATGCATTATGCTTTACCTTTGCAGGGAAACAAAGGAAGTAAAACCCATCAGGGTTTACTTCCTCTTTAAACCACTGAAGTACCAAATTGTATAGCAGTATAGCAAATTAACATACTGGCAAATGTGTAGGTTAAGTATTTATGCATTTATTTTTTTTACTTGTTTATTAAACAGTTTACATAAATTTAACAGCAATATTGTAGGTGGAAAGAGTGTACATGTGAGTAACATTGATTGCAAATTTTGGGGGTTAACCTTCCCGTAGGCATCTTGGGTATTTTAGCACACCATCCAAGCACTGAATTCTCAAAAGTTTTTCATCAAATATCTGATATCCAGATTTGCATTCAAATGATGCCGAATCAAGATGTTCAAGGTATACTTTTACGTTTTTTTCTTCTTCCGGTTTATATTTAAGTTGTATATTGTTTTGTTGCATGTCGGTTTCTTTTACTGTACAAGGTACTGAAAGCAAGTAAAAAAATTTTTTACACACAGAATAACTTAAAGAACACATTTAAATTATGTTTGTGCATACTGTAAAGAATTATCAAGAACAAATATGTCTGATAGTCCACGATTCTTGATATAAAATATTTATGGGAATACAATATATCTTGCTCTGTGCCTTGTCATATGAAGCATGTAATGCACTCGAGTGTTACAGCAATTGGAACACATACTATAATAAAAAGCACATTAATGAAAAAGGGATAGAACATGTCAAACACTTGCTGTTGTCCGTATATTTGCTGAAAAAAGGCGTATTATGGGATGCCCACTTGATTTAGGACAACTTGCCTATACATAGTCTATATACACTCCTCTGCTCCTCCAGCACACTTGCTTGTAAATATCCCAGCTGGCACACTGATAGTTATTCCAACAAAAAAGAAACAGTCAGATTTTACATTCAAAGATTTTTATTGATTTTCATACAAGTAACAATACACTAAGAAGCGATGACATAAACATCAAGATAACATCCAAAGAGACTGACAGACTTTAACTGGAGCAATAGGTTAGTGACTAAAGAGTTAAGGAGCCGACATGTGTAACATAGCGTTAACTTAAGACGGAGGGGACCAAGGGGGTGACCAAGACCCGTCCACCAACTGCACCCCGAGAGGGAGCTAGCTGTGCAGGAGGGGAATGGCAGGGTCTCCTCCTCTCGGTTCCACCCCCTGAAGATCCTCTAGAAAATGGCTCAAACAAAACAAACAATATGAAACAAGAGATTGTCCTATGCCCCAGTCTGCTATAGGATTTGAGGAACATAGTGATGGAGGCGTCTCGTGGAGAAAGTAATATCATTGTGTATCAAGAGCAGAACTGAAGTACGGGGAAAAAGATCTAGTAGAGAGGATAGGAAGGAAAGAAGACCAGGTCCGAAATAGAGGAAGGAAGGAAAAAGGTAAGGAAAGAGGCTCAGCCACCAGAGCACTGTTGATAACACTTAGGATTGGGAGAAACTAAGGGATTTGTGGATTCCTACATAGTTGGCCCAGGTTCCCAAGTCTCCTTGAACTAGTGGGAGGTGTCCAATAAGAGAGCTCACCAATTTCTCTTGTGACATGATCCAGGAGATCTTCTGTTTGGCTGTCTGAATGGAGACCTTGGGGAGCTTCCAAGCTTTGGCTATGGAGAGTTTGGTGCCTAGGAGGATAAAGATACATTTTTTGAGTATTTTCGGAATCTTGGGGATAAGGAAGTTCAGCAGGGCTGTTGCTGGAGACCTGGGAATCGAAAACCCTGTTATCTTGGAAATTTTTTGGAAGATTTTGGGACAGTCCCACCATACGTGTAACAACATGGTTCCCTTCATCTGACACCCTCAAACAAAGGGAGGACACCGAAGGGAAGATAGTGGAGAGTTTTGATGGAGTCAAGTACCATTTAGTGATGACTTTCAGACTGGCTTCCATTAGGGAGGTGTTGAGGATACCCTTATAGGATTTTGTGAAGGCCCTGTGCCACGTGTCCAGATCCCATTGTTCCTGAAGGTCAGCTTCCCAAGCTAGCATGTAAGGGGGTTTTGAAATGGTTTGAGCAAGTTACAAGTAAATTATGGAAATACCTCCCCTCTGCTCCATGACTTGACCACACCATTGTTCGTAGGGTGAGAACGGAGAGGGGTTAGGTTTCATTGACCAAATATAGTGAAGGCAATGAGATATTTGCCGGAACCTGAACCGTTCCGAGTCAGTTAGATACAGTTTATTAACACAGGCGAGCGAGAGGGCCAGCAGAGGTGAAAACATGTCCGATCTGGTACATCCCCTTATCTAGCCACCACATGAAGGCCCTAATTTCCATTCCTGGGCTAAATTCCAGATTGTGGAATATATGAGCCAAGGTTGTGCTATCTGATACCAGAGATGAAGACCTCTTGAGCTTATCCCAAAGGGCTATATAGCATGGGACAGGAAGAGGGAAAGAATGGGAGGGCAATCTGCGGGTGGGCACCATAGAAGAAAATCTAGGGTGTGAGAGGGAATCGCCTGTCTCTAAGATGGCCAAACCGGACTGGGTAGCCATTGAGAGTATACTGTGGGAAGCTGGGCAAGTCTTGCGGCCTGGTAATACCAGATCAGGTTTGAGAGACCCAGTCCACCTCTAGTCCTTAGTCTGAAAAGCGTGTGTCGCGAGAATCGGTGTCCCGACTTACCCCAGACAAATGTAATGATTTTGCTTTGGAACGAGCTCAAGTGGTCCTTCCTGATTGGAATTGGGAGAGAGCGAAAAAGATGTAAGAGTCTCAGGAGAGTCATTTTTATGGAGTTAATTTTGCCCAACCAAGAAATTTGGTATTGGGCCCAGGCTTTAAGGTCTGTTTCGAGCTTCTGGTACATGGGGGGGGGGGGGGGGGGGGTATAATTTAGAATACAATTGTTCAAACTCGGGAGTAAGGTTTATCCTTGGGTACCTAATGGTAGATTTGCTCCATTCAAATTTTAAAGGATTCCTTCAGTTGGGCCACCAATGATAGCTGGAGAGAGACATTGAGTGCTTGTGATTTGGCGTAGTTAACCCACAGTCCTGAGACCTTGGAAAATTCTTCTAAGAGATTGCATATGACAGGAAGGGAGGTGACTGAGGATACCGGTATACGTGGAGGAGATACCAACAAAATACTTTTACAATTAGAACAGAGGTGGATCTTTAGACTCAGAGCCACCCAACCCCCAGGGCTAAACACGTGCATATCCTTTAGACCATTCCTGGAGGGTTTCGCATCTGGGGGCTCTGAATGGGAACCAGATGAGACCCCCCTCTAAACCTAAACACATTATCTGTGCCCCCCTTTTTCCCCCTTGCGGGTCTCGGCTCCGCCCCCGTGCGACGTATGTCATTGCGCCGCCGGGGGATACACGTCACCGCACCTGGAGGCTTACATGCACTCTGGCGGCGGTGTCTTATGGGGCCGGTGCGCGTGCCCCAGGCTCAGGGGGCGTCCACCTCTCCACCCATTGGCTGCGCCCATGACCAATCGCGGCGCGTGGCCTTACTATATGAAGAGGCTGTTTATTTTACCCTCCCACGGCGTCCTTCACCCTAGAACGCTGATTCGCACCACACTCAGCCTGCACCTGGGACCCTATCGAGGTAAGACCACCTTATACTGGACTCACGTTACTCTGGGGCTATACCTGGCTCACTGTCCCCTTCCTTACCTCTTGTTAGACTGAACTCTGCAAGTTTCTCCTGGCCTGGCACCCTTGTCCTCAGTGCCTTGCAACATCCTTGGGCTGGCACTATACCACTCCCCTGCCTGCAACAACAGGGACCCCCTTACTTTGGGGGTCATCCAGCTGGAGTACTACACCTAACCATACAAGACCCAGGCCTAGATGTCGTCTGCCTTAAGGCCGCCCCCCCCAGCCTCCCGCCAATAAACCACCAACGGACCCACCCAGGTATGCTAACTATGTCTATGCCTATTATTCCTCAGTGGGCTACCACACACCTGTGGTCCCATTTACACTCATGCATTACATGTCCACATGTATGCTTGCATACCCTCCCTTGCCTCTTCATTACCCCACCCTCTCCTTCACCTTTGCTCCCTACAGACTGGAGCCTCTTCCAGGATCTTTCCACTCACCGGTGGCCTTTCTTGATGCCCTCTGTTGGGGAATTCTTCCCTGATGGCCGTGCCTGGGGTGGCACTTTGGCCTTGCGGGTTGTGGAGCAGGACATACCTATACCTCCAGTGGTGTTACGTCACCCCCCCCCCCCCCCCGGACATTCCCCCTTTTTAATATGTATGCAGCATTTGACACATGCCCTCCAAGCAATACTATATGGTTAGTAACCGTTGTGTTTGTTCATATATATTTTGTATACTCATATTTTAATCATTACCTTCTTGATACATTTATGTCCATATATATCATTGATGATAACATCCTTACAATTGGTTCATAATTGTTTTTTCAATTTATAGACATACCCTTGCTCGCTGATTCCAATCTGATACCCCTGAGGAAGAGTATCTCGAAACGCATCGGGTACTACCCGCATATGTGTTCCATGTGTTTTGGAGTTCTATGATTGTGAATTATCCTTTGCATTTTGTATTGCTTTTCTCTTGTATGTATCACGTATGCTGCACATTTTCCCCATGTACCACAGATCCATTTAAAGATCTATACTACTAATAAACACTTTATCATACAACTTTTGTTATCTCCCACACTATTTATGACCTGTGAGTAGGTGTTCCCTCAAAAGTCCCGTAAGAGGATCAATTTCCATGTAGCTAGGTGATGAAGAGAAGGTCATCTGCAAAGAGACCACATTTATGTGTGTTGAAGCCACAATTGACCCCCGTTATGTTTGGGTTTGTGCGAATGGCAATTGCAAGGGATTCTATTGCATTGGCAAAGATTAATGGAGATAATGGGCAGCCTCAGCGAGTGCCTTTTAGCTATTTTTATGTGATCTGAGTAGAGGCCCTGCAGGCGAATCCTAGCTTCAGGCATAGAATATAATGCCCTGAGAAGGCCTGTAAACTGAGGGCCAAATCCCCAGTGGTCCATGAGGACAAACGGGTAAGGCCAAAAGACAGAATTGAATGCCTCTTATACATCCAAGGACAGCAACATACTGGCCTGTTTAGAACCGCCATCCCAACCTGATTGTAGGAGGGAGACAATGTCTTCTGCTCTCCTAATTTGGCCCTGTGTTCCTGGGATAAACCCCACTTGATCTTTATGAATGTATGCTCCTATAATGGAAGCAAGGCGATCGGCCATGACTTTTTTTTTTTTTTTTTTTTTTTAATTTAATCCCCCATTCCCCTACCCTTGGCCCCCCCCCCACCTCTTCTCTCACTATGCACCCCTCCCCCTTCCACACACACCCACCCTACATCCCCCCACTTCCACTATTATCCTACTCCTTTTCCATTCTGACCTTGTCCAAATTAAACCATAATTTCCATATTTTTTTCAAATTTTTTTGTAATTGCCCCTCTTATAAATTTCTCTCTACTAATCGCCTCCCTTACTTCATTCACCCATTCCGCTACCGTCGGGATCTTTTCTCTGCCATTTCCGTGCAATAAGTTTTTTGCCCTGAAACAAACATCTAATTGCGGTCTGTGTCCCTTAAAACCCCCTTTTCCTCCATCAAGCCCATTAAACACGTCCTAACCTCCATGCCCAGCGATGTCCCAAACACTGAGTTTATTTTATCCACAATACCCCTCCAATATCTATACAGCTTGGGGCATTGCCAGAACATATGTACAAAATCCCCCCCCAACCCCCCCCCCCCTCTCCACATCTTTGGTATTTCGCATCAGGCTTCTTTCCAAACCTAATCAAACTTCCATATATATCAGAGGTTAGTTTTTTTTTTTTTTTGTAGAGTTGGCATTAACCAGCTTCCTCAGAGGCCATTTCACACCACTCTGGTTCCTTCCCGCTAAATTGTGCCTCTAAGGCATGCCTAATTTGCAGGTACCTGTAAAATGATCGATTTAGAAATCGCATATTCTTCCACTAACTCCTGGAATGATTTTAGTCTCCCAGTCTTTTGTATAGTTGCGCCAAACAATGAATACCCTGACTGTCCCATTCTTCAATAATCCCCATTTTTTTTTTAAGTTCATTTAAATTAATATTATCCCATAATGGGGAGAACTCCAAGAAGCCAGTATAACCCAGTATTTTCTTGACATGTACCCAGCTTTTGACTATCATCTGAGTGGTAGGACACTTGGTGCCAAAGGCGTCTGCCTCCATCGCCTCTACTATTGTATCATGGCTAGTGTCATTCAATAGCACATTACACCCTGCTACCCTGTCCCCTGGCCTATTGCTGCCTCCCACATATTGCATTTGGGATGCTAGGAAGTAGCATCCTTGGTCCGGCACTCCCATACCACCCCTCTCTCCCGGCCGCCGCAGCGTCTGGAAGCCAATCCTTGCCACCCCGCTTTTCCAAATTAACTCTCTGAACATGCTGTCTTTTTTTTTTTTTTTTTTTTTTTTTTTTTTTAAACCAATGCTTAGGAATCCACACTGGAGAGTTATGTAATGTGTATAAAATTTGTGGCAACCAAACCATCTTAATTAAATTGCAGCGACCGAGAGGCAATCTGCCCCACACCCGACATTTGTTTAATTTTTTTCATAAGTGGAACCAGGTTTCCAGTTATATACTGCCCTGGATCTCTTGTTATAATAATCAGATATTTCATTTGACTTACTACTTTAATTTGGGATATTTGATGTGGGAGTGGCTCTGTGAGGGTCTATTGGCAAAATTACAGATTTTTCTCAAGTGTTAGCCCAGAGAAACAACCAAATTCCTCAACTGTACCCATAGCTGTCTTCAAAAAACAGCAAAATGTCGTCCGCATACATAGCAACTTTCTCCTCCCCCCTCCATCTTTTAAAACCCTGCATCCCTTGGGCAGACCTCAAAGCAATAGCCAATGGCTCCATTGCCAGGGGAAAGAGCAGGGGCGAAAAAGGACACCCCTGTCTCATTCCCCTTCTCAATTGAAACTACTCTGAACACTCACCATTGACTCTAACCTTGGCCCTTGGGCTATCGTATAATAGACTCAGCCAGTGGACAAAGTGAGGGCCAAATTGAAATTCGGCTAGTACCTTCCACATATAATACCACTCCAGACAATCAATTGCTTTAGCTGCATCTAATGAGAGGACGGCTCTTACCACTGTTCTCTATTGGTAGTTGCATATTTAAATAAACTCGTCTTATGTTCGTACTTGTCGATCTATCCGGGATAAACCCAGTTTGGTCTGAGTGTATTACTTTAGAAATTATTTTATTCGGCCTTGTTGCCAAAGCTTTTGCCAGGATCTTCACATCCGAACATAACAGCGATTATAGGCCTATATGAGGTCACATCAAGCGGATTTTTCCCCTTTCAGAAAGACAATTATAATGGCTTCTGTCATGGATATGGGTAATTTCCTGTCCTCCATAGCTCTGTTAAACACCTCCAAAAGTATAGGAAGTAGAACTTCCCCATTTTTTTTATTTTATTTATTTTTTTAATATTTCTATGGGTAACCCATCAGGGCCCCGTGCTTTTTGGTTCGCTGTGTCTGCTACCACTCTTTGCAACTCTTTGTGTCAATGGGGCATCTAACATTTCCCTGTCTTCTTTTGATAAGGGGGTTATTTTCAGTTTCTCAAAAAAATCCCACATTTCCCCTTCCACATTTGTTTGCACCGTACTATATACATTTTTAAAATACTTTCTAAACTCTTCTAATATTTCTGGGGTAGCTTTTTTAATTATTCCCTCCCTCCCTTCGATTGCCGGTATAGTGGTTGAGGAACCATTTGCCTTTAATAATCAGTTTTCCCAACTTGCTCACCTACTCCAAAAAAATTCAGTCTCTGAAATTTTTTCTTTTCCATCTTCTCTAGGATCACTCTCCTATAATTGTCTTGCCTCTCCACCCAGGTTTCATAACTAGTTAGTGTTGGTGTCTCCACGTACTGCATTTCCGCACTTCTTACCCTCTCTTTTGCCTTTAACTCTTTAACTTGTGATTGTTTTTTTGGCATAGGAGATTTTTTGAATCCCCGCAGAAAAGCCTTCAGGGAAGCCCATACAATCCCTAATGGGGCCGTTCCTAGATTTACCCTTATGAATTCCGCCAACCCATCCATAATGGTCCCTGTGTCCTCGACAATCTCGAGCTAAAAGGGGTTTACTTTTCAGTCACCTCCTATACCACTTCCCCACCTTTTTATACCAATTACCACTGGTGAGTGGTCCGAAATCCCTCTTGGCTCATAGACTATCTCCTCCACTATATTCAATGCTTCCCCATTGCCCAGCACAAGGTCGATTCTAGAAAGGGTGGCATGAATACTGTCTCACCCCAGGATGCCTCCTCCAGATATCCACCAGCCCAATCTCGTCACAATATTGTAGGAGAGGACTCTTGGGGGCTCCATTGCTGATGATAATTTTTGGTGGGAACCTATCTATACCGTTATTCATAGTCATATTAAAATCTCCAACCACTATAACCGGCGTCCCTGGGAAATCCGCCATAAATCTAGTTAAATCATCCAATATTTCCATGCTAAATGGAGGGATATAGACATTAGCTAGTACACATTTTCTATTTTTGATTAAACAAAAGGGAAAAATATACCATCCATTTTCATCCACCTTATTCTGGCTACAGGAAAAAACCAAACCCGAGCTTATCAGTATACTCACACCTCTTGAATAAGAGGAGTAGGTGGAATGATACTGCACCTGGTAATTCTTATGATCCAGGGCCCTAAGTGTATCCTTCACCAGGTGTGTCTCCTGCAGACAGAGTATTTTGACTCTCCCTTTATTAGCCATAGAAAAAATTGCCTGTCTTTTAGAGCTATCTTTTACCCCCCCGCACATTCCATGAGCATATTTTAACTTGTTTTGTTAAATCTGGGGGTTTGTTACAACCACCTAGGTCTGGGGATTTGTTAATGCTCATCATTCTTCAGTCCCTGTACCCTTATACCTCTCAGGACACCCTCTAACCTAAACCACCTACTCTTGTGACAATGATATATTAACCTTCCCCCTTCAAATCAATTTATTTCTCCTACCTGAACTTGCGCAAAACCTCTCCTATCAAACCTTCCCGCTTCTCTTCCCTCCTTGTGCACCCGCATACCCACACATTCACTCCAACCATTCACCGCTCAGACACTATGACCGGCTCTCCTCATACAGCTACACATACAGCGGCATCAAGGTCCGGGCGTTTTCGGCACCTCCCTCTCTACACTATACTACCGCGTCAGGCATAGGAGTGGGGGCTAGGTCCGACCACGCCACGATCTCTCACCTCAGCATCCGGTCACGCCCCCCCGTCACACAACATACTCCACATATTCTAGAGGAGTATCTATACTAATTCTCAAGTCAATCGGCCATGACTTTAGTCATGATCTTTAAATCATTATTGATCAGGGATATTGGCCTGTAATTGCTCACCTCACCCAGGTCTTTATCTGGTTTTGGGATGACCATTATAAACGCAGAGTTTAACTGTGTGTCAAAAGGGTTGCCTTTGGTTTTGGCGTTTAAATTTAGCCATGTAGGGCGCTACCGTGGTCGCAAAGACTTTGTAGTAGGGAATTAAACCCGTCTGTCCCGAGTTTTTCTTTGTATTTTTAATCGCCTCTAACACCTCCTCTGTAGAGAAGGGGGCTTTGAGTCTGTCTCTATGTTCTGCCTCCAAAGTGGGGATTGGGAGATTTTCAAGAAAGCTACATAGATCCAAAGGACTTTGTTTGTTTGCTGTATAGGTTCTCAAAGAACTTTTAAAAGGCCTGCATAATGCTCAAGGGGTTCATCCTCGGGTCTACCTGCAATCTTAAGTTTAGGGAAGGAGTAAGTGTGGGCACGAGGAGTAAGCCTGGAAGTCAGAAGGGAACCTGTCTTGTCTCTTTGAGTGGGGCAAGATATTACCATCAATCTAATGCTTTTCTCTGCATTGGCTGTCAGTGCTAAGTTCAGTTACAGATGGGCTGCGTCTAGAAGGGAGGTGGGGACTTGAGATGGGTCTTTGTAGTGATCTACTCGGAGAGAAGTTTTTCTCCAATTTTTCGATGTCTGCATTTTGCTCTTTTCAGTTGGGTAGCAATTTGTATGATCTTGCCCCCTATGGTGGCTTTATGTGCCACCCATAAAGTTTGCACTGAAGCACCTTTAACATCATTGAGGGCAAAGTGTTCTATCTCACTTTTTCTGATGGGGTTCATTTAGGATGGCTTCATTAAGTCTCCAGTGGGGAAATGTAGGTTGGGGGGGTCGGTTACGAATAGTAATAATGACCATGGAGTGGTCTGACCAGACCGTATCTGTAATGTGCGCTCTAATCACTGAAGGAATTAAAGCGTTGGAGACAAGGTGGTAAATCCTGGCGTAGGATTGGTGTGAATGGGAGTAGTGCGTGCAGTCTTTTGTGGGGTTCAATTCTCTCCAGATATCAGTGAGGGCCAGCTGAAAGATCATTTTGGCAATCTTGGAACTGCTCCTGGTTGGGTGAATAATTTGAGCGTGGGGAGGTTTAGATGTGTCTAGGCCTTGGTCGAAGGCCATATTAGAGTCTCCCGAAGATTATAGAACCTTCTAACTGGGGGCCTAAGGTCTTAAAAGTGTGTGGAATAATTCAGGTTGGCCGGAATTAGGGACGTAGTAGGACACAAAGGAGTAGAGGTGACCGTCTATGGTCCCTATAATCGGGAGGAATCTGCCCTCAGGGTCTCTGTTAATCTCAAAGAGAATCTACAGCTCCTTGAGATGAGAATAGCCACCCCTCTGGTTTTATCCTCTGCATTAGATAGAAAAAAGGGGGAACTGAGCGTGGATAAAGGATGGTTTGTACCGATTGGAAAATGCATTTCTTGTAGGAAGAGAACGTCTATTTTATGGGATCTCATGTAGTCAGGGACCTTTCTGCGTTTGGTGGGGAAGTTTAAGTTGCTACTCTCAAGGGAGAGGCTTGTGTTGCCTTATTCCTCATGGAGCTGGAGGGGCAGACCTATACCCAATTCACCGTCACTTTCCTGTGGGGATCTGTGGGACTGGTCCTGGTGGCTTGCGTGCTCAGAAGCTGTAACCTCCTGGAAGATGGGTGTTCTGCACAGGGTCTGGGGGTTGGCTGAAAAAGATAGAGAGGTAACAAGGAAGAAAAGGATAAGATAGGGTAAGGTACTCAGGCCTCCGGGAAGCCTGAGAAGACAGCAGGCATAGCTGGTCCTGCTGCCTGGGAAACCAAAAATGTCCACTCCCTCCAGGAGGGGTGGACACCTAACCCAGGGAGAAGATGAAACTAAATCCATGGGGTAGGGGGATTCATGACAAAACTGCCTCGGCGCACTGAAATAACTGCAAAAGATTACTATGTATGGGGGACCTTTTTTAGGCCTAGGCACGTGGTTCTGGGGGGCTTGTCTCCTCCCCCTATGGAGGAAGGATCCGAACTCCCCCTGGGGAGACGCCCCAGAAATTCACAATCGCAGTACAGAGTGGATCAACAGGTTGACCCAAACAAAGTGACAAAAATGAAGTGTTCAGGCAACAAAGTTCTAGCCCGAGAAATGTCAAAAACAAAAAACCTGAGATAAGCTGGGAATTAGGTAGTAGTAAAATGGGGAACTGAGGGCTACCCGCCCTGTGACCTAGTCTTGGGGAAAAAATTGACATTGTCAGGGTTTAGGGCCTGGGACAAGAGGGGGCCTAGCATCCTTGGAGCATTTAGGTTTAGACTTAGGCGTGTTGCAGACAGTTGTCAAGGGGCTTGTTGGAGAGGAATGCTTGGCAGATCCAGGGCTGGAATTAGCAAAGTCCATTTCCGCTTCTTGCGAGATGAGTCTCGGCTCTAGGAGGAGACGTTCACCGTCTTGGAGGCTGTGGAAGAAATGCGTTTTGCCTTTGAAGTTGAACTTTAAAGCAATGGGGAAAGCCCATCTGTACTTGATATCCAAGCGACACAGCTTCATCACTTCCTCCTTGATGGCAAAAAATGGTGTTTCACCACTGTCTCTGGGGGAGCCATCTTTTCTTAGACCGGGCTCACAGGACCTTGGGCCCTCCATCTCCAATTTGTGTGGAGGGATGTTGGGAATCATTTGTTTGATGAAATCTTGCACGACAGACATGGTGTCAGTGATTGATTCCGGGAGGCCTCTGATTCGGAAATTCGGTCTCCTGGATCTATTTTCCAGGTCGTCAATCCTGGATAAGGACGTGTCCAGTTGGTCTTGGAGAACCTGAATATGGTCAGAGTTCTGTTTAGTTTTAGAGACGGTTATGTCCAGCTTATTTTTTATAGCTTCCATCCTGGATCCCAGGTTCTGAAAGTCCTCCCGGATATCGCCAGTGATTTTGGCTGCAGTTTGTGCTAGTCCCCTGTCCAGCAGGTCTGAAAATTTAATGAAGAAAAGGTCAGGATCTGTGAGGATGGAGTTGGGGGACAGGTCAGATGGAGAAGTCACATGTGTTGATTGGAAAGGGGGGGCCCAGAGGGGAGACCAGGAGATCCTCCATGGTGTTCAATGAGGGATTCTGTGGAGGCCGGGGAGGGGGCCATGGTCTGGTGGTTACTCACGTGTGTCCACGGGGTAAAGATTAGGGTAGCTGGAGCCAGGGTTTGCCTGATTCTGGATAGCTCCTCTGTGCCTGGAGTGTGTGGCTGTGTGGCGCCCACCATCTTGGATTTGGCCCAATCAGCTGCGATGTTGAATTGCAGCCCCAAGTCTCTCCGGGCTGAGGCCGCTAATATGTATCCGTTCCCGGAGCTTTCCGCCATTGGATGGTGCAGGTGTGGTGGGTCCTGGCACCCTGTGTCCCCCGCTAGGTGTGGCGTATGGCCATGGCAGCGCGGAGCTCCTGGCTTAAGCAGCCATCTTGGAGACTTCCGTGCATGCGCTCCTCCAAACAATCAGATTTTGAAGCAAAAGCCTTTATAGGCAGGGACCGCAGGACCCTTTGGTTGTGTAGCAAAGTTCAGTGTCCAGCTTACATTCTTGTGGCTACTGATCCCAGCACCACCTATTCAGGCACTGCCAGCCGTCTGACTGCAGCTGCCTCTCACTAGCCCTGCTGGCTACTTCCCACAGTCCTCCCAGACTGTATACTCGCCAGCCCACCTGGCTGACCTCCTCTTCTTCTGATTTCTGGATGAGACCTGAACTTGCTTACCTGTTCCTGCTGTCCTCACGATTGCTCCCGTGCTTCCAGGAAGGATATCCTCCTGTTTTGTAGAGGGTCTCTTCAGCACCCGAGGCCCAGGCCCGAGGTCACCACCCCAGACTAGGGGGCACCCTTAAGGGCCATCGACAGCCTCCTCAGTGCTCCATCTTCCACCGACTGCCCCTGCTGGCATGACCCAAAGGTATTTAAGAGGTGCCTGACCCCTGACAGCCCACTTGCTGGGGATTAGCTGGGGCCCTCCTCAATACTCCAAGCAGCTCCTCCTAACCTCCCACCCATTCTTCTGGAAACCTCCAAGGTTCCAGTAAGTGGGGGTAACCAGAGGTGCTGCTTGATGAGTCATCCAGCCTCCCTGAGTCACTCATCCCTGACCCAGATTCAACCCAGCCTGGCTCTCAGCCAGGCTAATTTACCTACACTACAGCTATGTACACCTAGCACACTAATCTAAAGGGTGTTAGTGCTATGAGGGGAAGTTATGTACATTAAAACATTGTCTTCAAATAGTGTGCAGCACGACAGCCCTGTCATGTGCCTTGTATAGGTATATTAAAAAAAAAATCTATCTAATATCTCTAATCTATCTATCTCATCCCCTTTATGAGATACACCAGTCTATGGACAGCCGTGGGTTCTTGGTACAGCTTCCAGAGGATTCCATACTGGTAGTGGTGGTTTCCACCACACAAGCTCGTTTGACCCATTGAATGTAGGTTCTTTTGGGTTCAAACGTTATGGTAAGCCTCCATATTGTTGGTGGTATCTCTTCATTTCAAGTTTGCATCTGTCAAGATTTTCACATGGTTACCTATGGGACTTTCACCTTATTAATTATTGATTTATTCACTTGGACTTTGTTTAAATGCTGATTTTCATTCACTGGGTTTATCTTGATGTTTTTTTTTTTTTTACATATATGTTTATACATGTATTTATTAGCGCTACACTTTTTATCTTGTATTTTTAGTGCATAAACCACATTTGCTGTGTTAGCTGCTCCCTTTTGTTTGTTTAGGCAGCGCAGAATTATTTGTTAGACTATTGATGTACGTCGGCAGAATGGCATGGGTGGGCAAAAGGGCTTAAAGGTAGGTTCCCTTTAAGAAGCAGTGTTGCGGGCGGCGCATGCGTCCGTCGCGATCTCTGTGATCGTGACCGCGGATCCCACGGACTTCATGTTTGCCTGGTGCCCACGATCGTGTCACGGAGAGGTAGAACGGGGAGATGCTTTTGTAAACAAAGCATTTCCCAGTTCTGCCTAGCGACAGGACGGTGATCGCAGCTCTGTCATCGAGAGCAGTGATCGCTGTCCTGTGTGTTGAAGCCCAGGCCCCCTCAGTTAGAATCACTCCCTAGGACACACTTAACCCCTTCACCGCCTCCTAGTGGTTAACCCCTTCACTGCCAGTGTCATTTACACAGTAATCAATGCATTTTTATAGCACCGATCGCTGTATAAATGACAATGGTCCTAAAATAGTGTAGAAGAATACATATCGGCCTAAACTGAGGACAAAAATAGTTTTTTTTATATATTTTTGGGGGATATTTATTATAGCAAAAAGTAAAAAATATTGCTTTTTTTTTTTCCAAATTTTCGCTCTTATTTTGTTTATAGCGCAAAAAATAAAAACTGCAGAAGTGATCAAATACCACCAGAAAAAAGGACTTCATTTTTGTTTGGGTACAACGTTGCACGACCGCGCAATTGTCAGTTAAATCGACACTGTGTCAAATCGCAAAAAGTACTCTGGTCATTGAGCAGCCAAATCCTTCGGGGCTGAAGTGGGTAAAAACCCTAGCTAACTGGCAAGAGAGCGCTTAAAGCCTTTTAGGCCTGGTATAGATTTTGAGGGAAACCCCACACCATAATGAAATAAACAAAAAATGGTGTAAGGGGCCCCCCAGAATACATATCAGGCCCTTATCTGAGCATGCCAGATAACTGACAGCCAGTTCACACCACATGTAGTGCAGTGCATTTTATTTCTGCATCAAAAACTCATGAAAAGTAGGTTATATAGTTTCCAATGGCATAGTTTACACTAGTGCTTACAGTTTCAGAAAAAAAGTAGAACATGCTGCATTTTTCCTGCACTGTACTGTAACGCTGTAAAACACATCAAAAACTAACGAACGGACCAAAAACGCACTGGAACACACGTGTTTACTTAAGATGAAGAAAAATGAGGAGGAAAAATGAACTGGACTTCACCAAAAAACGCACTGGAATGCATCAAAAATGCACATGCAGAAAAGCTTCTGGAACGCATCTGGACTGCGTTTCTTTGGTGTGAACTGGCCCTTAAAGTTATCTAATGTGACTGTACATCCAATTACTTTTACACATGGCTGTGAGGTTGCGCCTTTGCTCCTCAGGTTCGCCAAGTCAGTAAAGGAGATGAGGAAACATCCATTCATTGATTTCCATTGAGAATGAACCCAGAAGGGTTCACTTCTAAGTACTCAGGTGTACAAGCAAACTGTCAAATGATCTACTAGCAGCAAAGAAAAGAAGGTGTAAAAATGTGTAAAAAACATTAAAATGTAAGAAAATAATAAAACCCCATCACTCCCCACATGTGTACACACCCATAGACAGTGAGAAGTGTACATGTATAAATGTATATTACATATTCATTCATGCTCATGCTAGAAGCAGAATTTTTTTTTTTTTTTTTTAAGAACTGTCGTTTTCTTTAACTCTGAATTGATGGGCTATAACCTCTTGATCCACCAATGTGCGTGAGAGCAGCAGCTCTCCAGAGACTCTCTCTCCTACTTGGCTCACACAGCAGTGGAAGCCATTGGCTCCTGTTGCTGTCAATCACAGCCAATGAAAAGAGTGGGGGCAGAGCCACACTCTGTGTGAATCGACACACAGCGCTGCACAGGAGTGAGCCTGCTCGAGTGCCCCCATAGCAAGAGGCTTGCTATTGGGGGCACTTGGCAAGGGGGAGGAGCCAGGATCGCCCAAAAAGAAAAGGGTTGGGGCTGCTCTGTGCAAAACCATTGCACAGAGCAGATAAGTATAATGCCTAATATCTTAAAAAAATATGCCCTTGTTTTGGACCTTACAGTGCAGACTTATGTATCAAAAACTAAAAACATATCTAGATTCCCTGCACTCGGGATAAATGGAGAAAAAAAATTGTGACAATATTTGGAATTTGGTTAAATATACTAAATACATTATACAAAGTAGAGATGCATTTTTGTTTTTTGTTTTTTTCATTTTATAAAAAAATATATAGTCAGGGTATTTCTTAAAAAACAAATCATTTTGGTATGCAAGGCAGCTGAAAATGTACTGTTCTGTGAACTATTGCTTACCAAAACTTTAGCATTTACATACAAAATTTTTGGTATGTAGGTTATCATATATTGAGCGACTTTAGACTTAAATTATTACTAGACTAATATATATATATATATATATATATATATATATATATATATATATATATATATATATATATATATATATATATATATATATATAAAATATATTACCTGCACCCATCTTAAAAAACCAAAGAAAATTTCCATAAATACTAAAATCACCATACCTCGACAGACTGGCTCCTTTTCCCATTCTCCGTCTCTACATGTAATGACCTGTTTTCCTTCAAGCTTATAATAATTTGCACACTTATATATTACAGAAGAGCCCGATTGATAGGTCTTTTGTTTTATTTCTGTGATGTCTCCAAATTGCACTACTGGTGGTGCACCACAGGTCTGTCCAATTTCTGAAAAAAAAAGTACAACTTAAGTCACGTAACCACATTTACAATTTTTTTTTTTTTTTTTTTTTTACCATGTTACTATTGTTACAATTTTGTATTTTAAAATACATATTTAAAGTCAAATCTTTTTGGTTTTCACCTTTTCATATTAACCACTTGACCACTGGGCACTTAAACCCCCTTAACCAGACCAATTTTCAGCTTTCAGTTCTCTCACATTTTGAATCGCAAGTACTCAGTCATGCAACACTGTACCTATAAAATTTTTGTCCTTTTTTTCACACAAATGGAGCTTTCTTTTGGTGGTATTTAATCACCGCTGGGTTTTTTTTTTTGCGCTATAAAAGAAAAAAGACCGAAAATTCTGTTAAAAAAAAAAAAAAAAGTATTCTTCGTCTGTTATACAATTTTGCAATTTAGTAATTTTTCTTCATATATTTTGGCCAAAATTTATACTGCTACATATCTTTGGTAAAAATAACCCAAATCTGTGTATATTTGGTCTTTGTAAAAGCTATGGTGCCAATATCTGAAAATTGATCACACCTGAAGTACTGACGGCCTATCTAATTTATTGAGACCCTAACATGCCAGAAAAGTACAAATACCCCCCAAATGACCCCTTTTTGGAAATAAGACATTCCAAGGTATTTAGAAAGATGCATGATGAGTTTTTTGAAGTTGTGTTTTTTTTTTTTTTTTTTTTTTTTTTCCCACAATTCGCAAAATCAAGATGTTTTTTTTTTTTTTTTTATTTTTTCCTTATTGTCATATTAGCAGGTTATTTCTCACACACAGCATATGCATACCACAAATTACACCCCAAAACACATTCTGCTATAACTAACATGTGTGAGACTTTTACACAGCGTGGCCACATCATACAGAGGCCCATCATACAGCGTGGCCACATCATACAGAGGCCCAACATGCACGGAGAACGATCAAGAAGTGGAACAGCTGCTATGACCATTCTAATGCCCTGTACACACGGTCGGATTTTCCGACGGAAAATGTGTGATAGGACCTTGTTGTCGGAAATTCCAACCGTGTGTGGGCTCCATCACACATTTTCCATCGGATTTTCCGACACACAAAGTTTGAGAGCAGGCTATAAAATTTTCCGACAACAAAATCCGTTGTCAAAAATTCCGATCGTGTGTACACAAATCCGACGGACAAAGTGCCACGCATGCTCGGAATAAATAAAGAGAAGAAAGCTATTGGCTACTGCCCCGTTTATAGTCCCAACGTACGTGTTTTACATCACTGTGTTCAGAACGATCGGATTTTCTGACAACTTTATGTGACCGTGTGTATGCAAGACAAGTTTGAGCCAACATCCGTCGGAAAAAATCCTAGGATTTTGTTGTCGGAATGTCTACACAAAGTCCGACCGTGTGTATGGGGCATTATGGTGTTGGGAATCGCCGGCTGAAAAAGCTAAGATCTGAATGATGCCTGATGCAGGCATCATTCAGATATCCCCGCATAAAGTCAAGGATGTATTATGATGGCCGGCGGGCGGGAAGTGGTTAACTTATTTATTTATTTTTTTTACACAAAGTTGTCCATTTATACAGTATTTCTAACACATGGCATGTACATACCAAAAATGATACCCCAAAATAGATTCTCCTAATCCTCCTGAGTACAGCAATATCACATGTGTGAGACTTCCACAGCCTGGCCATACTGAGGCCGAGTATGGCTGGGTATCACAGAGTATGGCAGGGTATTGCTGAGCATGGAGGGATGGATGGCTGGATGTGACTGCATTTGTCAGAGCAGCGCTGTGGGCACTGCTGCCATCTGATCCCTCCCCCTCTGTACTGATCGGTACACAGAGGGGAGAGAGAGGAACCGGAATCGTGACATGACGCCGGTTTGTTTACATGTGATCGCGCTGTCATTTGACGGAGCGATCACATGGTAAACTGCCGCGATCCGTCATGCGCCGGGTCCTCTGGGCCCGGCGGTCACGGATGTTCTCGGGGGCGCACAAGAGCGGGATTCTGGGAGGACGTCACTGTATGCCCTCCAGGGGTTAAGCAACCGCCCTATTCAGCTATGGGCCGGTTGCTAAGTCGTTAAATAGAAGCCTTGTGTAATGTCTTTTAAGCCATCAAGTCATCTCAATATGTTCACCTCTGCTCAAAATTAAACAAAGTACTTTCTGATTCCATCACTTCCTGTAGATCATGTGATATTCCAGAAAGTTTCATATCCCTTCAAGCACTGCCTTACTGCATCACAATAGGGTGTGTTTACCTGTCTGGACCACACCTTCCTCATTACTCTACTACCTCTTGTTTTATTTCCACCAACTTCCCTACTTCTTCCTTTAGGGAGGCCATACACTGTACAATCTACTTTAGATCTACTATGTAGTGCAAGGGCCTGCCTGATTTGATACAAAATTAATGTGTACAGAGATTGTACAATCAGATTGCATAGTATAACCATCTATATACAAGTACATAAGATAGAGTGAACGGAGACACTCAGCTGTCAGGCCCCATTTACATATCTTGAGTTACCGCATGCATTTTTTTTATGGGGGCAATTTAAAGTATTTCCACTCATCAGGCATAGGGCAGCCCATACACTTGAACGTGTGGTACACACTCCAGAGCAGAGCATGGTGGATATTTTGCCACATAGATAATGATGGCTCAGATGTAGGCAGAATTCAGTCCCTGAAACAAAAAATTTCTTAAAGCAAAAAGAAATGCCCGTGGGACTTTTAAAGAGCCACGCCATAAAATGAAACAATTATTTAAAAATATTTTTTTATTTACGGTCCATATTAAAATGTAACCACTTCAACCCTGGAAGGATTTACCCCCTTCCTGACCAGAGCACTTTTTACAATTTGGCACTGCGTCGCTTTAACTGCTAATTGCGCGGTCGTACAATGCTGTACCCAAACGAAATTTGCGTCCTTTTGTTCCCACAAATAGAGCTTTCTTGTGATGGTATTTGCTCACCTCTGCGGTTTTTTTATTTTTTGTGCAATAAATGGGAAAAGATCGAAAATTTTGAAAAAACTATGTTTTCTACTTTTTGTTATAAAGAAAATCCAATAAACTCAATTTTAGTCATACATTTAGTCCAAAATGAATCAGCCACATGTCTTTTGGTAAAAAAAAGTCAATAAGCGTATATTTA
This sequence comes from Aquarana catesbeiana, assembly GCF_042186555.1. NCBI lineage: Eukaryota > Metazoa > Chordata > Amphibia > Anura > Ranidae > Aquarana > Aquarana catesbeiana. The sequence goes on along the minus strand of NC_133330.1, from coordinate 190,517,514 downwards.
TTGGTTTGCGCAAAAGTTATAGTGTCTACAAACTAGGGTACATTTTCTGGAATTTACACAGCTTTTACTTTGACTACCTATCATTTCTTGAGGTGCTAAAATAGCAGGGCAGTACAAACCACCCCCCCCCATGACCCCATTTTGGAAAGTAGACACCCCAAGGAAATTGCTGAGAGGGATGTTGAGCCCATTGATAATTTTTTTTTTGTCCCAAGTGATTGAATAATGACAAAAAATAATTACAAAAAGTTGTCACTAAATGATATATTGCTCACACAAGCCATGGGCATATGTGGAATTGCACCCCAAAATACATTTAGCTGCTTCTCCTGAGTATGGGGATACCACATGTGTGGGACTTTTTGGGAGCCTAGCCGCGTACAGGGCCCTGAAAACCAAGCACCCCCTTCAGGATTTCTAAGGGCGTAAATTTTTGATTACACTCCTCACTACCCATCAGTTTTGAAGGCCATAAAATGCCAGAACAGTTTGACCCCATTTTGGAAAGTAGACACCCCAAGCTATTTGCTGAGAGGCATGGTGAGCATTTTCAAAAACAAATGAGAGCTGCAAAATAAAGAGAAATTTTTTTATTTTTCAATGTTCAAAACTTTGACAAAAAGCGAGGTATACAAAATATTCACCATACCTCTCAGCAAATAGCTTGGGGTGTCTACTTTCCAAAATGGGGTCATTTGGGGGGGGGGGGTTGTGCCATCTGGGCATTCCATGGCCTCCGAAACTGATAGGCAGTGAGGAGTGAAATCAAAAATTTACACTTAGAAACCCTGAAGGCAGTGCTTGGATTTTGGGGTCCCGTATGCGGCTAGGCTCCCAAAAAGTCTCACACATGTGGTATCCCCGTACTCAGGAGAAGCAACAGAATGTATTTTGGGGTGTAATTTCACATATTCCCATGGCATGTTTGAGCAATATATCATTTAGTGACAACTTTGTGCAAAAAAAAAAATTGTCTTTTTCCCGCAACTTATGTCACAATATAAAATATTCTATGGACTCGACATGCCTCTCAGCAAATAGCTTGGGGTATCTACTTTCCAAAATGGGGTCATTTGGGGGGGGTTTGAACTGTCCTGGCATTTTATGCACAACATTTAGAAGCTTATGTCACACATCACCCACTCTTCTAACCACTTGAAGACAAAGCCCTTTCTGACACTATTTGTTTACATGAGAATTTTTTTTGCAAGAAAATTACTTTGAACTCCCAAACATTATATATTTTTTTTTAAAGCAAAGGCACTACAGATTAAAATGGTGGGTTTTTCATTTTTTTTGTTTCACACAGTATTTGCGCAGCAATTTTTTTCAAATGCATTTTTTGGGGAAAAAACACACTTTTTAACATTTTAATGCACTAAAACACACTATATTGCCCAAATGTTTGATAACATAAAAAAAAGATGATCTTAGGCCGAGTACATGGATACCAAACATGACATGCTTTAAAATTGCGCACAAACGTGCAGTGGCGACAAACTACATACATTTTTTAAAAGCTTTTACAGGTTACCACTTTAGATTTACAGAGGTCTACTGCTAAAATTACTGCCCTCAATCTGACCTTCGCAGTGATACCTCACATGCATGGTGCAATTGCTGTTAACATTTGACGCCAGACCAACGCTTGTGTTAGCCTTTGCACGAGAGCAGCGGGGGACAGGGGTGCTTTTCATTTTATTTTTTTTGCTTTTTTTATCTTATTTTTAAACTGTTCCTTTTTTTTTTTTTTTTTTTTTTTTTTTTTTTTTTTTTTTTTTTTGAAAAAAATGGGGTTTATTAGACCCTAGCTTTCCCAATGGCGCTGTTTACATCCGGCGAAATCTAAGTCATGAAATGCTCCTAGCATCCGGTTTCTTAGGCCATAGAGATGATTGGAGCCACTCTGGTCTCTGATCAGCTCTATGGTCAGCTGGCCGAATCACCGGCTGCATTCTCAGGTTCCCTGTTGAGACAGGAGAGCCAGAGAAAACATGGAAGACGGTGGGAGGGGGTGGCATTCCCTCCCACTACTTGTAAAAGCAGTCTAGAGGCTAATTGGCTGCCAGGATTGCTTTTACATGAAAGCCGACCGCTTGCTGAAAAGAATGATACCAAGATGATACCTAAACCTGCAGGCATCATTCAGGTATAACGACTCAAAGTCCAGCAAAATACCAGTACGTTGCTGGTCCTTGTTGGGCATATATTGTAATTTTTTTTTTTTTTTTCCCATGCAGCCTGTGGGCTGAACGAAAAAGAGGGTATGCCCACCATTAGAATACCTCCCTTCATCCACCCACTAATAATGATGGGCATACATGCACCATTTATATATGCCGAAGCATGGGGGCATCTGCCCCAAAAGTTAGGAGCAAATGGCTCCTCCGCCCCTGCTGCCCCCATGCTTCGGCATATATCACCTCCGGCGCTGGAGTCATGGCTTTATGTATTGTGGGAGCAAACGCTGTTGCTGTCAAGATAAATAAATCCGCGCTGCAGCTGAATGGCGTACCTGAAGACAAAAAAATGGTTAACAATAAAACAGAGTAAACAGTAAAAAATTGCATACCTGAAAAGCAAACATGATAAAACATAATAAGAATAAAACATTGCAGAATAGAATACAGTAAAAAAGAGCAGAACAATAGAGAACAATAAAACGACAATTTTTTTTTTTTTTTTACTAACTTTTATAACTGTAACCGGTTCCAGGTTCGGGTCTCTCAAAATGCGATGGCATCTTGGGAGACCCTGTGTAAGTGTGCCTAGTCTGTGCAATGCTGTACCCTACACTAATACTCAACTAGTGTATGGTAGCGTTCAAAACATTCACCAATGCAAAGACCAGGATTGTTAGGACAGGAGGGACAATAATAGCAGGTGTCACGCTTATATCCGCGCTTGCTGCAGACACGACATCTTTTTTGGGGGGGTTCGCTGGGTAGGGGTACTCGGGAGGACATAAAGAAAATGCCTCTCATGCAGCCGACTGCATTTGGTTGGGGATGTGAATAGGGGAAGTACGGGTGCTGCAGAAGTGGTGAGTTCCCAATTAGGATTGGCGAATGCAGCAGGAAGGGCATTATGGGCACAACGGGCCTGTGTTTGTCTTCTTGGTGGCAGCGGGACACTACTTGTGCTTGCCACCTCACCAGCTTGAACTGCACTTATGGGACTCGCCACGTCACCAAGTGTTACTGCAGTGCTGGTTTGACTACGACCGGGGTGTACTAGGTCGCTGGTGCTTGCCATTTTCACAAAACGCTAACAAACTGTTAGCGATCGCAGGGATCAGGCCTGACTCTGCGAACGCTGCAGTTATGTGTTTTAGTGTTTTGTAAGTGACCGTGATCGATCGATACTGCACTTGGGTGGGCTGGGCGGAGGGGCAAAACGCAGGTGCTAGCAGGTATCTGGGCTGATCCCGCTAACACTGCGTTTTTGGGAACCCTAAACTGCTGGGGACGCTAGTATAGATCTAATCTGATCAGATATTGATCCGTTCAGATACTATACCACTAAGGGAGGTGTATGGTGCATGCGCGGGTGTTAGCGGTACTGGCACTAACCTGACGCTGCCTGGGGCGACGCAGACCCTATCTAACCCTAAAACCTAACTTATATCACCGCCGGGCGATTAGGGGGCTAAACCTTTATTAGGTAATAAATGGCGGGTGCCCTGACACTATAAAAAATAAACTAACCAGAGTCACCCATAACAGTTATACGGTGATCACTGGTGAAAGGGTTTAACTAGGGGGCAATCAAGGGGTTAAAACCTTTATTAGGTAGTATATGGGGGTCCCTGACGCTATAAAATGCTGACAGCGAACCTATATATTTACCTCCCTAACTAGCGTCACCAGTGACACTAATACAGCGATCAGAAAAACGATCGCTTAGTGACACTGGCGACGGGGGGTGATCAAGGGGTTAAAACTTTGTTAGGGGGGTACCCTAGACCTAAAGGGGCTAACACTAAATAACTGCCCTACCACTTCTAACTGTCACAAACTGACACCAATGCAGTAATCAGAAAAAAAACAAAACTGCTATTGGTGTCACTGTGACGGGGGGGGGGGGGGTGAAATGTGTGCCTAGTGTGTTTTTACTGTATGTGTTTGTGCACTTACTCAGATGTCTTCTCTCCTTGGCGCCGGAACGGAAATTACCGGCCCGAGGAGAGATGACATCACTTCCTCTGCCGCTGTTTACTATACAGCAGCAGAGGAAGATTCTCATTCGTTGGGAGCGATTGCGAGGGGGTGGCCACGAATGAGTGGTCTCCCCCTCAGCCTGGATCACTCCCCTAATGATGCCGACCGCCTCAGGCACCGGGGGGGCGCGACGTGCCCCCCGCCAGCGGGAGGCAGATCACGTACCAGGTACGTGATTTTGCCTGCCCGTGCCATTCTGCTGCAGTATATCTGCGTTAGGCAGTCGGCAAGTGGTTAAGAAGCAAAATACAAACTATATTCAACCAAGCATTAAAAAGTATACATTGGTGTATGTTACCATATAACGCCATGTCATTTTCACAAACCGCAAAGACATACAAAGATGACCAGGCACTGGTATAAATCTCTCAATGCGTTTTATGAAACAATGTTCACATCTTCAGGAGATGACCAAATCTAAGTTGATAAAGACATCTGTAGAGAAACCACGTTAAAAACATATGGAATTGAAAAAAAAATTGCCCAAACAGCGAACACCAATAGCTATACAAAGTATCGGATGCGGTGTCTTGAAAAAGTATTCTGTCATGATCACTTAGTGCCCCTGTTCCTCATTCCAGCACCCCGGTGTTGGCCGTTGCTTTCCTGTGTTCACCTGCAAGATGATTGATCTGATCAGTCACCTGATATAAGCAAACTGAACACTCTATCCCTTGCATGTGATAGACACCTACCTGCATTGTTCCTGATCAAGCCTCCCATTTGTCTGCTTTGCTTTACTGTTGGATTTCTTTGTGAATGACCCGGCTCGGATATTGGACTATTCCCTGAACTCAGCCTGTCTTTCACCTAGACTGTCATTGGATCGATATTGGCGTATTCCCTGAACTCAGCCTGCCTTATTACCTGGACCATCTAAGAACCACACAATCTGTCTGCTAAACTGCAAGTAGTCTGCTGTTTGCTCTGAATGCGTCTGCCCTGGTGTGGTGGTCAGGCACTATAGCATTGTGTATAAGTCCTGGGGGTAACCAAGTACTAGTAGGCCTGCCTGCCTTAAGGGAAAGGGGGCTGCTATAGGCGAAGCACATAGTAGCTAGCTATAGTGTCTGACCACCTGCATTTGAGGAAGACGTGACATTCGTGACATATTCATACCCCTTGAAATGTTCCACATTTTGTCATGTTACAACCAAAAATGTTAATTTTATTTTATGTGATAGATCAACACAAAGTGGCACATACTGTAATTGTGACTTCGAAGGAAAATGATAACTGGTTTTCAATTATTTTTTTTTTTTTTTTTTTTTTTTTTTTTTTTTACAAATATGTGAAAAGTGTGGCATGGATTTGTAGAACTACCTTTTGCCGCAATTACAGCTGCAAGTCTTTTTGGGGATGTCTCTACCAACTTTGCACATCTAGAGTGACATTTTTGCCCATTTCTCTTTACAAAATGGCTCAAACTCTGTCAGATCGGATGTAGAGCATCTGTGAGCAACAATTTTCAAGCCTTTCCACAGATTCTCAATTGGATTTAGGTCTGGATTTTGACTGGGCCATTCTAATGCCCCGTACACCTGATCGGACATTGATTGGACATTCCGACAACAAAATCCTAGGATTTTTTCAGACGGATGTTGGCTCAAACTTGTTTTGCGTACACACGGTCGCACAAAGTTGAATTTCCGATCGCCAAGAACGCGGTGACGTCAACCACATGCGACGAGACTAGAAAAGGCCATTTCAGAACCAAGCGCGGCACCCTTTGGGCTCCTTTTGCTAATCTCGTGTTAGTAAATGTTTTGAGAGACGATTTGCGCTTTTTCAGACTCGTGGCTTTCAGATCGTTTTCTGAGGTTCAGTTTGTGCTTGTGGGTTTGTATCTGCTCTTCAGTGAGTGCAAGCAAACTACGCGTGACTTTAGTCATTGTGTTCTTGTTCGTTCGTTGCTGTTTTTCAGGTCGCTCTTCACAGGCCTTGCTGTTCTTCAGTGCGTTCTGTTACTTCGTTCTGAGCAGCCGACCATTTTCTAGCCATGTTGCGTATACGTACTCGTAGAGTTCGTGCTGTGCGGGGGCTTGGTGTTGGGGTCCTGACCTTGACACAAGTCCAGTCCATGAACAGGGTGGGGAGGAGTTCATGGACCAAGAATTGGTTGCTTTAGCGTGACCAGTTCTCTCATATGCCTTTGATCCGTGAGAATAATCCTGATGATTTCAGGAACTATCTCTGGATGACGGACCCTGTATTTCACCGTTTGTTGGCTTTGCTGACCCCCTATATCAGCATGCAGGATACCTGCATGAGGCAAGCCATCACTCCGGAGCAGAGGCTCGTCGCTACCCTGCGTTACTTGGCGACGGGGAGAAGCCTACAGGACTTGAAGTTCTCGACAGGCATCTCCCCCCCAGGCTCTGGGGATCATTATCCCAGAGACCTGTTCTGCCATCATCCAGGTCCTGCAGAAGGAGTATATGAAGGTAAGATTTTTATCCTTTTATATCACATTTTATTGTATATAATGTTTTATAATATATTGTATTTCTTTCCTCATTCCCTAATTACCATGATTGGAATATGCTGTGAATGTCCCCTTTGTCCTCATGCATGCTGGATTTTTATCTAATTATTTTTTTGTCCTTCATACATATTTGCCTTCACTTACCTCCCCAGCATGGTCTACAGGCCCTATATTCACCTCATGTAGTCACTTAACAATGTTTTTTGTCAGCTCCATAGTAGTGCTTTACCCCAAAAACCCCCTAAAATGTTTTTAAATGTGATTTGTGCTTTAAATTCACGCAGAGTGCCAGAGGCTTTTTTGTTGGGGTGTCCCCAAATCATTTTTAACCCTCCCTCCCCCCCAACTGCTAAGTCAGCTGATACCAATTCTCTATCTATCCTCAATTATCTATCTGCTGACTTTGCCAAGCCCATACACACTATACCCATCTCTTTTGTGCTCAGATGTATGGATCAATTCCCCAAAGCATGTAGTGCAAGGGCCTGCCTGTATACTTTCAAATAATACTGTTTCAAGTTTTTGTATTCTATTATTACCTTGATAGGTAATAGCAGAATTTCCAAATGTGCTCAAATGTGTACAGTGTGTATTTACATCTTTGTATTATGACACTTCTTACCTGTCCAGTGGGCTGCCAATAGTTTAACTAAAGAGGGGCTGTTCAAAGTAATACCCATTATTTAGGCATTCATCTCTCAATGAAGTGGAGAGGGTTACCTGTCCAAGAGTCCCCCCCCCCCCCCCCCCCCTATAATGTTAGAAATGGCCCAGGAGAGGGGGGAGGAGGGAGAATATGATAGGTGTACCTTATACTTTTGGTGTTGTAAAATTCCCCTTAATAAATGTTATCCTGATGTTGGCCAAGAATGTTTGTGTCTAATCTGCTTTCCATTTTTTAATGTGCAATAAGACTAATTTTTTTGTTTGTTTCCTTCCACGCCACAGGAATGGCAGACTGTGGCCTCCCACTTTGCCCAGCGGTGGGACTTTCCTAACTGCGGAGGGGCAATTGATGGGAAACACGTCCACATCATCCCACCACCCAACTCGGGGTCATACTATTATAATTATAAAGGGTTCACTAGTATTGTGATGTTGGCGGTGGTGTCGGCTAATTATGAGTTCCTGTATGTGGACGTGGGGAAGAATGGCCGGATGTCCGATGGTGGAGTCATCACCCAGACGGAGTTTTACAGGCGTCTCCAGAATGGCAGCTTGGACTTGCCACCTCCAGAAGACAATGTGGAAGGACTCCCATTCGTCTTCGTTGCGGATGAAGCCTTTGCGCTGGGGGACCACCTTATGCGGCCATTCCCGATGAGGACTCTCACCCTGGACCAGAGGGTTTTTAATTACTGGCTGGCCAGAGCCAGAAGAGTGGTGGAGAACACGTTTGGAATCATGGCCAGCCAGTTCCGCCTATTTCTTACACCCATCCATATGGCGGAGTATAAACTGAATCATATAATCCTGGCATGCTGTGTTCTAAATAACTTTTTACGGCAACATTCTGCCAACTATGCTGGCTCAGTTGGGCCTGAGGCCGGAATTATAAATGAAACAACCCTGTCGGCGCTTGAAAGTGGCCGTCCTGGCTTGCCCTCCCTGAGTGCCCGTGATGTCCGGCTAAGATACCTTGAGTTCTTTGCGGGTAGAGGGGCCATCAATATGCCAGACAATTTGTGAAACCTTGATCAAATAAAAAGAAAAAAAATAAGCAAATCTTTGGTGACATTTACTGCTTGTGTTTGTTTTAGCCCTGACCCTGACCGAAATGTGGGGAGTCCTGAAAATGGCATGATTGAGTAACCTTACAAAGCACGGTTGGATGTTATTTACTAAAGGCAAAGACACTTTGCACTACAAGTGCACTTGAAAATGCACTGAAACTGCACTTGTAGTTCAAAGTGGATTTGCCCTTAGGAAATAACACCCATTGTCACAGAAAGCAGCAATTAGATCACCACAAAAGTGTTGTAGTGTTGAGACAATAATCCACACATTCTTGATTAACAATCTTTTTAATACCTGCACAATCACATGTGCATTTAGAAAAGGTTTTTTAAAAAAACCAACATGTTTGTTGTATAACAATTTTTGGGGTGGCATTATCAAAAATAGAAATGTCCATTGAAGATAAAACGGGCATGTTTCCAAACAACAAAGACACAAATCTTGAACTTAAGTTCACATTTGGTAGAACTTGAAGGCAATATCAGACATGAGTATTTACAAACTGAGTTTGATATTGCGTTCAGATGGGGTGAAGTCACCCCAGGAAAAGCCAAATTTTGAAGATGCACACCAATTTACGAATGTCAACATGTGCTAGCTGCCATCACGGGGGATCAAGGGACTTGTTTTGGGGGAGCAACCCCTTCCCCTCAGCTACTTTATTATTGTGGAAGGGGTTGCACCCCCAAAACGTGTCCACTGATCTCCCGTGATGGCAGATAGCACACATTGACACACTGTGTGCATCTTCAAAATTTGGCTTTTCGAAAAATCGCTAAAACATTTTTAACATTGTAGCACACAAAAAAATGGATTTGGGGGGGTTTTAAACTCTCCCCAAAACATCAATGATGTTCTTATTTTTTTGAATAACATCATTGATTGTTTTTCTTGAGGTTTTCCAATGCAACATTACACCCCATGGTCTCCCGATCAGGATCTGGGCACTTTCCGGGGTGAAAGGATCTGGATCCACAACATCACGATCACTTAAGAGGGAAAACAAAAAAAAAACGGGTATTATAAATATGCCGGCATCCATCTCTTACCTGAGCCTGTGGTCGCAGACACTCACCTGTGTGGTGACTAGTTCCACCACGTCTTCTGCCTCCTGCTCTTGTGTTTGGGGTATTTCATCTTCTTCCAGAGGTGGGGGGTCTCTGGTCTCCTCGGATGAGGGGTGTCCGCCGAGTCTTTTCTCCCCTATGTAAAACAAAAATGGTATACTTAGCACACAGATATTTGATGGCAGAACTATAAATATGAAACACTGCTTGGAAGTGGGGTACAATTGTCTATTTTGGCAGAGTTCCAAGATGTAGAATTTTGAGTGTCCTTTGTCAAGCTTCAATAGTTTACCTGTTTGGTACAAGCTTCACAGATGGAGACACCCCTATAGTATACACTGGAGCACCTGTGTGGGCCCCCTAATAATAAAAGGTGTTGTTGTGTCCCACACTAGTGCTCCAGCGTCCAGATGTGAAAACAGCCGCTGAGTGTCCTCTCCTTACACAGAATCTAGTTTGCATTTCATTCTAGCAACAAACCCATCTACACAACCAAATTATTTTCATACAAGTAGGCCCTAAAAAATGTGGGCAAATGCATATGGCCAAAACAATGGTGTTTTATAGGCTGAAAGAAAAATGTTTGATATGAACGAATAATGTGCCCATGAACATGAAAGTTGCCATTTTAAACTGTACAACACTTAAGAAAAGCACATGGAGCAACACGAACGTAATAAAGACAAAAAGAATAGGAACACAGCACAACTACTTACTTTTTTGCAGCACTCTCCGGATCTTTCTGTACTGCTCATGTTCTCGTAATTTAAGGTCCGACCACCGCTTCCTGAGCTGATCTTTTGCTCATCGTACCCCGAAATTCCGGTGCAGACTTTTGACAACTTTCGCCATGATCTTGGCCTTTCTGACATTGGGGTAAGATCCATACTTTCCATCATAGTCGGCCCTCTTCAGGATGTCGACCATCCCCAAAGGACATGTTTGATGCCTTAAATCGTCTCCTTCTGGATCGGGATGTTTCCGGATCCGGGCTTTCCTCCTCCTCCTCCTCGTTGCTATAATTAGCACGCACCTGCTGTGTCTCCGCCATGTGCTCTTCCCCCCCACTGCACCAAACGAAAAGGGGCGGGGAATAAACTAGAAAGAACGTCAGGGACAGGTGGAGTTACACGCATGCGCAGTGTGTATAAAGCGTATCACGCGTGCGTAGTACGTATGATCTGTGAGCGGAGGAAGGAGCATCGGAGGCGGCGATCGTGAGAACGAAGGTAAGATCTAAACTTGGGCCTATACTTCTTCTAAATTGAAGCCTATATTGTAACAAGATTAGGAGAGTTTGGCCTGACATTAGGGTTTGTCTTGTGTTGTGTCTTGCAGAGAAAATGGATGGCTTCAACGACCACAATTTCATCCCCCTGTTCATAGAGAAATACAGAGAGCTGCCCGGTCTGTGGCAGGTGAGACATCCCCATTACAATAATAAACAAAAGAGGCAGGCAGCGCTGGAGAAACTGCTGGAGTTGGTGAAGCCGGTGGTCCCCACAGCAACCATCCCCTATTTAAAAACCAAAATTGGTGGCCTGAGGAGCACTTATCTAAGGGAGCGAAAGAAGGTCACGGATTCCCAGAGGTCCGGAGCTGCAGCAGATGACGTTTATGTCCCCAGGCTGTGGTACTATGAGAGACTGCGATTTCTGTCAGACCACACTGAAGTCAGGGAATCCCTCTCCACTCTTCCTTCCACTCTTCCTTCCACCCCAGCTGAGGCTTCCGATGTCCAACCTGGGCCTTCCAGCCAGGAAGACATGGAGGAGCCCAGCTTGAGTCAGGTATAACATTGTTCTACAGATTTCTGGTCAATAAAGAAATGATCTTTACTAGATGTCATTATTAATCACTAATTGCTGATTGCAAAAAGTATATTACATATCAATAGACAGTAGTGGGCACAAAAAATTGGGACAAGAATGAAAAATGCTGGGCTCAGAAGGATAGTCTGTTATATTTGTTCACATTCAATTTGCAACATTCAGGAGGTAAAAATTGTGTGTGATGAATAAAAAACTAAAACTATGTCCCTTTTTCATACACAGGAAGACCTCAGCCAGGAGGAAGCTGTGGAATGTGGCAGCCAGGAGGAGGCGGGGCTAAGTGTCAGCCAGGAGAAGCCTGGGACAAGTCAAAGCCTGACCGAATCGCAGGTTCCTCCCCTCCGCCTTCCATACAAAAGAGCGAGGAAGGCGACTCACATGCAGGATTCAGCGCTCGGGCTGATTCAGGAGGCTTCTGCGCCCCTCAGAGCCTTACCCACTCCTGAAGAGGCCTTTGCCTGCATGGCTGCCACAAAACTGCAGGGCATGCAGGAGGGTCAACGCAAACTATAAAGAAGGTCCTCACATAAAGTCCTAAGTAAGGGGGTGAGTGGTGAACTAACACCCAATACCCACCTGAGTGAGTTGGCCCCTCCTCCTCATGCCCCAACTCCACCAGAGCCACAGCATGGAAGGAAGCGTGGAAGGAAGACCAGAGAGTGATGACCTGGGTTCAGTCTGGTCTGACAAAAGATGCAGTCTCTTGTATGACCACAGCCTGGGGACACAGATGTCATCTGCTGCTTTCTGGTTCTCTGGGACTTCTGGACCAGACTGCACTCCCTTTATATATGGACTCCTCAGGCCACCAATTTTGCTTGAAAATAGTTGATGTGTGCCCTGGGGTCCAAGGCTTCACCTATTTCTGCTGTTTCTCCAACGTTGCCTCCCTCTTTGTTTAGTTGTGAGCCCTTAATAAATGAAATTTTTCTTCAATTATACTCGCCTATGTGTGTTTTCATTCAAAAAGGACCGTTTGTGAGGAGGCAGGTACATTTCAAAATACAATGTGAAATTAACAAGATATCAACATCAACATCAACAACATCAACACCAAACAATCTCCTACAGATTAAATAATACAAGATATCAATGGTGTTGTGGTAACTTGACACACAAAACACACACAAAAATATAGAGTAAAAAACAATAAAAGCACAGCCTTGAAAAACAAAACAAACCCCCAAAAAATACAAAACCAGCCTGGAACCAAAAAAAATTACAAACAACCAAAAACTAATTTGGGCAGATGTGACAAATCTAAATATATTGAGGGAATCCCAATAAATAATAAAGAAATACGTTTGTGAGAAGTCTGTGTGAATATGAGCAGCAAAACTACTTCATTCTTCTCACATTATAAAGAAGAGAATGCGCTGTATTAAACAATTTGACATTGCAGCATGACGAAAGTGCTGTATCCATTCCGAATGCTAATTTTACCAGACCAAGCTGTTCCGTCTCGGAATTTCTTCTGAGCAGGCGTGGCACTATGTGCGTCGGAACTGGCCACACACGGTCAGAATTGACGCGATCGGATTTTGTTGTCAGAAAATTTTATAGCCTGCTCTCAAACTTTGTGTGTCGGAAAATCAGATGGAAAATGTCCGATGGAGCCCACACACGGTCAGAATTTCCCACAACACGCTCCGATCGGACATTTTCCATCGGAAAATCCGACCGTGTGTACGGGGCATAACACATGAAAATGCTTTGATTTAAACCATGTTTAGGGTCGTTGTCCTGCTGGAAGGTCAACTTCTGCCCCAGTCCCAACTCCTTTGCAGAATCTAACAGGTTTTCTTCTAAGATTGCCCTGTATTTGCCATCCATCTTCCCATCAACTCTGACCAGCTTCCCTGTCCCTGCTGAAGAAAAGCATCCCCACAACATGCTATCACCACCATGTATCACGGTGGGGATGGTGTGTTTAGGGTGATGTGCAGTGTCAGTTTTCCGCCACACGTAGCGTTTTGCTTTTAGGCCAAAAAGGTAACATTTTGGTCTCCTCTGACCAGAGCACCTTCTTCCACATGTTTGCTGTGTTCCCCACATGGCTTATCGAAAACTACAAATGGGACTTATGGCTTTCTTTCAACAATGGCTTTCTTCTTTCAACTCTTCCATAAAGGCCAAATTTGTGGAGTGCACAATTAATAGTTGTCCTGTGGACAATTTCTCCCACCTGAGCTGTGGAACTCTGAGCCCCCGTTCACACCTATGCGAATTAGATGCGGCTCACACCGCATCCAATTCGCAGGACATTTTAAAATACATTCATATGAATGCATCTAGTTCACATATGTGTGTTGCATTCGCACTGCGCATTGCACAAAAAACGTGTGCGTTTTCTGGGCATTGCGCTGCGAATTACAAGCCCATTATCTTCTATGGGAATGCATCTGTTTCACAGATGCATTGCGTTCTGAACATGGATTTTCTCCTTCTCCTCACTACCCCTCCCCCCGCCCCCCCCCCGCTCACTGATCCACAGCTAGAATGCAGAGAAATCTCTGAACAACTGATTTTTATCTTCCCATTGAAACCTGAGCTTCAATTTGCACCGCACATGTGTGAACCCAGGCTGAAGTTCCTCCAGAGTTACCATGGGCCTCTTGGCTGCTTTTCTGATTAATGCTCTCCTTGCCTAGCCTGTCACTTTAGGTGGACGGCCACGTCTTGGTAGGTTTATAGTTGAGCTCATCCTCCATGAGCTGTTTAAAGCTTGGGATATTCTTTTATAACCTAACCCTGCTTTAACCTTTTTCACAACTTTATCCCTGGCCTGTCTGGGGTGTTCCTTGGCCTTTGTGATGCTGTTTGTTCACCAAGGTTCTCTTGCAAACCTCTGAGGGCTTCACAGAACAGCTGTATTTATACTGATATTAAATTACACACAGAAAATGGAGTCCACTATTTACTAATTAGGTGACTTCTGAAGACAGTTGGTTCCACTAGATTTTAGTTAGGGACATCAGAGTAAAGGCGGTTGAATACAAATGCATGCCACACTTTTCACATATTTATTTGTAAAAAATATTGAAAACAATTTATTTCCTTCTACTTAACAATTATGTGCCACTTTGTGTTGGGCTATCAAATAAAATCCCAATAAAATACATTTACATGTTTGGTTGTAACATGACAAAATGTGGATAATTGCAAGGGGTATGAATACTTTTTCAAGGCACTGTATACAGAGCTCACTTCCCAATGTATACAGCTGTGCTCAAAGGTTTGCATAACCTAGGAGAAATCATGACATGTTGGTATCAATATTAAAAATATGACTGATCATACCAAACTATTTTATTTAAGGATAGTGAGTATATGAAGCCATTATCACTTTTATGGTTGAACTAGATGACTTGTGTCTTTTCTCAACCTGACTAACTAGAACTATGTAAGAAGCCATTATCACATAGTGGTTTGCCTCTTCCTTTTTTTTTTTTTTTTTTTTAAATCATAACAGAAATCACCCAAATGGCCCTGATCAAAAGTTTACATACCCTGGCATGTTTGGCCTTGGTACAGACACACAAGGTGACACACAGCTTAAAAGGGCAATTAATGCTTCATTTTCCAGATCTGTGTCTTTTTAAATTTCAATTAGTGTCTGTGTATATGAACCCCCAGAGGATCCGCTGGATTTTGGGTCCCTCTTTGTCTGCACAACAGCCCGGCAGCCAGCATTTTCAGCAGGCGCACAGTAGTCAGAAAACCAGTCCAATGGCTTTGTTTTGTTTATTAAGGGAAAGAAAGTTGGGGGGGTTTGGAAAGCCTAGAATTGAGTTAAAGTGGAACTTTGGAAGACAAACTGCGACTGACTCTGTTCCCATGGGAAACTGTACCGACAGACTGGCAAACAACTCCAGCACTGATCCCAGCACTTTCACTTCATACTCAAAATCCAGGGTTAAAGGTTTACTGCAATTGTCAAAAGTGTGGCGCTATAGACTCAAAAAGATTATAATAACATAGGTGACATATCCAAAGCCAAATACAGTGTGTAAATATTAACATAACATCTGGTTACATGTGATATGAAAAACCAAATAACATCTATATAATATACAAAGGTGTGAACCGATGTGTGAGAAAATTCTACAATATTAGTGTAAATTACGAATAATACACTGTGTATACACTATAACATATACCAATAAAAATATATATAGATATATAAAAATATATCAAAACATATGAAGAGTGATGCCAAATAAATTATAAAAGTCCAAAAAGATTCAAAGTAGAATTGGCACCACAAGGAGCCAGCAAGTTAAAGTTCACCCACAGTGTGAAGAAGCCACCACCTGAAAGGCAATGATGGTAGGGAGAAGCCGTCACCTGAAGATATTAAAGGCTTACCAGAGGTTGTTGACCTGGGGAGACTTATGTCATCCAAGTCAAACCGGCATGGTGACCAACTGGTCGGAAAGGTATTCCCCTTTAGCGTATCAAAGTAATCCAAAACAGGGCAGCTGCTTAGCGTCCACAGTAAATCTCAACAGTCATGGAAATAGTATCTCGATGGAAGGCCACAAACGGATATTCATATGCCATGTGAGAAATAGATGAAAGAGACTCACATAGCGTAATAACGCAAGTACTGGTTTATTAAAATTATTGAAAACAAACTCACATTTTCGTAGATCATCAAAGTTTCAAAGGTCAAGTAACGGTAATAATGAGGGGTCCATCCAACGCGTTTCTGCTAAAGAGCCATCACTCCAGATGATGGCTCTTTAGCAGAAACGCGTTGGGTGGACCCCTCACT
The DNA here is from genome assembly GCF_042186555.1 of Aquarana catesbeiana. NCBI lineage: Eukaryota > Metazoa > Chordata > Amphibia > Anura > Ranidae > Aquarana > Aquarana catesbeiana. The sequence continues at coordinate 190,501,396 of NC_133330.1, read as the reverse complement.
ATTACCACTACTTGACCTTTGAAACTTTTTGATCTACGAAAATGTGAGTTTTTTTAAAATTTTAATAAACCAGTACTTGCGTTATTACGCTATGGGATTCTCTTTCATCTATTTCTCACATGGCATATGAATATCTGTTTGTGGCCTTCCATCGAGATACTATTTCCATGACTGTTGAGATTTACTGTGGACGCTAAGCAGCTGCCCTGTTTTGGATTACTTTGAGGATACGCTAAAGGGGAATACCTTTCCGACCAGTTGGTCACCATGCCGGTTTGACTTGGATGACATAGGTCTCCCCAGGTCAACAACCTCTGGTAAGCCTTTAATATCTTCAGGTGATGGCTTCTCCCTACCATCATTGCCTTTCCCGGGAATTCTGGTTGCTTCTACATAGCCTCTTCATACATCTTTTGTTCCAACCTTTGATCCAATATGGGCATTTAAAATACTATACTTGTGCGACCCGCTGGTCTCATAGCCTGTTATGACTTGGCCGGCATACGTCGTTCCGAGTCATTCACATCTGGTAAGCCCCCTATGATCACAGGTGGTGGCTTCTTTACTCCTTTTTTTCACACTGTTGGTGGACTTTAACTTGCTGGCTTCTTGTGGTGCCAATTCTACTTTGAATCTTTTTGGACTTTTATAATTTATTTGGCATCACTCTTCATATGTTTTGATATATTTTTATATATACATATTTTTTTATTTGTATGTTATAGTGTATACATAGTGTATTATTCGTAATTTACACTAATATTGTAGAATTTTCTCACACATCGGTTCACACCTTTTTGTATATAGATGTTGTTTGGTTTTTCATATCACATGTAACCATATGGTATGTTAATATTTACACACTGTATTTGGCTTTAGATATGTTATTATCTCTTTTTTAAGTCTATAGCGCCACACTTTTTTAATATGTTTCTACTACCTGGGTCTATAGGTGTGTTGGCAGCTGTTCACTCACTTTTTTACGCAGCGCTGTTTTATTTAAATTTTTTTGGATTTACTGCAATTGTCCCCTACAGTGCATCCGGAAAGAAGTCACATCGCTTCACTTTATTCACATTTTGTTATGTTAGAACCTTATTCCAAGATGGATTCAATTACCATATTTATCGGTGTATAACACGCACCCCAATTTAAGAGGGAAGTTTCAGGAAAAAAAACTTATAAAAATAATTAAAAACAATGGTCAGTGAGCATAAATGCAGCCTCAATGCAGCCTGATCTGTGCCCTTCTGCAGCTTCAGTGCAGCCTGATCTGTGCCCATCTGCAGCCTTGCTCCTCACTGCAGCCTTGCTCCTCACTGCAGGCTGATTAGTACCCCGTAATGACAACTTGAAACTGTTTTTTTGTTTTTTTTTTTTTTTAAATCTTTACAAATTTATTAAAAATAAAACGAAAAAAATCCCATGTACATAAGTAGTCACAGCCTTTGCTCAATACTTTGAAGCACCTTTGACATCAATTACAGCCTCAAGTCTTTTTGATTATGATGCTACAAGCTTGGCACACCTATTTTTGGGCAGTTTCTCCCATTCTTCTTTGCAGAACCTCTCAAGCTCCATCAGGTTGAATGGGCAGTGTTGGTAGCTCAGTGAAGCTGGCCCCCCACAATCAGCACAAATAAAAACTCAAGTGTGCTTCTTTAGTGCTACTCTTGTGCTGTTTTGTGCCGTAAAAAAAATTACATTTGTGCTGCTTTTATTTTTAAGATATTAGCATTTTTATTTTTTTTTCTAGATGATGGCATCATCCATTCCACCAACACCCAAAAGACAAGAAACCGGGCTGGCTGGTTAGTGCCACGCTTGTGCCGCTTAAATATCCATTCTATCCTTTATCATTTTTGTGCTATTAATGATATATTAAGGGTCACCAAAAGGTCACTCAGCCCCCCTACAACACCCAAAAGACATGAAAATGTGCTGGTTAGTGCTGCGTTTGTCATGATTTATGCCATTTAAATCTCCGTTCTATCTTTCAATAGATTTTGCGTTATTATGGATTTATTAAAGGTCACTCAGCCCACCTACAACACCCAAAAGACACAAAACCGGGCTGATTGGTTAGTGCTGGTTTGTGCCATTTAAATCTGTTCTATCTTTGTTTTTGTGTTATTTATGATTTATTAAAGGTCACTTAGCCCCCTACAGCATCCAAAAGACATGAAAACGGGCTTGTTAGTGCCGCATTTGTGCTGCTAAAAATGTTTGTGCTTTTATGGTTTTTAGGTATAACCGCTTGTTTTCTTGATCTCGTCCTCCCACTTTGCACCCCATGGTATTAAATCTTAATAACAAATATACCATTTGTTAGTGCTACGTTCGTGCTGTTTTATGCCATAAAATGTTCTTTTTGCTGCTTTTATTTTTTAAGATAAAAGCAATTTTTTTTCCAGACAATGACATCACCTAGCCCCCCTAATCGTTATTAAAAATGTATTAAAGGTCACCTGAGGTCACTCAGCCTCCCTACAACATCCAAAAGACATGAAAACGGGCTTGTTGGTTAGTGCTATGTTTGTGCTGGTAAAATTTTTTTATTTGTGCTGTTTTAACTAAAAAACATAACAGCTTGCTTTTATTTGATCTCACCCTCCCACTTTGCACCCCAAGTTAATAAATCTTAAAAACAAATGTACCATTTGTTAGTGCTACGTTTGTGCTGTTTAGTGCCATAAAATGTTCTTTTTGCTGCTTTTATTTTTAAGATAATATCATCAGAATAAAAAAAAAAAAAAAAAAACACAATTGCTATCACCCTGACCCCCTACAAGAGACAAAAGACATGAAACTGGGCTGGTTGGTTAGTGTTGCGTTTGTCCTGTTTATCTCCATTCTATTCTTCATTGTTTTTGTGTTATTAACCATTTTATTAAGGTCACCAAAGGTACTCGGCCCCTCCACAACACCCAAAAGATACAAAACCGGGATGGTTGGTTAGTGCCGTGTTTGTGCTGGTTTGTACTATTTTTTAATCTCTGCTCTGTTTTATTGTGTTTGCGTTATTAATCATTTATTAAAAGGTCACTCAGCCCCCTTACAACACCCAAAAGACACGAAAAAGGGCTTGTTGGTAAGTGCCACATTTGTGCTGCTAAAATTTTTATTTGTGCTGTTATGGTTTTTTAGTTATAACAGCTTGTTTTTATTTGATCTCACTCACCCACTTTGCCCCCATGTTGTTAAAACTTAAAAACAAATATACCATTTGTTAGTGCTACATTTGTGCTGTTTTGTGCCATAAAAATGTTTATTTGTGCTGGTTTTATTTTTCAGATAAAAGCAATTGTTGTTTTCCAAACAATGACATCACCCAGCCCCCCCTACAAGAGACAAAAGACACGCAACTGGGCTGGTTGGTTAGTGCCGCGTTTGTGCTGGTTTGTGCCATTTAGATCTCTGTTATATCTTTTATTGTTTCTGTGTTAGTAATAATTTTATGAAAGGTCATTCAGCACCCCTACAACACCCTAAAGACAAAAAAACGCGCTGGTTGCTTAGTACCGCATTTATGCTGTTTAAATCTCTGTTCGTTTTGTTTTTTGTTTTTTTTTTTGTGTTATTAACCAATTATTAAAGGTCATTCAGCCCCCCTACAACAGCAAAAAGACACAAAACCGGTCTGGTTGGTTTGTGCCACTTAAATATACATTCTATCTTTTAATTTCCAGTTATTATTGATTTATTAAAAGGTCACCAAAGCTCACCCAGCCCCCCTACAAGAGACAAAAGACAAAAGACATGAGACCTGGGCTGGTTGGTGCTATTTAAGTCAGTTCTACCACTTTTTGTTTTTCAGTTATCTACTACTTATTAAAAGATCACTTATTTGTGCTGCTTTGTTTTTTAGTTATAATAATTCTTTAAGGGTAAATTACAGTGCCTTAAAAGTATTCATACCCCTTGAAATTTTCCACATTTTGTCATGTTACAACCAAAAACGTAAATGTATTTTATGTGATGGACCAACACAAAGTGGCACATAATTGTGAAGTGGAAGGGAATTGATAAATCGTTTTCCAAAAAGTGTGGCGTGCATTTGTATTTAGCCCCCTTTACTCTGATACCCCTAACTAAAATCTAGAGCAACCAATTGCCTTCTGGAATCGCCTAATTAGTAAATAGAGTTCACCTGTGTGTAATTTAATCTCAGTATAAATACAGCTGTTCTGTGAAGGTTTGTTAGGGAACCTTAGTGAACAAACAGCATCATGAAGGCCAAGGAACACATCAGACAGGTCAGGGATAAAGTTGTGGAGAAATTTAAAGCAGGGTTAGGTTCTAAAAAAATATCCCAAGCTTCAAACATCTCACGGAGCACTCTTCAATCCATCATCCAAAAATAGAGTATGGCACAACTGCAAACCTACCAAGAAATAGCCGTCCACCTAAATTGACAGGCCGGGCAAGGAGAGCATTATTCAGAGAAGCAGCAAAGAGGCCCATGGTAAGTCTGGAGGAGCTGCAGAGATCCACAGCTCAGGTGGGAGGATCAGTCCACAGGACAACTATTAGTTGTGCACTCCATAAATCTGGCCTTATGGAAGAGTGGCAAGAAGAAAGCCATTGTTGAAAGAAACCCATAAGAAGTCTCGTTTGCAGTTTGAAAGAAGCCATGTGGGGACACAGCAAACGTGTGGAAAAAGGTGCTCTAGTCAGATGAGACCAAAAGTTTTTACTTTTTGGCCTAAAAGCAAAACGCTATGTGTGGCAGAAAACTAACACTGCACATCACCCTGAATACACCATCCCCACTGTGAAACACGGTGGTGGCAGCATCAAGTGGTGGGGATGCTTTTCTTTAGTGGGGATGGGGAAGCTGATCAAAGTTTATGGGAAGATGGATGGAGCCAAATACAGGGTAATCTTAGAAGAAAACCTGTTAGTCTGCAAAAGACTTGACTGGGGTGGAGGTTCACCTTCCAGCAGGACAACGGCCCTAAACATACAGACAGAGCTACAGTGGAATGGTTTAGATCAAAGCATATTCATGTGTTAGAATGGCCCAGTCAACGTCCAGACCGAAATTCAATTGAGAATCTGTGGCAAGACTTACATTTCTGTTCAGACACTCTCCATCCAATCTGACAGAGCTTGAGCTATTTTGTAAGGAAGAATGGGCAAAAATGTTACTCTCTAGATGTGCAATACTGGTACAGACATACCCAAAAAGACTTGCAGCTGTAATTACAGGGAAAGGTGTTTCTACAAAGTATTGACTCTGGGGGGCTGAATACAAATGCACACCACACTTTTCAGATATTTGTAAAAAACTTTGAAAACCATTTATCATTTTCCTTCCACGTCACAATTATGTGCCACTTTGTGTAATGCCGCGTACACACGATCGGAATTTTGGTTGCAAAAAAACTATGATGGATTTTCCAACGGGATTCCGCTCAAGCTTGTCTTGCGTACACACGGTCACAACAAATTCCGACCGTCAAGAACGCAGTGATGTACAACACTTATGACGAGACTAGAAAAAGGAAGTTTAATAGCCAGTGCGCCACCCTTTGGGCTCCTTCTGCTAATCTCGTGTTAGTAGAAATTTGGTGAGAGACGATTCGCGCTTTTCAGACTCGTGCTTTTTCAGATCATTTTACTGCTGTTCAGTTTGTGCTTGTGGGTTTGTATCTGTTTTTCAGTGCGTGTAGTCAGTTCGTATCTGTTTTTCAGTGCGTTCTTGTCTGCTCGTTACAGATTTTCGGCTCACTCTTAATAGGCCTTGCTGTTCTTCAGTGCGTTCTGTTTAGTTCGTTCTGACCAGCTGACCATTTTGAAGCCATGTTGCGGTTACATACTCGTCGTAGAGTTCGTGCTGTGCAGGGGCTTGGTGTTGGGGTTCTTACTTTGACCCAAGCCCAGTCCAGGAACAGGGTGGGGAGGAGTTCTTGGACCAAGAATTGGTTACTCCAGCGTGACCAATTCTCTCGTATGCCTTTGCTGTGGGAGATCCAAGAGAATAACCCTGATGATTTCATGAATTTTCTCCGGATGAGGGACCCCTTTTCACCATCTGTTGGCTTTGCTGTCCCCTTATATTATGAAACAGGACGCCTGCATGCAGCAAGCCATCACTCCCAAGCAGAGGCTAGTCGCCACGTTGTGGTACTTGGCGACGGGGAGAAGTCTACAGGACCTCAAGTTCTCTACATGCATCTCCCCCCCAGGATCTGGGGATCATTATTCCAGAGACCTATTCTGCCATCATTCAGGTCCTACAGAAGGACTATATTAGGGTAAGATTTCTCCTTTAACATCACATTATATGTATTTAATGTTTGCTAATGTATTGTATTGTATTTCTTTCATTATTCCATAATTACCCTGATTGTAATATGCTGTCAATGTCCTCTTTATCCTCCATGCATGCTGTAATCTTTTAATGCTCCTTTTTTGTCCTTCATGCATATTTGCCTTCACTAACCTCCCCAGCATGCTATCCTGGGCCCATATACACCTAGCCTAGTCACTTAACAATGTATTTTGTCAGCTCCATTGTAGTGCTTTACCCTAAACACCCCCTAAAATGTGTCCAAATGTTATTGTTGTCCTTAAATTCAGGCAGAGTGCCAGAGGCTTTTTGTTGGCTCCCAAACTCATTCAGAACCCCCCCCCCTAAAATTTGTACAATGGGCCATCAGAGGGGGTGAGGAATCTAAGTGGACCTTATACTTTTGTCTTTAAATACTCCTTTAAAATGTTATACTGATGTTGGCCAAGAATGTTTGTGTCTAATCTGCTTGCAGTGTTTATGTGCAAAATTACTATTTTTTTTTTTTTGGTTTGACTCCACGGTTTCCTTCAATGCCACAGGAATGGCAGACTGTGGCCTCCCAGTTTGCTTATCGGGACTCTCCCAAATGCAGAGGGGCAATTGATGGGGAAACACGTCCACATCATCCCACCACCCCATTCGGGGTCATACTATTTTAACTATAAGGGGTTTCATAGAATCGTGTTGATGGCGGTGGTGTCGGCGACATATGAGTTTCTCTGTGGATGTGAGGAAGAATGGCTAAATGTCGGATGGTGGAGTCTTTGCCCAAACAGAGTTCTACGGACGTCTCCAGAGTGGTGGCTTGGGATTGCCACCTGCAGAAGAGAATGTCCCATTTGTTTTTATTGCTGATGAAGCATTTGATCTGGGTGATCACATGAGACAATTCCCCCAGAGGACCCTCACCCCAGAGAAAAGGGTTTTTAATTACCGGCTGGCCAGAGCCAGAAGAGTCATGGAGAATACCTTTGGGATATGGGCCAGCCGGTTCCGCTTATTTCTAACAGCAATTAACATGGCGGAGTACAAACTTAACCACATTGTTTTACCCTGCACAACTTTTTAAAGTGAAATGCACCTGGTTATGTTGCCACAGTTGGGCCTGAAGCCGGACTTCATGAGAATCCAATGACTGCCCTGGAAGCTGGCCGTCCTGGCTTGCCCCCCCAAAAGCGCCCGTGAAGTGTGTGAAAAATATGTGTGGGGGGGCATTGCTATGCCAGCTAATTTTTTAAATATTTTCAAAATAAAAAAAAAATTGATATGAAAAAAATCTTGATGTGGATTTACTGCTTGTGTTTATCTGTCTCCTAGGTTCTCCTAGTGCACTTATAGTGCCAAGTTTAACATTATTTGAATAACACCCATTATCACTGTAAACACCAACTCAATACAAAGTGTTATTAAGTGTTCTTGCATAGCAAGACCACTTACTGTTATCTCACATATATATATTATTATTAAGTGTTCTTGCATAGCAAGACCACTTACTGTTATCTCACATATATATTATTCTTATTATTATTATTAGTGGGAATGCTTTAGCAGTCCCACTCTTGTTATTCAATTTTATTTATTTTTATTTTTAATTTTAATTTTATTCCATACGTTTTTTGGTTCTGCGTAACTTCTGCATACTTTCAGCTATTAAAACCATTCAACTATCAAAATGTTCGTCTCTCTTAGCTGAGGTGTGCTCTTTTTCAACTTTTTTTTCTACCATTTATACTTTTTAAAATATTAAGCTTTTTAACACTTTTTTTTAACATTGAAGTCAATGGGAGCATGCTTGAAATCCTTAAATTCTTCTTCCGCTCCCAAAAGTTTCAGCTCCTTCATACTTTCACCTAGAGACACCAAACAAACTTTAAAATGTTTACAAAATATTCAGCTATCTGGCTATATCTTTTCAGTTTGATATCTTTTACAGTTTTTGAGAAAAAGCTTTTTGTTTAGAGGTCATTTCAAGAAATTTTAGCCATTAATCAGAGTGTACTGTGTTTGTTTTGTTGCCATGGTTACCAAAGCTTCTGTTATACACAGGGGGGGAGGTGGCTGGAGCATCTCAGCTTTGATTACAGAGCCTGGGGGAGGGGACAGACACACCATGTACTGATTTATAATAGAGGAATATGATGGGGCAATTATGATGGGGCAATTATGATGGGGCAATTATGATGGGGCAATTTTGATGGTGGCAATATGATGGGGCAGTTTTGATGGTGGCAATATGATGGGGCAGTTTTGATGGTGGCAATATGATGGGGCAGTTTTGATGGGACAATTCTGATGGGGCAGTTTTGATGGTGGCAATATGATGGGGCAGTTTTGATAGGGCAATTCTGATGGGGCAATTTTGATGGGGCAATTTTGATGGGGCAATTTTGATGGGGCAATTTTGATGGGGCAATTCTGATGGGGCAATTTTGATGGGGCAATTTTGATGGGGCAATTCTGATGGGGCAGTTTTGATGGTGGCAATATGATGGGGCAGTTTTGATGGCAATATGATGGGGGCAGTTTTGCTGGGGGCCATTTTAGCAATTCAGCATTCCCACGCATTTTCCCCAGGAAATGCATTTTCTAGTTATTAAGTGTTCTTGCATGCATAGCAAGACCACTTACTGTTATCTCACATATATATATTATTAAGTGTTCTTGCATAGCAAGACCACTTACTGTTATCTCACATATATTATTATTATAGCCAAATTTACCACCCTAACTCCTCCCACAGTTTTTACACTACATAGACAAGTAATATACCGAAACGTGCGGATTGTTCCCGAATGGTGTGCTATTACTTTGTGGAACGTTTCACCGAATGGTTCATGAAATATCGTCGTTTTTGCGGCGAAATTGGTCCCATAGGAATGAATAGGGAAACTAGAGTGGGAGGTGACAAAAACTGAAAAATCAGAACATGATTTCTAAACTGCCGCCACTCCCTCATTTTCAAGCCCACCTAGACAAATCTTATATCAAAACGTTCAGCTATCCCTGCTGCCACTAAACATGTCCACGGCTAAGCCATAGTCCTGATAGTTTTCACAATATGACCATTTGTTTGCAACTCACGCCGTCCATTGACATTCATTGAAACTACACTCTAGCCCCTTCAAATTTGAAGGGCAATTTCTAAACTGCGACCGTGCCTCCATTTTTAATATTTCAGAGACATACTATACATCAAAGTCTAGGTCTGGGTCTTGTGATTCTCACAATATAAAGATCTTCACTGTAGGATTTATAGTTTTTGAGAAAAAGCTTTTTGTTTAGAGGTCATTTCAGGAAATTTTAGCCATTAATCAGAGTGTACTGTGTTTGTTTTGTTGCCATGGTTACCAAAGTTTCTGTTATACACAGGGGGGGAGGTGGCTGGAGCATCTCAGCTCTGATTACAGAGCCCGGGGGAGGGGACAGACACACCATGTACTGATTTATATAGAGGAATATGATGGGGCAGTTTTGATATGGCAATTCTGATGGGGCAGTTTTAATGGTGGCAATATGATGGGGCAGTTTTGATGGGGCAATTCTGATGGGGCAGTTTTGATAGGAATTGTATTGTGTAGAAATTACATTGTGTTGTGTATTGAGCAGTGCGTGTGAAGCATAAACAGTACATGAGCGTTGCTAGGAAACAGTGGTTGTAAACACAAGATGCTGAAACCCCCCAAATGCATGTGGCCATACCTTCATCTGCGAGGCTTGATAATGCTGATAATTTACCACCCTAACTCCTCCCACAGTTTTTACACATTCGCCGAATGGTTCACGGAATATCGTCGTTTTTGCGGCAAAATTGGTCCCATAGGAATGAATGGCGAAATGTTCAAAACTACAGTGGGAGGTGACAAAAGCTGACAACCCCATGATCATACCACCCTAACTCCTCCCACAGCTTTTAAACTACATAGACAGTAATATACCGAAGGTGCGGATTGTTCCCGATTGGTGTGCTATTACTTTGTGGAACGTTTCACCGAATGGTCCACGAAATATTGTAGTTTTTGCGGCGAAATTGGTCCCATAGAAATGAATGGCGAAATGTTCAATGTCATTTAATTGGTGTGCTATTACCTTGTGGAACTTTGTGAAAAGCTGAAAAATACCAGTGTGAATCTGGCCTCAATGTCATTTAATTGGTGTGCTATTACTTTGTGGAACGTTTTGCCAAATGGTTCACGAAATATTGTCGTTTTTGCGACGAAATTGGTCCCATAGGAATGAATGGCGAAATGTTCAAAACTAGAGTGGGAGGTGACAAAAGCTGACAACCCCATGATCAGTCAAAACATTATGACCACCCCATGATCAGAAAAAACATTATGACCGCCTAATAAAAAAATATAAAAAAAAAAAATCATTTTTGAAAAAAAAAAAATCATTCTTGAAAAAAAAAAATCATTTTTGAAAAAAAAAATCATTTTTGAAAATAAAATTCATTTTTGAAAAAAATGTTCACCTCTTTCAGCTAATTATGGGACTTCTTCAACTTTTTTACTACTATTGTAAACTTTTTAAAATAGTTACTCAAGCCACTCCACCCAGTTACTCCGCCCACTCCAGTTGTAGAGGCAAGAACACTTTTCACAATTTCCCCAGAAATTGTACCTTTTCTAGTTAAGTGTTCTTGCATAGCAAGACCACTTACTGTTATCTCACATATATATTATTAAGTGTTCTTGCATAGCAAGACCACTTACTGTTATCTCACATATATATTATTAAGTGTTCTTGCATAGCAAGACCACTTACTGTTATCTCACATATATATTATTCTTATTATTATAGCCAAATTTACCACCCTAACTCCTCCCACAGTTTTTACACTACATAGACAAGTAATATACCGAAACGTGCGGATTGTTCCCGAATGGTGTGCTATTACTTTGTGGAACGTTTCGCCGAATGGTTCACGAAATATCGTCGTTTTTGCGGCGAAATTGGTCCTATAGGAATGAATGGGGAAACTAGAGTGGGAGATGACAAAAGCTGGAAAATCAGAACATGATTTCTAAACTGCCGCCACTCCCTCATTTTCAAGCCCACCTACACAAATCTTATATCAAAACGTTCAGCTATCCCTGCTGCCACTAAACATGTCCACGGCTAAGCCATAGTCCTGATAGTTTTCACAATATGACCATTTGTTTGCAACTCACGCCGTCCATTGACATTCATTGAAACTACACTCTAGCCCCCTCCAAATTTGAAGGGCAATTTCTAAACTGCGACTGTGCCTTCATTTTTAATATTTCAGAGACATACTATACATCAAAATCTAGGTCTGGGTCTTGTGATTCTCACAATATAAAGATCTTCGCTGTAGGATGTATAGTTTTTAAAATACGGCCATTTGTTTAGAGGTCATTTCAGGAAATTTTAGCCATTAATCAGAGTGTACTGTTAGTGTTTGTTTTGTTGCCATGGTTACCAAAGCTTCTGTTATACACAGGGGGGAAGGTGGCTGGAGCATCTCAGCTGATTACAGAGCCCGGGGGAGGGGACAGACACACCATGTACTGATTTATAATAGAGGAATATGATGGGGCAGTTTTGATGAAGTAGTATTTGGGAAGCATAAACAGGGCATGAGCGTTGCTAGGAAACAGTGGTTGTAAACACAAGATGCTGAGACACCCCAAATGCATGTGACTTCATCTGCTAGACTTGATAATGCTTGTAGACTCCTCCCACAGTTTTTACACTACAGAGACAAGTAATATACCGAAACGTGCGGATTGTTCCCGATTGGTGTGCTATTACTTTGTGGAACGTTTCGCCGAATGGTCCACAAAATATCGTCGTTTTTGCAGCGAAATTGGTCTCATAGGAATGAATGGTGAAATGTTCAATGTCATTTAATTGTTGTGCTATTACCTTGTGGAACTTTGTGAAAAGCTGAAAAATACCAGTGTGAATCCAGCCTCAATGTCATTTAATTGGTGTGCTATTACTTTGTGGAACGTTTTGCCGAATGGTTCACGAAATATCGTCGTTTTTGCGGTGAAATTGGTCCCTTAGGAATGAATGGTGAAATGTTCAAAACTAGAGTGGGAGGTGACAAAAGCTGACATTATGACCCCCCCCCCATGATCAGCCAAAACATTATGACCACCCCATCAAAAAAAAAAAAATTTGAAAAAAAAAAATCATTTAAAAAAAATAAATAAAAAACATTTTTGTAAAAATATTTATATATTTTTGAAAAAAAAAATCATTTAAAAAATCTTAAAAAAAAATCATTTTTGAAAAAACAAAACATTTTTGAAAAAAAAAATCACAAAGCTCTGAGTGGAATTATAGCTCCTCTCACACAGCTCTAAGGACAATTATAGCATTATAGCTCCTCCCACACAGCTTGGAGGGAAGTTATAGCTCCTCCAATACAGCTTTGAGGGGAATTATAGCTCCTCCCACACAGCTCAGAGGGGAATTATAGCATTATAGCTTAGCATTATAGCTCCTCCCACACAACTCTGAGGGGAATTATAGTTTCTCCCACACCGCTGTGAGGTGAATTATAGCTCCTCCCACACAACTCTGAGGGGAATTATAGCTCTTTGAACAAAGCTCTGAGGGGAATTATAGCTCCTTCCACAAAAATCATCATGCCATCTAAAGGAAAGAGATCTAAAGCTGCAAAGATACGCTGGACTAAACTGGATCCGAAGCCCCACAGCAGCATAGTGGATATGGAGGTTTGTGAATGTGCCCAGGAGGTACATAGTGAACCTGTGGTGTCATTTTCATGTTCAACTCAGTGTCAAGTTCAAGAGCACAGTGACAGTGTGATGGGCACTTCTGAAAACCATGGCATGCAAGAACTATGTGTACCAAGTGAGATTTCTGTGCAGGCATCATTTCATCAGGGTCATCATGGCTTTGGAAGGTTAATGAACAAACAGTGTACATGCATGGCTCTGACATTTTTGGCATACCACAGTGAGCTTGATGATGTGAGAAAGGGTGATCTTAATCAAATACTGAAGAAGGGCAACAGCTTGTATGGCTCAACAATAAAACAGCTAAAACAAAGAAATGTCTATCAGCATCAGCACTTGACAATGGAAGAAGTGCCCCTCAGACTCAACACTGACAAATACGAGTATAACGTTGTTAAATCTCCAGTGTTATCGGGATGTATGAGAGCCACGGTAGACGGTGACAACCAAGGTTGGTTTGTTGACCTCTCCACAAGACTTCAGTGCCTCAATGCAGATGTTACACATGCACTTTTTATAGTAGTGCCATATTGCATTGCATTGTTCAGAGACAAGTCTGGGAGATATGGACTGTTTGATTCTCATAGTCGAAATAAGGATGGACTTCCTGCTACTGGAAAAGGAAAAGCTGTTATGATCACTTTTACACATTTGAGTGATATGGGGGCAAGGATTTATAAGTTGTATGAATTGCTCCTTACAGACACCACAGGCCCTATTGATGGACTGCAGTATGACTTCATGCCAGTCTCATTTCATCTTGCAAGACGTCTGTCAGATGGTTTGCTGTCCCCACCGGTGCAATCTGACAAACCACATAATGCAAAGCATGTGGAGAACAAAATGACACAGATGACCAAAGATGCAACACACACTGGATTCCCAGCCAACAAGCATTCTCCACGGTCACTTGATGCAAAATCCTCACAGGGCATATGGAAGGACAATAAGGCATTTTCCAAATTAAATGCACAGAGACAACAAAAACTGAAGACAAGACACAGAAATGAAAGAAGGCGTGATTCCAAGGCTACAAAGATGTCTGTCACCAATAAGAAAAGGACATATATCACCAGCCGATACAGAGCAGATGCTGATTTTAAGTTGAAGCAGAAGCAATATATCATTCGCAAATATGCAACAGATGCCAATTTCAACTTGAAGCAGAAGCAATACATCACCAGAAAATATGCGACAAATGCAGATTTCAACTTGAAGCAGAAGCAATACATCACCAGAAAATATGCAACAAATGCAGATTTCAACTTGAAGCAGAAGCAATACATCACCAGAAAATATGCGACAAATGCAGATTTCAACTTGAAGCAGAAGCAGTACACCACCAGAAAATATGCGACAAATGCAGATTACAACTTGAAGAAGAAGCAATACATCACCAGAAAATATGCGACAAATGCAGATTACAACTTGAAGAAGAAGCAATACATCACCAGAAAATATGCGACAAATGTCGATTTCAAGTTGAAGCAGAAGCAATACATCACCAGAAAATATGCGACAAATGCAGATTTCAATTTGAAGCAGAAGCAATACATCACCAGAAAATATCATAATGATCCTGCTTTCAGAAAACGTCACTTGCAACATTGCATGAGTTACATGAAAATGAAGCGTCACACTCAAGCAGATTTTCGCATAACCCATAAGATGCAATGTGCCTTCAAAATAAGAATGAAATACAGACGATGGACTCGTGTCATGCGGGAATGCAGTCAACCAGTGGACAACAGCCTAATGCAGACAGCTATATCCACTTTCCATGAATGCATTAAAGCTGGGCCAACATTTGTGTGCACGATGTGTCATCGCACCCTTTTCCCTAACCAAGTGAAACATTGCATTCGCAGCAATTACAAGAAGAATCTACATTGTTGCTGCCTGTTTGACAGGGAAATATGTCCATGTGTGCAACAATCACTGTCAAGGACCTGAACAATGCACCGTACCAGATGAAAGGACCAAAGAATGGATTTGTCACAACTGTGACTCACATTTAAAAGCAGGACACAAATCATCCATCGCTGTGGCTAACATGGAGCTGGCACCCATTCCCCCAGAGCTCTGCGATTTGAATGTGCTGGAAAGACAACTTTTGGCCAAAATACTGCCATTTGCCAAGATCATCACACTTCCCAAAGGTCGACAGGCAGCTATACATGGCGCTGTAGTGTGTGTGCCATCCGAGGTGGAAACCACGGTCAATACTCTACCAAGATCGCACAGCACATCCCAGTTACACAGAGTGAAGCTGAAAAGATGTCTGACTTACAAAGGCCACCAGGTGTTTCATAATGTCAACATGGGAAATGTAGTAGAAGGTCTGTCAAAACTCATTGACACACACCCCGACTACAGTGACATTTCAATCAGAGTGGATGAGACCATCGCTGTTGATGATGATGATGATGATGGGATGGAACTCGACAGTTGTGACGAAACTGAAATGATGGAGATACTTGAACGCATCGAAAATTGTGATCCATCAGAGGTACAGTCTGCATGTTTACCGGCTGCTTCTGAGCAACAGGAAGGCCATGACCAACAACCTCCCAATGCAGAGGATGAGAAGGATACACTAAGACCTGGAATTGGCCTAGACAGTTGTTTGCAGCCATCTGACCTTGGAGAGGAAGCACTGACACACGGTGATGGAATATTCAGCATTGCACCTGCACAAGGAAACACACCTGTCAGCTTCTTTAAGGTTCCTAGGCTTGAGGCAATGGCTTTCCCTGTTCAGTTCCCTACTGGACAGAATACATTGGACCAGGCAAGACAAGTCAAACTGTCACGGAGCATGTATTTCAATGCAAGGCTTTTTTGTGTTGATACTCGTTTTGCAAGAGACACAAGCTACCTCTTCTTTGCGCAGTTTGTCACAGAAACACACATGGCCAAAAGCAGCATGTCCATCCAGTTAAGGAAAGGAAAACCCAATACCAGGGACGGACGGAAAATATCCAACAAGCTGCTACAGGACAAGTGTGAGGTTGAGAGGTTGGTGCGAAACCGAGATGCCACAAGGTTCATGCAACCACTGAGAGGGAGTCCAGCTTACTGGGATAAAAATCTGAAGAATTTGCTAGCCATGGTCAGACAATTGGGTAAGCCAACATTTTTTCTTACCTTCTCTGCTGCAGAATTCAGATGGCCAGAGGTAATAACGGCAATAAAGGCACAACAAGGTCAAAAGGTGGATTTTGTGGGGCTAGACTGGGCTGAAAAGTGTGACATTCTTCGAGGCAACCCAGTGACCACCATGCGCATGTTTGACAAACGGGTTGATGCTCTGATGCGAGAGCTGCTGTTGGGTCCTGCACAGCCAATTGGTGAAGTTATTGATTACTTTTACCGGGTTGAATTTCAGGCGAGAGGGAGCCCTCATATACATTGTCTCTGTTGGGTAGCAGGAGCTCCTATATTTGGACAAGACAGTGATGACAAGGTGTGTGCCTTTATAGATCATAACATCTCATGCCAGCTGCCTGATGAAGCCAAACAGGCCTTACTTCACAGATTTGTAACAGAACTTCAAATGCACAGCAGATCTCATTCAAAATCATGCAAGAAAAGTAACAGAGTATGCAGATTTGGATTTCCAAAGCCACCTATTAGAAAAACGAGGATAACTTACCCGATGCCAGAAGAACAAGGAGATTGTGCAATGAAACCACAAGCAGCCAAAAACAAACTGAAACCAGTCTGGGATTTGCTTAATAACCCAAAAGTGCAGCTTGAAGACGTGTCACAGCTACTGGCACAGTGTGATATGACTTTGAATCAGTACAACTCGTACATTCAGGCAGTGACCTCCTCAAGCGTGATTCTAATGAAGCGTGATGTCAAGGACTGCTGGGTGAACAACTACAATCCACATTTGCTGACGGCCTGGAACGCCAACATGGACATCCAGTACATTCTTGATGAGTATGGTTGCATCATGTACATGTTGTCCTACATATCCAAGCCAGAACGGGAGCTGAGTGACTATCTCAAAACAATAGTCAAAGAAATGAGCCCAGAAACAGCGACAGAACGAGAAGAAATGAAAGAGGTTCTTCAGGCTTATTCAAAACACAGAGAGGTCAGCGCCCAGGAGTCTGTGGCCCGTACGTGCAGCCTGAAAATGAAGCCTTGCTCACGTGAGGTTGTTTTTCTGCCAACTGGTGACAACGCACTGAAAATGAGTCTCCCGCTCAGTGCATTGCAGAACAAACCAGCCGATTCTCTTAATGTGTGGATGACGAGTTTTGCCGACAAATACAGAGCCAGACCCGAAACACCAGAGTTTGAGTCCATGTGTCTGGCAGACTTTGCATCCCATTACAGGGTTGTCTATGGCAAGCAGAAGGAAGATTGCAAGCAAAAGGAAGACAGCAAGCGTGTCAGCCTATTGAATGAAATGGGAATGATTCAAAAACGCACGAGAGGGAAGCCTGCAATCATCAGGTATGCACGGTTCTCAGAGAAGAAGGACCCCGAGAACTACTACGGCAGACTGCTTAAACTCTACCTCCCCCACCGTTCAGAGTCATCACTGAAAACTGTAAGGTTCCCAACACACCAGGATTTTTACAAAGGCGCCTGTGTGAGCTTACCAGGAGAAGAAGCAATCCGAGCAGTGTCTGCAATTGTTACCAGCAACCAAAAGAAGTTCGAACAACACAACAAAATTGTGGAACAAGTCTTGGATGACTTTGTAAAAAACGGCCCTGTTGAAGATGCTTGGAACACCTTTGCCCCAGAAGCTGAGTTGGATAGGTTGGAATGTATAGAGGAACGCAAAGAAGGGGAGCCACTTCATGAGAATGAACAAGATGATGTTCCGGAGTATACACGTCACAAACAAACAGGTGGAATTGCGCTTACTGTGAAGGCCCCACAAATGTGCCCTGATTTCCTTCGGAAAATGTACAGAAACCTTAACCGGACACAAGCTCAGACATTCTACTCAGTTTGTGACTGGTGCACTAACCGTGTGCGTGGCCTAAATCCTGACCCATTCTATTACTTTGTCACTGGTGGTGCAGGGACAGGCAAATCACACCTGATAAAGTGCATCTATGCTGAGGCGACAAAGATACTCTGTAAACTTACCAGACTACGTGAGGAAGCAGACATATCCATGCCCAGCGTTTTACTAACTGCATTTACAGGAACAGCAGCTTTCAACATTTCAGGCAACACTTTGCATTCTCTGCTGAAGTTGCCAAGAAGCTTGAAGCCACCCTACCAAGAACTTGGAAATCTAATAGATGAAGTGAGGGCACAGCTGTCAAATGCGGAGATCATTGTTATTGACGAGGTGTCAATGATTTCAAAGCCCCTGTTTGCCTACATCAACTGGAGATTACAGCAAATCAAAGGCAGTAAGAAACCTTTTGGTGGTATGTCAGTACTAGCAGTAGGAGACTTTTACCAGGTCCCCCCGCTGGGAAAAAGTAAGCCACTCTGCGTGTTTAAGGAAAATACCAATGACGTCTGGAAAGACAACTTTCAGATGATCACGCTGACAGAGATCATGCGACAGAAGGATGACATTTCATTTGCTGAGCTTTTGAATAGAATCAGAGTCAAGCAGAAGACTGGCACCTTAAGCAATGATGACAAAGCTCTGCTTGCTCAGGCTTTTACAGATCCCACCCACTGCCCTAATGACGTGCTACACATATTTGCCACCAACAAAGAGGTTCACAAACATAATGCTGCAACTGTGTCTGTTCTCCATTCAAACGTCACCAACATAGATGCCGACGATTACAGAAAAGACCCTAAGACAGGAGTGATGCTGAGGCAACACCAACCTTTCAAAGGACACAAAGACAATCTGATTGACACACTGCAAGCAGCTGAAGGTGCCCGCATCACAAGAAACATTGATGTAGAAGACGGGCTTGTTAACGGGACATTTGGCAAGATTGCAAGAATAATCATCCAGACTGAGAATGGTGCTACTACGGTAAACAAGCTTGGACTTATGCTGGACAATCCAAATGCAGGACAGAGATACCGTAACAAGTCGTCTTGTGATGCTGACAAGTTGGTGTACATAGAAAGGGTAGAGGAAAACCTGAGACAGAAAGGAGTTGTTCGCAGGCAGTTCTCTCTGAAGTTGGCTTTTGGATGTACGATTCATAAGTGTCAGGGGATGTCGATACAGTCGGCAGTGGTCTCATTGAAACGGGTCTTCCAACCGGGAATGGCCTATGTTGCTCTGAGTAGAATGACTACACTACAAGGACTGTACATAACCGACTTTGATGAGAAGAAGATCTTTGCTGATCCTGAAATCACTGCTTCCCTGGATTCAATGAAGAATGCATCACTGGAAATTGTTATGCCCCTCTTAAAGTTTCTACAGACAACAGACAAACAGCAAACATTAACAATTATCCATCACAACACGGAAGGATTACCAGCTCACATTGAAGATATCAAATCTCACCATGAGTTGACACTTGGAGATGTTTTATGTTTCACTGAAACTCATCTCTCAGGCTCTTCTGTTGCTGAAAGTCTCCTGCTGGAGGGCTACAACCTGTTCAAACGCAACAGACACATCTCGTACACGAACCTTCCTGACATTGCAAGTAAAAGTGGCGGAGGTGTCACCTTGTATGTCAGAAACCATTTCAAGGCCTATGAAAAGCAGTATCATCACAATGTGACTGACTTGGAGTTCTTGGTTGTCAAACTGGAGTCCCCTGTACAAGCTTTGATCGCTGTCGTTTATAGGCCACCGGATTACAGTATTGGCCAATTCCTTACTAACCTGCTGGGCCTCTTGGAATCTTTGGAAATAATGGATTGCCAACCTATAATACTCTGTGGAGATTTCAATGAAGATTTTCTGTGCAGAGAAAAGAAGCCAATATCTGACCTTCTCCACTCAAGAGGATATACCCAACTGGTCTGGGCAGCCACCACAGAAAAAAACACACTGTTGGATCACATTTACATCTCCAGGGTGCAGCAGTGTCTCCAGTCAGGAGTACTGCACAGTTATTACAGTTATCATGATCCTGTGTATTGTGTTTTGAGCAGTGGTTGTGAACACGCTTAGAGCCTGCATAAACAGGGCATGAGTGTTGCCAGGAAACAGTGGTTGTGAGACAGTGGTCATCAAACAGATAATAAAGTGGCAATGAGGGTCAGTTTATGTGGCCATAGTTATGTGGGACCATTTACAATTAGCTAAAAATCATTCTCTATATTTCATGTTCGGTGTACTTGTTAGACACTGAACTCACTTACTCCTCCCCATCCATCACAGACATCTGTCCTCATCATATAGTAAGAGGAATACCGCGCTGTAGTGCACCCAAAAAGGGTACCTGTTCGTGAAATATTGTGAATGACCAAATAGGGGATAACCAAAATAGTGATGAAAATAACTTGGTGAAAAAAAAAAACAAAAAAAAAACTACATAATAACAAAAGCAGCCACTTTATGTGAGATACACACACTAATACAACAATATAACAAATATAGCAGCGCTGTAAATAGGAGTAAATACTAGTACCAGTGTTGAATGGGACTAATTGGTTAGAACCCAAATTAAATAACTAACACAGTTCTTGAAACCTAAATCAATAAGTGTTCACTGGACAGTCCTAACACAGTGAATAAAGTCCAAATAAATGTTGTGAAAATACATAGGCTCAGACCCCATTTTTTTAAAGCAGGAAATGTAAAATAGAAAAAATTCCTCCACCGCACCACTGTGGTAGCTGAAAATAAAATGCGCGCTTACCAAACGGCAAGCACAAGGGGGCCCGGTCAGGGCCTTTCATTGGATGGGCTTGTAGGAAATGACATGCCACTTCATACAGCCAAAGGGTGATGATACCGCTAGTCCACCAAGTCACAGGAAATCACTCTTATCATGGAGATTAATAAAAGACTCCTAGCTGGGGGGTTGTTCTCATTTAGGGGTACCCCGGGAAAAGAGAGGGAAACAACATAGCGTAATCCTGGTTTTGAGGTTTATTAAAAGAATTAAAATAACACTTACAGTGTAGCAGATTCAAATAAGCATAAGAAGCCGGCCGGCTAAAACGATCACCCGTCCTGCAGACGGTAGATGCAGCACGTCAGCTCGCCCTATCACACTGTCCTCATCACACTCACCCTCTCCTTCCTGTGCTATAGCCTGCTTGCTGATTAGTAAGACAAAGAAACAGCAAGGAGCAAAACTGCAGAGAAACTGAAAATTTGTAAGGGTTTAAAGTATATGTATCCAAAAAGTTCAAAAAGTTGACTGTTCAAAATGTTAATACAATGTAGAACGGAAATATACCGCCAGTTCGCTTGTGATGCAATATATTGAAATTATATGTACACTGTGTAAACTGTTTTTGACACACTTGATTTTGGGACGCGAGTCCGTCAGGTGCTACGCTTTGGCTGGGGCGGAATAAATCCTGGTAACCCTTAAGTCTGTGTCCGACAAAGTCATTTACTGATATTTCTACCTTCTACATCATTAGCACTTGTGCACTTTTTAAATTTGATCAATCAATTGGTTAGTGTAATGTTTACTATCTTTACTCACTACAAACACTCCACACAGTTACTCTGCCCATCTGCCCAGTTCAACCTTTCCACAGTTACTCCAACCACACAATAGTTACTCCAGGCACTCCCCCCAGTTACTCCGCCCACTCCAGATGTAGAGGCAAGAACACTTTTCACAATTTCCCCAGAAATTGTACCTTTTTCTAGTTAAGTGTTCTTGCATAGCAAGACCACTTATTGTTATCTCACATATATATTATTCTTATTATTATAGCCAAATTTACCACCCTAACTCCTCCCACAGTTTTTACACTACATAGACAAGTAATATACCGAAACGTGCGGATTGTTCCCGAATGGTGTGCTATTACTTTGTGGAACGTTTCGCCGAATGGTTCACGAAATATTGTCGTTTTTGCGGCGAAATTGGTCCCATAGGAATGAATGGGGAAACTAGAGTGGGAGATGACAAAAGCTGGAAAATCAGAACATGATTTCTAAACTGCCGCCACTCCCTCATTTTCAAGCCCACCTACACAAATCTTATATCAAAACGTTCAGCTATCCCTGCTGCCACTAAACATGTCCACGGCTAAGCCATAGTCCTGATAGTTTTCACAATATGACCATTTGTTTGCAACTCACGCCGTCCATTGACATTCATTGAAACTACACTCTAGCCCCCTCCAAATTTGAAGGGCAATTTCTAAACTGCGACTGTGCCTTCATTTTTAATATTTCAGAGACATACTATACATCAAAATCTAGGTCTGGGTCTTGTGATTCTCACAATAATAAAGATCTTCGCTGTAGGATGTATAGTTTTTAAAATACGGCCATTTGTTTAGAGGTAATTTCAGGAAATTTTAGCCATTAATCAGAGTGTACTGTTAGTGTTTGTTTTGTTGCCATGGTTACCAAAGCTTCTGTTATACACAGGGGGAGAGGTGGCTGGAGCATCTCAGCTTTGATTACAGAGCCCAGGGGAGGGGACAGACACACCATGTACTGATTTATAATAGAGGAATATGATGGGGCAGTTTTGATGGGGTAATTCTGATGGGGCAGTTTTGATGAAGCAGTATTTGGGAAGCATAAACAGGGCATGAGCGTTGCTAGGAAACAGTGGTTGTAAACACAAGATGCTGAGACACTCCAAATGCATGTGACTTCATCTGCTAGACTTGATAATGCTTGTAGACTCCTCCCACAGTTTTCACACTACAGAGACAAATAATATACCGAAACGAGCGGATTGTTCCCGATTGGTGTGTTATTACTTTGTGGAATGTTTTGCCGAATGGTCCACGAAATGACGTTTTTGCGGCCAAATTGGTCCCATAGGAATGAATGGCGAAATGTTCAAAACTAGAGTGGGAAGTGACAAAAGCTGACAACCCCATGATCAGCCAAAACATTATGACCACCCCATGATCAGCCAAAACATTATGACCGCCCCATGTAAAAAAAAAAATATTTTTGAAAAAAAAAAAAATTTTTTTGAAAAAAGTAAAAAAATAATTTTTGAAAAAAAAAAAATCATTTTTGAAAAAAAAATATATTTGAAAAAAAAATTACTTTAAAAAAAATAATAATTTCGAAAAAAAAATTATTTTTGAAATAAAAAAATTCATTTTTGATTAAAAAAAATTCATTTTTGAAAAAAAAAATTACTTTTGAAAAAAATGTTCAGCTCTTTCAGCGAATGATGGAACTTTTTTACTACTATTTATACTTTTTAAAATATTAAGCTTTTTAACACTTTTCACAGTTACTCAAGCCACTCCACCCCACCCAGTTACTCCACCCACTCCAGTTGTAGAGGCAAGAACACTTTCACAATTTCCCCAGAAATTGTACCTTTTCTAGTTATTATTATTATTATAGCCAAATTTACCACGCTAACTCGTCCCACAGTTTTTACACTACATAGACAAGTAATATACCGAAACGTGCGGATTGTTCCCGAATGGTGTGCTATTATTTTGTGGAACGTTTCGCCAAATGGTTCACGAAATATCGTTGTTTTTGCGGCGAAATTGGTCCCATAGGAATGAATGGGGAAACTAGAGTGGGAGGTGACAAAAGCTGAAAAATCAGAACATGATTTCTAAACTGCCGCCACTCCCTCATTTTCAAGCCCACCTACACAAATCTTATATCAAAACGTTCAGCTATCCCTGCTGCCACTAAACATGTCCACGGCTAAGCCATAGTCCTGATAGTTTTCACAATATGACCATTTGTTTGCAACTCACACCGTCCATTGACATTCATTGAAACTACACTCTAGCCCCTTCAAATTTGAAGGGCAATTTCTAAACTGCGACCGTGCCTCTATTTTTAATATTTCAGAGACATACTATACATCAAAATCTAGGTCTGGGTCTTGTGATTCTCACAATATAAAGATCTTCGCTGTAGGATTTATAGTTTTTGGGAAAAAGCTTTTTGTTTAGAGGTCATTTCAGGAAATTTTAGCCATTAATCAGAGTATACTGTGTTTGTTTTGTTGCCATGGTTACCAAAGCTTCTGTTATACACAGGGGGGGAGGTGGCTGGAGCATCTCAGCTCTGATTACAGAGCCCGGGGGAGGGGACAGACACACCATGTACTGATTTATAATAGAGGAATATGATGGGGCAGTTTTGATAGGGCAATTCTGATGGGGCAGTTTTAATGGGGCAATTATGATGGGGCAGTTTTGATGGTGGCAATATGATGGGGCAGTTTTGGTGGGGCAATTATGATGGGGCAGTTTTGATGGTGGCAATATGATGGGGCAGTTTTGATAGGGCAATTCTGATGGGGCAGTTTTGATGGTGGCAACATGATGGGGCAATTCTGATGGGGCAGTTTTGATGGTGGCAATATGATGGGGCAGTTTTGATGGGGCAATTCTGATGGGGCAGTTTTGATGGGGCAATTCTGATGGGGCAGTTTTGATGGTGGCAATATGATGGGGCAGTTTTGATGGGACAATTCTGATGGGGCAGTTTTGATGGCAGTTTTTGAAAAAAAAAATTTCGTTTAAAAAAAAAAAAATTCATTCTTGAAAAAAAAAAAAAACTTTTGAAAAAAATGTTCAGCTCTTTCAGCTAATGATGGGACTTCAACTTTTTTACTACTATTTATACTTTTTAAAATATTAAGCTTTTTAACACTTTTCAGTTACTCAAGCCACTCCATCCAGTTACTCCGCCCACTCCAGTTGTAGAGGCAAGAACACTTTCACAATTTCCCCAGAAATTGTACCTTTTCTAGTTAAGTGTTCTTGCATAGCAAGACCACTTACTGTTATCTCACATATATATTATTCTTATTATTATAGCCAAATTTACCACCCTAACTCCTCCCACAGTTTTTACACTACAGAGACAAATAATATACCGAAACGAGCGGATTGTTCCCGATTGGTGTGTTATTACTTTGTGGAATGTTTTGCCGAATGGTCCACGAAATGACGTTTTTGCGGCGAAATTGGTCCCATAGGAATGAATGGCGAAATGTTCAAAACTAGAGTGGGAAGTGACAAAAGCTGACAACCCCATGATCAGCCAAAACATTATGACCACCCCATGATCAGCCAAAACATTATGACCGCCCCATGTAAAAAAAAAAATATTTTTGAAAAAAAAAAAATATTTTTGAAAAAAGTAAAAAAATAATTTTTGAAAAAAAAAAAATCATTTTTGAAAAAAAAAAATATATATTTTTGAAAAAAAAAATATTTTTGAAGAAAAAAAATATTTTTGAAAAAAAAATTTCTTTTAAAAAATAATAATTTCGAAAAAAAAATTATTTTTGAAATAAAAAAATTCATTTTTGAAAAAAAAAATTACCTTTGAAAAAAAAAATTACTTTTGAAAAAAAAAATCATTTTTGAAGAAAAAAAAATCATTTTTGATTAAAAAAAATTCATTTTTGAAAAAAAAATTACTTTTGAAAAAAATGTTCAGCTCTTTCAGCGAATGATGGAACTTTTTTACTACTATTTATACTTTTTAAAATATTAAGCTTTTTAACACTTTTCAGTTACTCAAGCCACTCCACCCCACCCAGTTACTCCGCCCACTCCAGTTGTAGAGGCAAGAACACTTTCACAATTTCCCCAGAAATTGTACCTTTTCTAGTTCTTATTCTTATTATTATAGCCAAATTTACCACCCTAACTCCTCCCACAGTTTTTACACTACATAGATAAGTAATATACTGAAATGTGCGGATTGTTCCCGAATGGTGTGCTATTATTTTGTGGAACGTTTCGCCGAATGGTTCACGAAATATCGTCGTTTTTGCGGCGAAATTGGTCCCATAGGAATGAATGGGGAAACTAGAGTGGGAGGTGACAAAAGCTGAAAAATCAGAACATGATTTCTAAACTGCCACCACTCCCTCATTTTCAAGCCCACCTAAACAAATCTTATATCAAAACATTCAGCTATCCCTGCTGCCACTAAACATGTCTACGGCTAAGCCATAGTCCTGATAGTTTTCACAATATGACCATTTGTTTGCAACTCACGCCGTCCATTGACATTCATTGAAACTACACTCTAGCCCCTTCAAATTTGAAGGGCAATTTCTAAACTGCGACCGTGCCTCCATTTTTAATATTTCAGAGACATACTATACACAAAATCTAGGTCTGGGTCTTGTGATTCTCACAATATAAAGATCTTCACTGTAGGATGTATAGTTTTTAAAATACGCCCATTTGAATTACTGCACAGTTGTTAAATCTATCATTAACCTGTCTATTGTGTATTGAGCAGTATTTGTGAAGCATAAACAGGGCATGAGCGTTGCTAGGAAACAGTGGTTGTAAACACAAGATGCTGAGACACCCCAAATGCATGTGACTTCATCTGCTAGACTTGATAATGCTTGTAGACTCCTCCCACAGTTTTTACACTACAGAGACAAGTAATATACCGATACCGAAACGTGCGGATTGTTCCCGATTGGTGTGCTATTACTTTGTGTAACGTTTCGCCAAATGGTCCACGAAATATCGTCGTTTTTGCAGCGAAATTGGTCCCATAGGAATGAATGGCGAAATGTTCAAAACTAGAGTGGGAGGTGACAAAAGCTGACAACCCCATGATCAGCCAAAACATTATGACCGCCCCATGTATTAAAAAAAAAAATTTTTGAAAAAAAAAATCATAATTTTTGAAAAAAATGTTCAGCTCTTTCAGCTAATGATGAGACTTCAACTTTTTTACTACTATTTATACTTTTTAAAATATTAAGCTTTTTAACACTTTTCACAGTTACTCCAGCCACTCCAACCACACAACAGTTACTCAAGCCACTCCACCCAGTTACTCCGCCCACTCCAGTTGTAGAGGCAAGAACACTTTTCACAATTTCCCCAGAAATTGTACCTTTTCTAATTAAGTGTTCTTGCATAGCAAGACCACTTACTGTTATCTCACATATATATTATTAAGTGTTCTTGCATAGCAAGACCACTTACTGTTATCTCACATGTATATTATTAAGTGTTCTTGCATAGCAAGACCACTTACTGTTATCTCACATATATATTATTAGTGGGACTGCTTTAGCAGTCCCACTATTGTTATTCAATTTTATTTATTTTTAATCTTAATTTTATTCCGTACGTTTTTTGGTTCTGCATAACTTCTGCATACTTTCAGCTATTAAAACCATTCAACTATTAAAATGTTCGTCTCTCTTAGCTGAGGTGTGCTCTTTTTCAACTTTTTTTCTACCATTTATACTTTTTAAAATATTAAGCTTTTTAACACTTTTTTTTAACATTGAAGTCAATGGGAGCATGCTTGAAATCCTTAAATTCTTCTTCCGCTCCCAAAAGTTTCAGCTCCTTCATACTTTCACCTAGAGACACCAAACAAACTTTAAAATGTTCACAAAATATTCAGCTATCTGGCTATATCTTTTCAGTTTGATATCTTTTACAGTTTTTGAGAAAAAGCTTTTTGTTTAGAGGTCATTTCAGGAAATTTTAGCCATTAATCAGAGTGTACTGTGTTTGTTTTGTTGCCATGGTTACCAAAGCTTCTGTTATACACAGGGGGGAGGTGGCTGGAGCATCTCAGCTCTGATTACAGAGCCCGGGGGAGGGGACAGACACACCATGTACTGATTTATAATAGAGGAATATGATGGGGCAGTTTTGATGGGGTAACTCTGATGGGGCAGTTTTGATGGTGGCAATTATGATGGGGCAGTTTTGATGGGGCAATTCTGATGGGGCAGTTTTGATGGTGGCAATATGATGGGGCAGTTTTGATGGGGACAATTTTTATGGAGCAGTTTTAAAGGTGGCAATATGATGGGGCAGTTTTGATGGGGGCAGTTTTGATGGTGGCAATATGATGGGGCAGTTTTAATGGGGACAATTTTGATGGGGCAGTTTTGATGGCAGTATGATGGGGCAGTTTTGATGGCGGTCGTTTTAGCAATTTAGCTATTCAGCAAATATTTTTGAAAAAAAAAAATCATTTTTGAAAAAAAAAAATTACTTTTGAAAAAAAAAATTACTTTTAGTTTTGATGGGGCAGTTTTGATGGGGCAATTCTAATGGGGGCAGGTTTGATGCTGGCAATATGATGGGGCAGTTTTGATGGTGGTAATATGATGGGGCAGATTTGATGGTGGCAATATGATGGGGCAGTTTTGATGGTGATAACATGATGGGGCAGTTTTTGATGGTGGTAATATGATGGGGCAGTTTTGATGATGGTAATATGATGGGGCAGTTTTGATGGTGGTAATATGATGGGGCAGTTTTGATGGTGGCAATATGATGGGGCAGTTTTGATGGTGGTAATATGATGGGGCAGATTTGATGGTGGCAATATGATGGGGCAGTTTTGATGGGGCAGTTTTGATGGTGGCAATATGATGGGGCAGTTTTGATGGTGATAACATGATGGGGCAGTTTTTGATGGTGGTAATATGATGGGGCAGTTTTGATGATGGTAATATGATGGGGCAGTTTTGATGGTGGTAATATGATGGGGCAGTTTTGATGGTGGCAATATGATGGGGCAGTTTTGATGGGGCAGTTTTGATGGGGGCAATATGATGGGGCAGTTTTGATGGGGGCAGTTTTGATGGTGGCAATATGATGGGGCAGTTTTAATGGGGACAATTTTGATGGGGCAGTTTTGATGGCAGTATGATGGGGCAGTTTTGATGGCGGTCGTTTTAGCAATTTAGCTATTCAGCAATTATTTTTGAAAAAAAAAAAATATTTTTGAAAAAAATATATATATTTTTGAAAAAAATATATATATATTTTTGAAAAAAAAATATTTTTGAAAAAAAAAATATATATATTTTTGAAGAAAAAAAAAATATTTTTGAAAAAAAAAATTACTTTTAGTTTTGATGGGGCAATTCTGATGGGGCAGTTTTGATGGGGACAATTTTGATGGGGCAATTCTAATGGGGGCAGTTTTGATGGTGGCAATATGATGGGGCAGTTTTGATGGTGGTAATATGATGGGGCAATTCTGATGGGGCAGTTTTGATGGTGGCAATATGATGGGGCAGTTTTGATGGGGCAATTCTGATGGTGGCAATATGATGGGACAATTTTGATGGAGCAATTCTGATGGGGGCAATATGATGGGGCAGTTTTAATGGGGACAATTTTGATGGGGCAATTCTGATGGGGCAGTTTTGATTACAGTATGATGGGGCAGTTATGATGGCGGCCATTTTAGCAATTTAGCTATTCAGCATTCCCACGCATTTTCCCCAGGAAATGCATTTTCTAGTTATTAAGTGTTCTTGCATAGCAAGACCACTTACTGTTATCTCACATATATATTATTATTAAGTGTTCTTGCATAGCAAGACCACTTATTGTTATCTCACATATATATTATTCTTATTATTATTATAGCCAAATTTACCACCCTAACTCCTCCCACAGTTTTTACACTACATAGACAAGTAATATACCGAAACGTGCGGATTGTTCCCGAATGGTGTGCTATTACTTTGTGGAACGTTTCGCCGAATGGTTCACGAAATATCGTTATTTTTGCGGTGAAATTGGTCCCATAGGAATGAATGGGGAAACTAGAGTGGGAGATGACAAAAGCTGGAAAATCAGAACATGATTTCTAAACTGCCGCCACTCCCTCATTTTCAAGCCCACCTACACAAATCTTATATCAAAACGTTCAGCTATCCCTGCTGCCACTAAACATGTCCACGACTAAGCCATAGTCCTGATAGTTTTCATAATTTGACCATTTGTTTGCAACTCACGCCGTCCATTGACATTCATTGAAAGTACACTCTAGCCCCTTCAAATTTGAAGGGCAATTTCTAAACTGCGACCGTGCCTTCAATTTTAACATTTCAGAGACATACTATGTATCAAAATCTAGGTCTGGGTCTTGTGATTCTCACAATATAAAGATCTTCGCTGTAGGATGTATAGTTTTTAAAATACGGCCATTTGTTTAGAGGTCATTTCAGGAAATTTTAGCCATTAATCAGAGTGTACTGTTAGTGTTTGTTTTGTTGCCATGGTTACCAAAGCTTCTGTTATACACAGGGGGGAGGTGGCTGGAGCATCTCAGCTCTGATTACAGAGCCCGGGGGAGGGGACAGACACACCATGTACTGATTTATAATAGAGGAATATGATGGGGCAGTTTTGATGGGGTAATTCTGATGGGGCAGTTTTGATGAAGTAGTATTTGGGAAGCATAAACAGGGCATGAGCGTTGCTAGGAAACAGTGGTTGTAAACACAAGATGCTGAGACACCCCAAATGCATGTGACTTCATCTGCTAGACTTGATAATGCTTGTAGACTCCTCCCACAGTTTTTACACTACAGAGACAAGTAATATACCGAAACGAGCGGATTGTTCCCGATTGGTGTGCTATTACTTTGTGGAACGTTTCGCCGAATGGTCCACGAAATGTCGTTTTTGCGGCGAAATTGGTCCCATAGGAATGAATGGGGAAACTAGAGTGGGAGGTGACAAAAGCTGAAAAATCAGAACATGATTTCTAAACTGCTGCCACTCCCTCATTTTCAAGCCCACCTACACAAATCTTATATCAAAACGTTCAGCTATCCCTGCTGCCACTAAACATGTCCACGGCTAAGCCATAGTCCTGATAGTTTTCACAATGTTTGTTTGCAACTCACACCGTCCATTGACATTCATTGAAACTACACTCTAGCCCCTTCAAATTTGAAGGGCAATTTCTAAACTGCGACCGTTCCTCTATTTTTAATATTTCAGAGACATACTATACATCAAAATCTAGGTCTGGGTCTTGTGATTCTCACAATATAAAGATCTTCACTGTAGGATTTATAGTTTTTGGGAAAAAGCTTTTTGTTTAGAGGTCATTTCAGGAAATTTTAGCCATTAATCAGAGTGTACTGTGTTTGTTTTGTTGCCATGGTTACCAAAGCTTCTGTTATACACAGGGGGGGGTGTGGCTGGAGCATCTCAGCTCTGATTACAGAGCCAGGGGGAGGGGACAGACACACCATGTACTGATTTATAATAGAGGAATATGATGGGGCAGTTTTGATAGGGCAATTCTGATGGGGCAGTTTTAATGGGGCAATTCTGATGGGGCAGTTTTAATGGGGCAATTCTGATGGGGCAGTTTTGGTGGGGCAATTATGATGGGGCAGTTTTGATGGTGGCAAAATGATGGGGCAGTTTTGATAGGGCAATTCTGATGGGGCAGTTTTGATGGTGGCAATATGATGGGGCAGTTTTGATGGGGCAATTCTGATGGGGCAGTTTTGATGGTGGCAATATGATGGGGCAGTTTTGATGGGGCAATTCTGATGGGGCAGTTTTGATGGTGGCAATATGATGGGGCAGTTTTGATGGTGGCAATATGATGGGGCAATTCTGATGGGGCAGTTTTGATGGTGGTAATATGATGGGGCTGTTTTGATAGGGCAATTCTGATGGGGCAGTTTTGATGGTGGCAATATGATGGGGCAGTTTTGATAGGGCAATTCTGATGGGGCAGTTTTGATGGTGGCAATATGATGGGGCAGTTTTGATGGGACAATTCTGATGGGGCAGTTTTGATGGCAGTTTTTGAAAAAAAAAATTATATCAAAACTGGATGGTGGCAATATGATGGGGCAATTCTGATGGGGCAGTTTTGATGGTGGCAATATGATGGGGCAGTTTTGATAGGGCAATTCTGATGGAGCAGTTTTGATGGTGGCAATATGATGGGGCAATTCTGATGGGGCAGTTTTGATGGTGGCAATATGATGGGGCTGTTTTGATAGGGCAATTCTGATGGGGCAGTTTTGATGGTGGCAATTTTGATGGGGCAGTTTTGATGGGGCAGTTTTGATGGGACAATTCTGATGGGGCAGTTTTGATGGCAGTTTTTGAAAAAAAAATTATTGTTGAAAAAAAAAATTTCGTTTAAAAAAAAAAAAATCATTTTTGAAAAAAAATAATTCATTTTTGAAAAAAAAAAAAAAAAAACTTTTGAAAAAATGTTCAGCTCTTTCAGCTAATGATGGGACTTCAACTTTTTTACTACTATTTATACTTTTTAAAATATTAAGCTTTTTAACACTTTTCAGAGTTACTCAAGCCACTCCATCCAGTTACTCCGCCCACTCCAGTTGTAGAGGCAAGAACACTTTCACAATTTCCCCAGAAATTGTAGCTTTTCTAGTTAAGTGTTCTTGCATAGCAAGACCACTTACTGTTATCTCACATATATATTATTCTTATTATTATAGCCAAATTTACCACCCTAACTCCTCCCACAGTTTTTACACTACATAGACAAGTAATATACCGAAACGTGCGGATTGTTCCCGAATGGTGTGCTATTATTTTGTGGAGCGTTTCGCCGAATGGTTCATGAACTATCGTCATTTTTGCGGCAAAATTGGTCCCATAGGAATGAATGGGGAAACTAGAGTGGGAGATGACAAAAGCTGAAAAATCAGAACATGATTTCTAAACTGCCGCCACTCCCTCATTTTCAAGCCCACCTACACAAATCTTATATCAAAACGTTCAGCTATCCCTGCTGCCACTAAACATGTCCACGGCTAAGCCATAGTCCTGATAGTTTTCACAATATGACCATTTGTTTGCAACTCACGCCGTCCATTGACATTCATTGAAACTACACTCTAGCCCCCTCCAAATTTGAAGGGCAATTTCTAAACTGCGACTGTGCCTTCATTTTTAATATTTCAGAGACATACTATACATCAAAATCTAGGTCTGGGTCTTGTGATTCTCACAATATAAAGATCTTCGCTGTAGGATGTATAGTTTTTAAAATACGGCCATTTGTTTAGAGGTCATTTCAGGAAATTTTAGCCATTAATCAGAGTGTACTGTTAGTGTTTGTTTTGTTGCCATGGTTACCAAAGCTTCTGTTATACACGGGGGGAAGGTGGCTGGAGCATCTCAGCTGATTACAGAGCCCGGGGGAGGGGACAGACACACCATGTACTGATTTATAATAGAGGAATATGATGGGGCAGTTTTGATGGGGTAATTCTGATGGGGCAGTTTTGATGAAGCAGTATTTGGGAAGCATAAACAGGGCATGAGCGTTGCTAGGAAACAGTGGTTGTAAACACAAGATGCTGAGACACTCCAAATGCATGTGACTTCATCTGCTAGACTTGATAATGCTTGTAGACTCCTCCCACAGTTTTCACACTACAGAGACAAATAATTTACCGAAACGAGCGGATTGTTCCCGATTGGTGTGTTATTACTTTGTGGAATGTTTTGCCGAATGGTCCACGAAATGACGTTTTTGCGGCGAAATTGGTCCCATAGGAATGAATGGCGAAATGTTCAAAACTAGAGTGGGAGGTGACAAAAGCTGACAACCCCATGATCAGCCAAAACATTATGACCACCCCATGATCAGCCAAAACATTATGACCGCCCCATGTAAAAAAAAAATATTTTTGAAAAAAAAAAATAATTTTTGAAAAAAGTAAAAAAATAATTTTTGAAGAAAAAAAAATCATTTTTGAAAAAAAAAATATTTTTGAAAAAAAAATTACTTTTAAAAAAAAAAAATATTTTTGAAAAAAAAAAAAAAATATTTGAAAAAAAAAATATTTTTGAAAAAAAATTACTTTAAAAAAAAATAATTTTGAAAAAAAAATTATTTTTGAAATTAAAAAATTACCTTTGAAAAAAAAATCATTTTTGAAGAAAAAAAAATCATTTTTGATTAAAAAAAATTCATTTTTGAAAAAAAAAATTACTTTTGAAAAAAATGTTCAGCTCTTTCAGCGAATGATGGAACTTTTTTACTACTATTTATACTTTTTAAAATATTAAGCTTTTTAACACTTTTCACAGTTACTCAAGCCACTCCACCCAGTTACTCCGCCCACTCCAGTTGTAGAGGCAAGAACACTTTCACAATTTCCCCAGAAATTGTACCTTTTCTAGTTCTTATTATTATAGCCAAATTTACCACCCTAACTCCTCCCACAGTTTTTACACTACATAGACAAGTAATATACCGAAACGTGCGGATTGTTCCCGAATGGTGTGCTATTACTTTGTGGAACGTTTCGCCAAATGGTTCACGAAATATCGTCGTTTTTGCGGCAAAATTGGTCCCATAGGAATGAATGGGGAAACTAGAGTGGGAGATGACAAAAGCTGGAAAATCAGAACATGATTTCTAAACTGCCGCCACTCCCTCATTTTCAAGCCCACCTACACAAATCTTACATCAAAACGTTCAGCTATCCCTGCTGCCACTAAACATGTCCACGGCTAAGCCATAGTCCTGATAGTTTTCACAATATGACCATTTGTTTGCAACTCACACCGTCCATTGACATTCATTGAAACGACACTCTAGCTCCTTCAAATTTGAAGGGCAATTTCTAAACTGCGACCGTGCCTTCAATTTTAATATTTCAGAGACATACTATACATCAAAATCTAGGTCTGGGTCTTGTGATTCTCACAATATAAAGATCTTCGCTGTAGGATTTATAGTTTTTAAAATACGGCCATTTGAATTACTGCATAGTTACTACATCTATCATGTTCCTGTGTTCTGTGTATGGAGCAGTATTTGTGAAGCATAAACAGGGCATGAGCGTTGCTAGGAAACAGTGGTTGTAAACACAAGATGCTGAGACACCCCAAATGCATGTGACTTCATCTGCTAGACTTGATAATGCTTGTAGACTCCTCCCACAGTTTTTACACTACAGAGACAAGTAATATACCGAAACGTGCGGATTGTTCCTGATTGGTGTGCTATTACTTTGTGGAACGTTTCGCCGAATGGTCCACGAAATATCGTCGTTTTTGCGGCGAAATTGGTCCCATAGGAATGAATGGCGAAATGTTCAAAACTAGAGTGGGAGGTGACGAAAGCTGACAACCCCATGATCAGCCAAAACATTATGACCACCCCATGATCAGCCAAAACATTATGACCGCCTCATGTAAAAAAAAAAATTATTTTTGAAAAAAAAAAAATCATTTTGAAAAAAATAAAAATTAATTTTTGAAAAAAAAAAATCACAAAGCTCTGAGGGGAATTATAGCTCCTCTCACACAGCTCTAAGGACAATTATAGCATTATAGCTCCTCCCACACAGCTTGGAGGGAAGTTATAGCTCCTCCAATACAGCTTTGAGGGGAATTATAGCTCCTCCCACACAGCTCAAAGGGGAATTATAGCATTATAGCTTAGCATTATAGCTCCTCCCACACAGCTCTGAGGAGAATGATAGCTCCTCCCACACAACTCTGAGGGGAATTACAGCTTAGCATTATAGCTCCTCCCACACAGCTCTGAGGAGAATTAGAGCTCCTCCCACACAACACTAAGGGGAATTGTATCTCCTCCCACACAGCTCTGAGGGGAATTATAGCATTATTGCTCCTCCCACACAGCTCAGAGGGGAGTTATAGCTCCTCCCACACAGCTCTGAGGCGAATTATAGCTCCTCCTCCAACACAACTCTGAGGGGAATTATAGCTCTTCGAACAAAGCTCTGAGGGGAATTATAGCTCCTTCCACAAATATCATCATGCCATCTAAAGGAAAGAGATCTAAAGCTGCAAAGATACGCTGGACTAAACTGGATCCGGAGCCCCACAGCAGCATAGTGGATATGGAGGTTTGTGACAGTGAATGTGCCCAGGAGGTACATAGTGAACCTGTGGTGTCATTTTCATGTTCAACTCAGTGTCAAGTTCAAGAGCACAGTGACAGTGTGATGGGCACTTCTGAAAACCATGGCATGCAAGAACCATGTGTACCAAGTGAGATTTCTGTGCAGGCATCATTTCATCAGGGTCATCATGGCTATGGAAGGTTAAGGAACAAACAGTGTACATGCAGGGCTGACATTTTTGGCATACCACAGTGAGCTTGATGTGAGAAAGGGTGATCTTGATCAAATACTGAAGAAGGGCAACAGCTTGTATGGCTCAACAATAAAACGGCTAAAACAAAGAAATGTCTATCAGCATCAGCACTTGACAATGGAAGAAGTGCCCCTCAGAGTCAACACTGACAAATATGAGTATAACGTTGTTAAATCTCCAGTGTTATCGGGATGTATGAGAGACACGGTAGACGGTGACAACCAAGGTTGGTTTGTTGACCTCTCCACAAGACTTCAGTGCCTCAATGCAGATGTTACACATGCACTTTTTATAGTAGTGCCATATTGCATTGCATTGTTCAGAGACAAGTCTGGGAGATATGGACTGTTTGATTCTCATAGTCGAAATAAGGATGGACTTCCTGCCACTGGAAAAGGAAAAGCTGTTATGATCACTTTTACACATTTGAGTGATATGGGGGCAAGGATTTATAAGTTGTATGAATTGCTCCTTACAGACACCAGAGGCCCTATTGATGGACTGCAGTATGACTTCATGCCAGTCTCATTTCATCATGCAAGACGTCTGTCAGATGGTTTGCTGTCCCCACTGGTGCAATCTGACAAACCACATAATGCAAAGCATGTGGAGAACAAAGTGACACAGATGACCAAAGATGCAACACACACTGGATTCCCAGCCAGCAAGCATTCTCCACGGTCACTTGATGCAAAATCCTCACAGGGCATATGGAAGGACAGTAAGGCATTGTCCAAATTAAATGCACAGAGAAGACAAAAACTGAAGACAAGACACAGAAATGAAAGAAGGCGTGATTTCAA
This sequence comes from Aquarana catesbeiana, assembly GCF_042186555.1. NCBI lineage: Eukaryota > Metazoa > Chordata > Amphibia > Anura > Ranidae > Aquarana > Aquarana catesbeiana. Next base: position 190,464,611 of record NC_133330.1, on the reverse strand, counting down.
GGCTACAAAGATGTCTGTCACCAATAAGAAGAGGACATACATCACCAGCCGATGTAGAGCAGATGCTGATTTTAAGTTGAAGCAGAAGCAATATATCATTCGCAAATATGCAACAGATGCCAATTTCAACGTGAAGCAGAAGCAATACATCACCAGAAAATATGCGACAAATGCAGATTTCAACTTGAAGCAGAAGCAATACATGACCAGAAAATATGCGACAAATGCAGATTTCAAGTTGAAGCAGAAGCAATACATGACCAGAAAATATGCGACAAATGCAGATTACAACTTGAAGAAGCAATACATCACCAGAAAATATGCGACAAATGCCGATTTCAAGTTGAAGCAGAAGCAATACATCACCAGAAAATATGCGACAAATGCAGATTTCAATTTGAAGCAGAAGCAATACATCACCAGAAAATATCATAATGATCCTGCTTTCAGAAAACGTCACTTGCAACATTGCATGAGTTACATGAAAATGAAGCGTCACACTCAAGCAGATTTTCGCATAACCCATAAGATGCAATGTGCCTTCAAAATAAGAATGAAATACAGACGATGGACTCGTGTCATGCGGGAATGCAGTCAACCAGTGGACAACAGCCTAATGCAGACAGCTATATCCACTTTCCATGAATGCATTAAAGCTGGGCCAACATTTGTGTGCACGATGTGTCATCGCACCCTTTTCCCTAACCAAGTGAAACATTGCATTCACAGCAATTACAAGAAGAATCTACACATTGTTGCTGCCTGTTTGACAGGGAAATATGTCCATGTGTGCAACAATCACTGTCAAGGACCTGAACAATGCACCGTACCAGATGAAAGGACCAAAGAATGGATTTGTCACAACTGTGATTCACATTTAAAAGCAGGACACAAATCATCCATCGCTGTGGCTAACAACATGGAGCTGGCGCCCATTCCCCCAGAGCTCTGCGATTTGAATGTGCTGGAAAGACAACTTTTGGCCAAAATACTGCCATTTGCCAAGATCATCACACTTCCCAAAGGTCGACAGGCAGCTATACATGGCGCTGTAGTGTGTGTGCCATCCGAGGTGGAAACCACGGTCAATACTCTACCAAGATCGCACAGCACATCCCAGTTACACAGAGTGAAGCTGAAAAGATGTCTGACTTACAAAGGCCACCAGCTGTTTCATAATGTCAACATGGGAAATGTAGTAGCAGGTCTGTCAAAACTCATTGACACACACCCCGATTACAGTGACATTTCAATTAGAGTGGATGAGACAATCGCTGATGATGATGATAATGATGATGATGGGATGGAACTCGACAGTTGTGACGAAACTGAAATGATGGAGATACTTGAACGCATCGAAAATTGTGATCCATCAGAGGTACAGTCTGCATGTTTACCGGCTGCTTCTGAGCAACAGGAAGGCCATGACCAACAACCTCCTAATGCAGAGGATGAGAAGGATACACTAAGACCTGGAATTGGCCTAGACAGTTGTTTGCAGCCATCTGACCTTGGAGAGGAAGCACTGAAACACGGTGATGGAATATTCAGCATTGCACCTGCACAAGGAAACACACCTGTCAGCTTCTTTAAAGTTCCTAGGCTTGAGGCAATGGCTTTCCCTGTTCAGTTCCCTACTGGACAGAATACATTGGACCAGGCAAGACAAGTCAAACTGTCCCCGAGCATGTATTTCAATGCAAGGCTTTTTTGTGTTGATACTCGTTTTGCAAGAGACACAAGCTACCTCTTCTTTGCGCAGTTTGTCACAGAAACACACATGGCCAAAAGCAGCATGTCCATTCAGTTAAGGAAAGGAAAACCCAATACCAGGGATGGACGGAAAATATCCAACAAGCTGCTACAGGACAAGTGTGAGGTTGAGAGGTTGGTGCGAAACCGAGATGCCACAAGGTTCATGCAACCACTGAGAGGGAGTCCAGCTTACTGGGATAAAAATCTGAAGAATTTGCTAGCCATGGTCAGACAATTGGGTAAGCCAACATTTTTTCTTGCCTTCTCTGCTGCAGAATTCTGATGGCCAGAGGTAATAACGGCAATAAAGGCTCAACAAGGTCAAAAGGTGGATTTTGCGGGGCTAGACTGGGCTGAAAAGTGTGACATTCTTCGAGGCAACCCAGTGACCACCATGCGCATGTTTGACAAACGGGTTGATGCTCTGATGCGAGAGCTGCTGTTGGGTCCTGCACAGCCAATTGGTGAAGTTATTGATTACTTTTACCGGGTTGAATTTCAGGCGAGAGGGAGCCCTCATATACATTGTCTCTGTTGGGTAGCAGGCGCTCCTATATTTGGACAAGACAGTGATGACAAGGTGTGTGCCTTTATAGATCATAACATCTCATGCCAGCTGCCTGATGAAGCCAAACAGGCCTTACTTCACAGATTAGTAACAGAACTTCAAATGCACAGCAAATCTCATTCAAAATCATGCAAGAAAGGTAACAGAGTATGCAGATTTGGATTTCCAAAGCCACCTATTAGAAAAACGAGGATAACTTACCCAATGCCAGAAGAACAAGGAGATTGTGCAATGAAACCAGAAGCAGCCAAAAACAAACTGAAACCAGTCTGGGATTTGCTTAATAACCCAAAAGTGCAGCTTGAAGACATGTCACAGCTACTGGCACAGTGTGATATGACTTTGAATCAGTACAACTCGTACATTCAGGCATTGACCTCCTCAAGCGTGATTCTAATGAAGCGTGATGTCAAGGACTGCTGGGTGAACAACTACAATCCACATTTGCTGACGGCCTGGAACGCCAACATGGACATCCAGTACATTCTTGATGAGTATGGTTGCATCATGTACATGTTGTCCTACATATCCAAGCCAGAACGGGAGCTGAGTGACTATCTCAAAACAATAGTCAAAGAAATGAGCCCAGAAACAGCGACAGAACGAGAAGAAATGAAAGAGGTTCTTCAGGCTTATTCAAAACACAGAGAGGTCAGCGCCCAGGAGTCTGTGGCCCGTACGTGCAGCCTGAAAATGAAGTCTTGCTCACCTGAGGTTGTTTTTCTGCCAACTGGTGACAACGCACTGAAAATGAGACTCCCGCTCAGTGCATTGCAGAACAAACCAGCCGATTCTCTTAATGTGTGGATGATGAGTTTTGTCGACAAATACAGAGCCAGACCCGAAACACCAGAGTTTGAGTCCATGTGTCTGGCAGACTTTGCATCCCATTACAGGGTTGTCTATGGCAAGCAGAAGGAAGATGGCAAGCAAAGGGAAGACAGCAAACATGTCAGCCTATTGAATGAAATGGGAATGATTCAAAAACGCACGAGAGGGAAGCCTGCAATCATCAGGTATGCACGCTTCTCAGAGAAGAAGGACCCTGAGAACTACTACGGCAGACTGCTTAAACTCTACCTCCCCCACCGTTCAGAGTCATCACTGAAAACTGTAAGGTTCCCAACACACCAGGATTTTTACAAAGGCGCCTGTGTGAGCTTACCAGGAGAAGAAGCAATCCGAGCAGTGTCTGCAATTGTTACCAGCAACCAAAAGAAGTTCGAACAACACAACAAAATTGTGGAACAAGTCTTGGATGACTTTGTAAAAAACGGCCCTGTTGAAGATGCTTGGAACACCTTTGCCCCAGAAGCTGAGTTGGATAGGTTGGAATGTATAGAGGAACGCAAAGAAGGGGAGCCACTTCATGAGAATGAACAAGATGATGTTCCGGAGTATACACGTCACAAACAAACAGGTGGAATTGCGCTTACTGTGAAGGCCCCACAAATGTGCCCTGATTTCCTTCGGAAAATGTACAGAAACCTTAACCGGACACAAGCTCAGACATTCTACTCAGTTTGTGACTGGTGCACTAACCGTGTGCGTGGCCTAAATCCTGACCCATTCTATTACTTTGTCACTGGTGGTGCAGGGACAGGCAAATCACACCTGATAAAGTGCATCTATGCTGAGGCGACAAAGATACTCTGTAAACTTACCAGACTACGTGAGGAAGCAGACATATCCATGCCCAGCGTTTTACTAACTGCATTTACAGGAACAGCAGCTTTCAACATTTCAGGCAACACTTTGCATTCTCTGCTGAAGTTGCCAAGAAGCTTGAAGCCACCCTACCAAGAACTTGGAAATCTAATAGATGAAGTGAGGGCACAGCTGTCAAATGCGGAGATCATTGTTATTGACGAGGTGTCAATGATTTCAAAGCCCCTGTTTGCCTACATCAACTGGAGATTACAGCAAATCAAAGGCAGTAAGAAACCTTTTGGTGGTATGTCAGTACTAGCAGTAGGAGACTTTCCAGGTCCCCCCGCTGGGAAAAAGTAAGCCACTCTGCGTGTTTAAGGAAAATACCAATGACGTCTGGAAAGACAACTTTCAGATGATCACGCTGACAGAGATCATGCGACAGAAGGATGACATTTCATTTGCTGAGCTTTTGAATAGAATCAGAGTCAAGCAGAAGACTGGCACCTTAAGCAATGATGACAAAGCTCTGCTTGCTCAGGCTTTTACAGATCCCACCCACTGCCCTAATGACGTGCTACACATATTTGCCACCAACAAAGAGGTTCACAAACATAATGCTGCAACTGTGTCTGTTCTCCATTCAAACATCACCAACATAGATGCCGACGATTACAGAAAAGACCCTAAGACAGGAGTGATGCTGAGGCAACACCAACCTTTCAAAGGACACAAAGACAATCTGATTGACACACTGCAAGCAGCTGAAGGTGCCCGTATCATGATCACAAGAAACATTGATGTAGAAGACGGGCTTGTTAACGGGACATTTGGCAAGATTGCAAGAATAATCATCCAGACTGAGAATGGTGCTACTACGGTAAACAAGCTTGGGCTTGTGCTGGACAATCCAAATGCAGGACAGAGATACCGTAACAAGTCGTCTTGTGATGCTGACAACTTGGTGTACATAGAAAGGATAGAGGAAAACCTGAGACAGAAAGGAGTTGTTCGCAGGCAGTTCCCCCTGAAGTTGGCTTTTGGATGTACGATTCATAAGTGTCAGGGGATGTCGATACAGTCGGCAGTGGTCTCATTGAAACGGGTCTTCCAACCGGGAATGGCCTATGTTGCTCTGAGTAGAACGACTACACTACAAGGACTGTACATAACCGACTTTGATGAGAAGAAGATCTTTGCTGATCCTGAAATCACAGCTTCCCTGGATTCAATGAAGAAAGCATCACTGGAAATTGTTATGCCCCTCTTAAAGTTTCTACAGACAACAGACAAACAGCAAACATTAACAATTATCCATCACAACACGGAAGGATTACCAGCTCACATTGAAGATATCAAATCTCACCATGAGTTGACACTTGGAGATGTTTTATGTTTCACTGAAACTCATCTCTCAGGCTCTTCTGTTGCTGAAAGTCTCCAGCTGGAGGGCTACAACCTGTTCAAACGCAACAGACACCTCTCGTACACAAACCTTCCTGACATTGCAAGTAAAAGTGGCGGAGGTGTCGCCTTGTATGTCAGAAACCATTTCAAGGCCTATGAAAAGCAGTATCATCACAATGTGACTGACTTGGAGTTCTTGGTTGTCAAACTGGAGTCCCCTGTACAAGCTTTGATCGCTGTCGTTTACAGGCCACCGGATTACAGTATTGGCCAATTCCTTACTAACCTGCTGGGCCTCTTGGAATCTTTGGAAATAATGGATTGCCAACCTATAATACTCTGTGGAGATTTCAATGAAGATTTTCTGTGCAGAGAAAAGAAGCCAATATCTGACCTACTTCACTCAAGAGGATATACTCAACTGGTCTGGGCAGCCACCACAGAAAAAAACACACTGTTGGATCACATTTACATCTCCAGGGTGCAGCAGTGTCTCCAGTCAGGAGTACTGCATAGTTATTACAGCTATCATGATCCTGTGTATTGTGTTTTGAGCAGTGGTTGTGAACACGCTTAGAGCCTGCATAAACAGGGCATGAGTGTTGCCAGGAAACAGTGGTTGTGAGACAGTGGTCATCAAACAGATAATAAAGTGGCAATGAGGGTCAGTTTACGTGGCCATAGTTATGTGGGACCATTTACAATTAGCTAAACATCATTCTCTATATTTCATGTTCGGTGTACTTGTTAGACACTGAACTCACTTACTCCCCCCCATCCATCACAGACATCTGTCCTCATCATATAGTAAGAGGAATACCGCGCTGTAGTGCACCCAAAAAGGGTACCTGTTCGTGAAATATTGTGAATGACCAAATAGGGGATAACCAAAATAGTGATGAAAATAACTTAGTGAAAAAAAAACAAAAAAAAACTACATAATAACAAAAGCAGCCACTCTTTGTGAGATACACACACTAATACAACAATATCACAAATATAGCAGCGCTGTAAATAGGAGTAAATACTAGTACCAGTGTTGAATGGGACTAATTGGTTAGAACCCAAATTAAATAACTAACACAGTTCTTGAAACCTAAATCAATAAGTGTTTACTGGACAGTCCTAACACAGTGAATAAAGTCCAAATAAATGTTGTGAAAATACATAGGCTCAGACCCCATTTTTTTAAAGCAGGAAATGTAAAATAGAAAAAATTCCTCCACCGCACCACGGTGGTAGCTGAAAATAAAATGCGCGCTTACCAAACGGCAAGCACAAGGGGGCTTGCGACCTTAACGCGGTCAGGGCCTTTCATTGGATGGGCTTCTAGGAAACGACATGCCACTTCATACAGCCAAAGGGTGATGATACCACTAGTCCACCAAGTCACAGGAAATCACTCTTATCATGGAGATTAATAAAAGACTCCTAGCTGGGGGGTTGTTCTCTTTTAGGGGTACCCCGGGAAAAGAGAGGGAAACAACATAGCGTAATCCTGGTTTTGAGGTTTATTAAAAGAATTAAAATAACACTTACAGTGTAGCAGATTCAAATAAGCATAAGAAGCCGGCTGGCTAAAACGATCACCCGTCCTGCAGACGGTAGATGCAGCACGTCAGCTCGCCCTATCACACTGTCCTCATCACACTCACTCACCCTCTCCTTCCTGTGCTATAGCCTGCTTGCTGATTAGTAAGACAAAGAAACAGCAAGGAGCAAAACTGCAGAGAAACTGAAAATTTGTAAGGGTTTAAAGTATATGCTTTAATGAATTGCCTTGTATCCAAAAAGTTCAAAAAGTTGACTGTTCAAAATGTTAATGTTAATGTATAACGGAAATATACCGCCAGTTCGCTTGTGATGCAATATATTGAAATTATATGTACACTGTGTAAACTGTTTTTGACACACTTGATTTTGGGATGCGAGTCCGTCAGGTGCTATGCTTTGGCTGGGGCGGAATAAATCCTGGTAACCCTTAAGTCTGTGTCTGACAAAGTCATTTACTGATATTTCTACCTTCTACATCATTAGCACTTGTGCACTTTTTAAATTTGATCAATCAATTGGTTAGTGTAATGTTTACTATCTTTACTCACTACAAACACTCCACACAGTTACTCTGCCCAGTTCAACCTTTCCACAGTTACTCCAACCACACAACAGTTACTCCAGGCACTCCCCCCAGTTACTCCGCTCACTCCAGATGTAGAGGCAAGAACACTTTTCACAATTTCCCCAGAAATTGTACCTTTTCTAGTTCTTATTAAGTGTTCTTGCATAGCAAGACCACTTATTGTTATCTCACATATATATTTAAGTGTTCTTGCATAGCAAGACCACTTACTGTTATCTCACATATATATTATTCTTATTATTATAGCCAAATTTACCACCCTAACTCCTCCCACAGTTTTTACACTACATAGACAAGTAATATACCGAAACGTGCGGATTGTTCCCGAATGGTGTGCTATTACTTTGTGGAACGTTTCGCTGAATGGTTCACGAAATATCGTAGTTTTTGCGGCGAAATTGGTCCCATAGGAATGAATGGGGAAACTAGAGTGGGAGATGACAAAAGCTGGAAAATCAGAACATGATTTCTAAACTGCCGCCACTCCCTCATTTTCAAGCCCACCTACACAAATCTTATATCAAAACGTTCAGCTATCCCTGCTGCCACTAAACATGTCCACGGCTAACCCATAATCCTGATAGTTTTCACAATATGACCATTTGTTTGCAACTCATGCTGTCCATTGACATTCATTGAAACTACACTCTAGCCCCCTCCAAATTTGAAGGGCAATTTCTAAACTGCGACTGTGCCTTCATTTTTAATATTTCAGAGACATACTATACATCAAAATCTAGGTCTGGGTCTTGTGATTCTCACAATATAAAGATCTTCGCTGTAGGATGTATAGTTTTTAAAATACGGCCATTTGTTTAGAGGTCATTTCAGAAAATTTTAGCCATTAATCAGAGTGTACTGTTAGTGTTTGTTTTGTTGCCATGGTTACCAAAGCTTCTGTTATACACAGGGGGGAGGTGGCTGGAGCATCTCAGCTGATTACAGAGCCCGGGGGAGGGGACAGACACACCATGTACTGATTTATAATAGAGGAATATGATGGGGCAGTTTTGATGAAGCAGTATTTGGGAAGCATAAACAGGGCATGAGCGTTGCTAGGAAACAGTGGTTGTAAACACAAGATGCTGAGACACTCTAAATGCATGTGACTTCATCTGCTAGACTTGATAATGCTTGTAGACTCCTCCCACAGTTTTCACACTACAGAGACAAATAATATACCGAAACGAGCGGATTGTTCCCGATTGGCGTGTTATTACTTTGTGGAATGTTTTGCCGAATGGTCCACGAAATGACGTTTTTGCGGCGAAATTGGTCCCATAGGAATGAATGGCGAAATGTTCAAAACTAGAGTGCGAAGTGACAAAAGCTGACAACCCCATGATCAGCCAAAACATTATGACCACCCCATGTAAAAAAAAAAAAATATTTTTGAAAAAAAAAAGTAATTTTTGAAAAAAGTAAAAAAATAATTTTTGAAAAAAAAAAAATCATTTTTGAAAAAAAAAAAAAATATTTTTGAAAAAAAAAAATATTTGAAAAAAAAAATTATTTTTGAAAAAAAAATTACTTTAAAAAAAATAATAATTTCGAAAAAAAAATTATTTTTGAAATAAAAAAATTCATTTTTGAAAAAAAAAAGTAATTTTTGAAAAAAGTAAAAAAATAATTTTTGAAAAAAAAAAATCATTTTTGAAAAAAAAAAAAATATTTTTGAAAAAAAAAAATATTTGAAAAAAAAAATATTTTTGAAAAAAAAAATTATTTTTGAAAAAAAAATTACTTTAAAAAAAATAATAATTTCGAAAAAAAAATTATTTTTGAAATAAAAAAATTCATTTTTGAAAAAAAAAATTACCTTTGAAAAAAAAAATTACTTTTGAAAAAAAAAATCATTTTTGAAGAAAAAAAAATCATTTTTGATTAAAAAAAATTCATTTTTGAAAAAAAAAATTACTTTTGAAAAAAATGTTCAGCTCTTTCAGCGAATGATGGAACTTTTTTACTACTATTTATACTTTTTAAAATATTAAGCTTTTTAACACTTTTCACAGTTACTCAAGCCACTCCACCCCACCCAGTTACTCCGCCCACTCCAGTTGTAGAGGCAAGAACACTATCACAATTTCCCCAGAAATTGTACCTTTTCTAGTTCTTATTATTCTTATTATTATAGCCAAATTTACCACCCTAACTCCTCCCACAGTTTTTACACTACATAGACAAGTAATATACCGAAACGTGCGGATTGTTCCTGAATGGTGTGCTATTATTTTGTGGAACGTTTCGCCGAATGGTTCATGAAATATCATCGTTTTTGCGGCGAAATTGGTCCCATAGGAATGAATGGGGAAACTAGAGTGGGAGGTGACAAAAGCTGAAAAATCAGAACATGATTTCTAAACTGCCGCCACTCCCTCATTTTCAAGCCCACCTACACAAATCTTATATCAAAACGTTCAGCTATCCCTGCTGCCACTAAACATGTCCACGGCTAAGCCATAGTCCTGATAGTTTTCACAATATGACCATTTGTTTGCAGCTCACGCCGTCCATTGACATTCATTGAAACTACACTCTAGCCCCTTCAAATTTGAAGGGCAATTTCTAAACTGCGACTGTGCCTCCATTTTTAATATTTCAGAGACATACTATACATCAAAATCTAGATCTGGGTCTTGTGATTCTCACAATATAAAGATCTTCGCTGTAGGATTTATAGTTTTTGGGAAAAAGCTTTTTGTTTAGAGGTCATTTCAGGAAATTTTAGCCATTAATCAGAGTGTACTGTGTTTGTTTTGTTGCCATGGTTACCAAAGCTTCTGTTATACACAGGGGGGGAGGTGGCTGGAGCATCTCAGCTCTGATTACAGAGCCCGGGGGAGGGGACAGACACACCATGTACTGATTTATAATAGAGGAATATGATGGGGCAGTTTTGATGGGGTAATTCTGATGGGGCAGTTTTGATGGTGGCAATTCTGATGGGGCAGTTTTGATGGGGCAATTCTGATGGGGCAGTTTTGATGGTGGCAATATGATGGGGCAGTTTTGGTGGGGCAATTATGATGGGGCAGTTTTGATGGTGGCAATATGATGGGGCAGTTTTGATAGGGCAATTCTGATGGGGCAGTTTTGATGGTGGCAATATGATGGGGCAGTTTTGGTGGGGCAATTATGATGGGGCAGTTTTGATGGTGGCAATATGATGGGGCAGTTTTGATAGGAATTGTATTGTGTAGAAATTACATTGTGTTGTGTATTGAGCAGTGCGTGTGAAGCATAAACAGTACATGAGCGTTGCTAGGAAACAGTGGTTGTAAACACAAGATGCTGAAAGCCCCCAAATGCATGTGGCCATACCTTCATCTGCGAGGCTTGATAATGCTGATAATTTACCACCCTAACTCCTCCCACAGTTTTTACACATTCGCCGAATGGTTCACGGAATATCGTCATTTTTGCGGCGAAATTGGTCCCATAGGAATGAATGGCGAAATGTTCAAAACTAGAGTGGGAGGTGACAAAAGCTGACAACCCCATGATCATACCACCCTAACTCCTCCCACAGCTTTTAAACTACATAGACAGTAATATACCGAAGGTGTGGATTGTTCCCGATTGGTGTGCTATTACTTTGTGGAACGTTTCGCCAAATGGTCCACGAAATATTGTAGGTTTTGCGGCGAAATTGGTCCCATAGAAATGAATGGCGAAATGTTCAATGTCATTTAATTGGTGTGCTATTACCTTGTGGAACTTTGTGAAAAGCTGAAAAATACCAGTGTGAATCCGGCCTCAATGTCATTTAATTGGTGTGCTATTACTTTGTGGAACGTTTTGCCAAATGGTTCACGAAATATCGTCGTTTTTGCGACGAAATTGGTCCCATAGGAATGAATGGCGAAATGTTCAAAACTAGAGTGGGAGGTGACAAAAGCTGACAACCCCATGATAAGCCAAAACATTATGACCACCCCATGATCAGAAAAAACATTATGACCGCCTAATAAAAAAAATATATATTTTTGAAAAAAAAAAAATCATTTTTGAAAAATAAAATCATTTTTGAAAAAAAAAATAAAATTCATTTAAAAAAAAAAAAACATTTTTTGAAAAAAAAAATCATTTTTAAAAAAAAAATAAAATTCATTTTTGAAAAAAATGTTCAGCTCTTTCAGCTAATTATGGGACTTCTTCAACTTTTTTACTACTATTGATACTTTTTAAAATAGTTACTCAAGCCACTCCACCCAGTTACTCCGCCCACTCCAGTTGTAGAGGCAAGAACACTTTTCACAATTTCCCCAGAAATTGTAGCTTTTCTAGTTAAGTGTTCTTGCATAGCAAGACCACTTACTGTTATCTCACATATATATTATTCTTATTATTACAGCCAAATTTACCACCCTAACTCCTCCCACAGTTTTTACACTACATAGACAAGTAATATACCGAAACATGCGGATTGTTCCCGAATGGTGTGCTATTACTTTGTGGAATGTTTTGCCGAATGGTCCACGAAATGACGTTTTTGCGGCAAAATTGGTCCCATAGGAATGAATGGCGAAATGTTCAAAACTAGAGTGGGAAGTGACAAAAGCTGACAACCCCATGATCAGCCAAAACATTATGACCGCCCCATGTAAAAAAAAAAATATTTTTGAAAAAGGTAAAAAAATAATTTTTGAAAAAAAAAAATATATTTTTGAAAAAAAAATATATTTGAAAAAAAAATATTTTTGAAAAAAAAAATTATTTTTGAAAAAAAAATTACTTTAAAAAAATAATAATTTCGAAAAAAAAATTATTTTTGAAATAAAAAAATTCATTTTTGAAAAAAAAAATTACCTTTTGAAAAAAAAAATTACTTTTGAAAAAAAAAATTACCTTTTGAAAAAAAAAATTACTTTTGAAAAAAAAAATCATTTTTGAAGAAAAAAAATCATTTTTGATTAAAAAAAATTCATTTTTGAAAAAAAAAATTACTTTTGAAAAAAATGTTCAGCTCTTTCAGCGAATGATGGAACTTTTTTACTACTATTTATACTTTTTAAAATATTAAGCTTTTTAACACTTTTCACAGTTACTAAAGCCACTCCACCCCACCCAGTTACTCCGCCCACTCCAGTTGTAGAGGCAAGAACACTTTCACAATTTCCCCAGAAATTGTACCTTTTCTAGTTATTCTTATTATTATAGCCAAATTTACCACCCTAACTCCTCCCACAATTTTTACACTACATAGACAAGTAATATACCAAAACGTGCGGATTGTTCCCGAATGGTGTGCTATTATTTTGTGGAACGTTTCGCCGAATGGTTCACAAAATATCGTCGTTTTTGTGGCGAAATTGGTCCCATAGGAATGAATGGGGAAACTAGAGTGGGAGGTGACAAAAGCTGAAAAATCAGAACATGATTTCTAAACTGCCACCACTCCCTCATTTTCAAGCCCACCTACACAAATCTTATATCAAAACGTTCAGCTATCCCTGCTGCCACTAAACATGTCCACGGCTAAGCCATAGTCCTGATAGTTTTCACAATATGACCATTTGTTTGCAACTCACGCCGTCCATTGACATTCATTGAAACTACACTCTAGCCCCTTCAAATTTGAAGGGCAATTTCTAAACTGCGACCGTGCCTCCATTTTTAATATTTCAGAGACATACTATACATCAAAATCTAGGTCTGGGTCTTGTTATTCTCACAATATAAAGATCTTCGCTGTAGGATTTATAGTTTTTAAAATACGGCCATTTGAATTACTGCATAGTTACTACATCTATCATGGTCCTGTGTACTGTGTATGGAGCAGTATTTGTGAAGCATAAACAGGGCATGAGCGTTGCTAGGAAACAGTGGTAAACACAAGATGCTAAGACACCCCAAATGCATGTGACTTCATCTGCTAGACTTGATAATGCTTGTAGATTCCTCCCACAGTTTTTACACTACAGAGACAAGTAATATACCGAAACGTGCGGATTGTTCCCGATTGGTGTGCTATTACTTTGTGGAACTTTTTTTGCCGAATGGTTCACGAAATATCGTCGTTTTTGCGGCAATATTGGTCCCATAGGAATGAATGGTGAAATGTTCAATGTCATTTAATTGGTGTGCTATTACCTTGTGGAACTTTGTGAAAAGCTGAAATATACCAGTGTGAATCCGGAATCAATGTCATTTAATTGGTGTGCTATTACTTTCTGGAACGTTTCGCCGAATGGTTCACGAAATATCGTCGTTTTTGCGATGAAATTGGTCCCATAGGAATGAATGGCGAAATGTTCAAAACTAGAGTGGGAGGTGACAAAAGCTGACAACCCCATGATCAGCCAAAACATTATGACCGCCCCATAAAAAAAAATCATTTTTGAAAAATAAAAATCATTTTTGAAAAAAAAATTACTTTTGAAAAAAATGTTCAGCTCTTTCAGCTAATGATGGAACTTTTTTACTACTATTTATACTTTTTAAAATATTAAGCTTTTTAACACTTTTCACAGTTACTCAAGCCACTCCACCCCACCAGTTACTCCGCCCACTCCAGTTGTAGAGGCAAAAACACTTTCACAATTTCCCCAGAAATTGTAGCTTTTCTAGTAATTATTATTATTATTATAGCCAAATTTACCACCCTAACTCCTCCCACAGTTTTTACACTACATAGACAAGTAATATACCGAATGGTGTGCTATTATTTTGTGGAACGTTTCACCGAATGGTTCACGAAATATCGTCATTTTTGCGGCGAAATTGGTCCCATAGGAATGAATGGGGAAATGTTCAATGTCATTTAATTGGTGCGCTATTAGCTTGTGGAACTGCTGAAATATACCAGTGTGAATCCGGCCTCAATGTCATTTAATTGGTGTGCTATTACTTTGTTGAACGTTTCGCCGAATGGTTCACGAAATATCGTCGTTTTTGCGGTGAAATTGGTCCCGTAGGAATGAATGGCGAAATGTTCAAAACTAGAGTGGGAGGTGACAAAAGCTGACAACCCCATGATCAGCCAAAACATTATGACCGCCCCATGAAAAAAAAAATATTTTTGAAAAAAAAAAAACTTTTGAAAAAAATGTTCAGCTCTTTCAGCTAATGATGGAACTTTTTTACTACTATTTATACTTTTTAAAATATTAAGCTTTTTAACACTTTTCACAGTTACTCAAGCCACTCCATCCAGTTACTCCGCCCACTCCAGTTGTAGAGGCAAGAACACTTTTCACAATTTCCCCAGAAATTGTACCTTTTCTAGTTATTAGTGGGAATGCTTTAGCAGTCCCACTATTGTTGTTCGATTTTATTTATTTTTCTTATTATTCCGTACGTTTTTTGGTTCTGCGTAACTTCTGCATACTTTCAGCTATTAAAACCATTCAACTATTAAAATGTTCGTCTCTCTTAGCTGAGGTGTGCTCTTTTTCAACTTTTTTTTCTACCATTTATACTTTTTAAAATATTAAGCTTTTTAACACTTTTTTTTAACATTGAAGTCAATGGGGAGCATGCTTGAAATCCTTAAATTCTTCTTCCGTTCCCAAAAGTTTCAGCTCCTTCATACTTTCACCTAGAGACACCAAACAAACTTTAAAATGTTCACAAAATATTCAGCTATCTGGCTATATCTTTTCAGTTTGATATCTTTTACAGTTTTTGAGAAAAAGCTTTTTGTTTAGAGGTCATTTCAGGAAATTTTAGCCATTAATCAGAGTGTACTGTGTTTGTTTTGTTGCCATGGTTACCAAAGCTTCTGTTATACACAGGGGGGAGGTGGCTGGAGCATCTCAGCTCTGATTACAGAGCCCGGGGGAGGGGACAGACACACCATGTACTGATTTATAATAGAGGAATATGATGGGGCAGTTTTGATGGTGGCAATATGGTGGGGCAGTTTTGATGGGGACAATTTTTATGGAGCAGTTTTAAAGGTGGCAATATGATGGGGCAGTTTTGATGGGGCAATTCTGATGGGGCAGTTTTGATGGTGGCAATATGAGGGGGTAATTCTGATGGGGCAATTCTGATGGGGCAATTCTGATGGGGCAGTTTTGATGGTGGCAATATGATGAGGCAGTTTTGATAGGGCAATTCTGATGGGGCAGTTTTGATGGGGCAGTTTTGATGGGGGCAGTTTTGATGGTGGCAATATGATGGGGCAGTTTTCATGGGGCAATTCTGATGGGGCAGTTTTGATGGTGGCAATATGATGGGGCAGTTTTGATGGGGACAATTTTGATGGGGCAATTCTAATGGGGCAGTTTTGATGGCAATATGATGGGGGCAGTTTTGATGGTGGTAATATGATGGGGCCAGTTTTGATGGTGGCAATATGATGGGGCAGTTTTGATGGTGGTAATATGATGGGGCAATTCTGATGGGGCAGTTTTGATGGTGGCAATATGATGGGACAATTTTGATGGAGCAATTTTGATGGAGCAATTCTGATGGGGCAGTTTTGATGGCAGTATGATGGGGCAGTTTTGATGGCAGCCATTTTAGCAATTTAGCTATTCAGCATTCCCACGCATTTTCATCAGGAAATGCATTTTCTAGTTATTATTATTATAGCCAAATTTACCGCCTAGCTCCTCCCACAGTTTTTACACTACATAGACAATTAATATACCGAAACGTGCGGATTGTTCCCGAATGGTGTGCTATTATTTTGTGGAACGTTTCGCCAGATGGTTCATGAAATATCGTAATTTTTGCGGCGAAATTGGTCCCATAGGAATGAATGGGGAAACTAGAGTGGGAGGTGACAAAAGCTGAAAAATCAGAACATGATTTCTAAACTGCCGCCACTCCCTCATTTTCAAGCCCACACAAATCTTATATCAAAACGTTCAGCTATCCCTGCTGCCACTAAACATGTCCACGGCTAAGCCATAGTCCTGATAGTTTTCACAATATGACCATTTGTTTGCAACTCACGCCGTCCATTGACATTCATTGAAACTACACTCTAGCCCCTTCAAATTTGAAGGGCAATTTCTAAACTGCGACCGTGCCTCCATTTTTAATATTTCAGAGACATACTATACATCAAAATCTAGGTCTGGGTCTTGTGATTCTCACAATATAATGTAGGATTTATAGTTTTTAAAATACGGCCATTTGAATTACTGCATAGTTACTACATCTATCATGGTCCTATGTATTGTGTATTGAGCAGTATTTGTGAAGCATAAATGGGGCATGAGCGTTGCTAGGAAACAGTGGTTGTAAACACAAGATGCTGAGACCCCCCAAATGCATGTGGTCATACCTTCATCTGCTAGACTTGATAATGCTTGTAGACTCCTCCCACAGTTTTTACACCACAGAGACAAGTAATATACCGAAACGTGCGGATTGTTCCCGATTGGTGTGCTATTACTTTGTGGAACGTTTCGCCGAATGGTCCACGAAATATCGTCGTTATTGCGGCGAAATTGGTCCCATAGGAATGAATGGCGAAATGTTCAATGTCATTTAATTGGTGTGCTATTACCTTGTGGAACTTTGTGAAAAGCTGAAATATACCATTGTGAATCCGGCCTCAATGTCATTTAATTGGTGTGCTATTACTTTGTGGAACGTTTTGCCGAAAAGAAAAAATCATTTTTGAAGAAAAAAATATTAAAAAAAAAAAAAAAATTCATTTAAAAAAAAAAATCATTTTTGAAAAAAAAAAACTTTTGAAAAAAATGTTCAGCTCTTTCAGCTAATGATGGGACTTCAATTTTGTTACTACTATTTATACTTTTTAAAATATTAAGCTTTTTAACACTTTTCACAGTTACTCCGCCCACTCCAGTTGTAGATGCAAGAACACTTTTCACAATTTCCCCAGAAATTGTACCTTTTCTAGTTGAGCATTGAAAGAAGAAGCCACACATTGTTGAGTAGAAAGCCGTCTACTCCGTGCACATTCACATGTGCATTCTAAAACATTTTGTGGTAAAAACTTTTTTTTTTTACCTTTGAAATTTTTGAAAGTACAGGCATGTTTCCAAACATAACATATACCACTCTGGAACTTACAAAGTTCAACATTGCAAAAATGAAGGCAATATCAGACATTATAGTGTGAAAAATATCTTGATCTTGCCTTCATCAGATGGGGTGAAGTCACCCCTCTAAAAGCCAAATTTAGAAGATGCACACAAATTGTGAGTCAAAATGGGGATTTCCCTTATCGTCTTTCAGGACAGCACATGAGAGAGTGGCTCCACCCACTAGGAAACAGGAAACACAAACTTCACCACATTTTAAAAGGAGGCTTCTCTTCACAGCTCATCAGTTTTTGTTTCCTCTGGCAAGGGAACACCTAGTAGGGGCCAGGGTCTCTTATGGTGCTGTCCTGAGAGGCCAGGCTGCCTACCCCACCATACCTATTTTTTCCTTCAGAGAGTCCGATCCTCCCACACTGTGCCACAGGGTTGCTGGTAAGTGGGCTCCTTTTTTCCTTTTCATTGCTCAAAGTGAGCTGGACTGTTCCTGGAGCCGCTCCTTTCTTTTTTTTTTTTTTAAACCGCGTGACGGCGTTACAGGCCGCCGCCATCTTGGTAGAGGCAGAGTAGAGACTCGGCCGGCCGGAAGTGAGGTATCCGGCAAGGGGGCGGCACTAGGAACGGGCGCATTATTTCGGAGATAGCGCAGGGGAAGAAGGGAGGTGCGGTCCCGGTGCCTATAATCCGGTTCCGGTCCGGCGCAACTGCGTTTTTGGACTCCGGAACCGGCGTTCGCAAAAGCCACTGATTGAAGCAGCACCACTATGGATTCTGTGGCAGCCGCATGTGGCACAGGCACCAGCAAGGCCCAGGTAAGAGGGTATGGAGAAACTATCCTGGTTACGATGGTGCCCCTCTCACAAATGTTTTTTCCCCCTTGGTGGCTGGGGATTGTCGGGGCACAGGGGGTTAACTGCTGTTCCACCTGTGCACCTGTGGTGAGTCCGTTAGGAGGAAGCTTTGGCTTAATTAGATGCTGGTGTTTTCTCTTTTTGTCATTTTTTTTTTTTCTGGCAGGCTAAGAGCTCTGAACCAGCTATTAAAAAGAGATGTCCCTCATGTAAAACGAAGTTACTAGAGGGTTGGAAGAAGACTTTATGCCAAATTTGCATTGACGCCTTAGTCAAGGAAGAGGCTTCTTCTGCGTGCAGCGACATAATCACATCAGTTAAGAAAGAGCTAGATGCTACTATACAGGCTTTTCGCTCTTCTCTTGTAACACCAGCATTAAGTCAGGCAACTACCTCAGATCCCTCTCAGGACTCACTTAACCCCAGCGGTAGAGGCTGAGGCTGGCCCGACTACCCAAAGGGGACATCCCCCCTCACACTCTGGAGAGGAGGAGGAGGAAGAGGCAGATGCACCTTCAAGATACAAACTGTCCTTGGAGCATGTAGACAGTCTGTTGAAAGCAATATATGCAACATTGGGAATGGAGAAAGAAAAAAGAGAATTATCGCTGCACGATCGAATGTATGAAGGGCTTAGTGAAGCAACAGGTCGCACTTTCCCTGTACATTCGGTAATCTCAGAGACCATTAAAGAATTGGCTGACCCAGAGAGAAAACCCTTTTTCCCAAGAGCTCACAAGAGACGTTTCCCATTTAATGATCCTGAGTCACTTTGGAATAAAGTTCCGAAGTTGGATGCAGCTTTTTCCCAAGTATCCAGATCAACAGATCTGGCATTTGAGGACATGGGTACTTTGAAGGATCCTATGGATAAGAAGGCGGATCAACAGCTTAAAAAAGCCTGGCAGTCCATTATAGGGAATCTTAAGCCGGCTATGGCTACGACTTGTGTCTCCAGAAATATGGAGTTTTGGCTGAATCAGTTAAAAGCACATATTATAGCTGATTCACCCAAACAGGAAATTCTAGATTCCTTCTCAACCCTTACAGCAGCTGTAGCATATATTTCTGACGCCTCTGCAGATTCAATAAATGTCAGCTAGATCAGGGGCCCTGACCATTTCAGCTAGGAGAGCTTTATGGCTGAAAACATGGCCTGGGGACGCAGCTTCCAAAAATAAATTATGTGGAGTTTCATTTTTGGGAGATGTGTTATTTGGTCCTGAGCTAGAGTCTATCTTGGATAGAACAGCTGATAAGAAGAAATCCTTTCCTATAAAGAAAAAAACAGCCGGTTAGGTGGTTTTTTCGACCTCAAAAAAATCAGGAAAAAGGTAACAGGCCCCAAGAAAAAAAGAATTGGTCGGCACAAAGAGGAAAAGGCAGAGGGAATGTCCTTTTCAATCCTACGCCGGCCAATAAAACACAATGACTTGGTGGTGCCTGTGGGAGGAAGGCTTCAAAAATTCCTTCCTCTTTGGGCAAACATAACAAAAAACCCTTTTATTTTGGACTTGATAGCCCAGGGATACAGGATAGAGCTGTTGGACCTTCCTCCAGAGGTACTGTGTAACAAATCTGCCATAAGACACAACAAAAGCCCTAGCCATGAAGAACCTGTTGGGGGATCTGATAAAACAGGGTGTTGTGGTTCAGGTACCTCCGGAGGAAGATTACCAGGGGTTCTATTCCCATATCTTTCTAATAAAGAAACCGCCAGGAAGCTTCCTCAATTTAAAACCATTAAACAGGTCAGTCCTATACAAGCGATTTCGCATGGACTCCATTTAATCGGTTAGAAATCTTAGTCAAGGGATGCTTTATGGCATCAATCGACTTAAGGGATGCGTACCTGCATGTACCTATAGCCGCTCAGTCTCAGAGATACCTGAGGCTGGCAGTAAATATGGGGAGTGAGGTTCTGCATCTTCAATTCAGGGCCCTCCCGTTTGGTCTATCTTCCACCCCTCGAATATTTACCAAAATTATGGCGGAAGCCCTAGCTCCCCTCCGGCTACAAGGGATTGCGGTTGTCCCTTACCTGGATGTCCTCCTTTTCTTTGCCCCTTCCAGGGAAAGTTACAGGAGGATTTGATCAAGGCTCGCAATCATCTGGAGGCCTTAGGTTGGATTGTAAACATCCAAAAATCAAATTTCAATCCAGCACCAAGAGTCCAATTTCTGGGGCATCTGATAGACTCAGTAGATCAAAAGATTTTTCTTCCAGAAGAGAAGAAAGTAAAGGTATTGCATGCAGTATCCAGTTTTCAGATGAACCTGGAGGTATCAGTCAGAAGGATTATGTCAGTACTGGGAACCTTGACCTCAACTATGCCGGCCATTCAATGGGCCAGACTCCATTTCAGACCCCTTCAGAATTTTCTCTTAAGGATCTGGGATCACAGTCCAGAAGCTTTAGACTCGGCGGTAAAACTTCCCACCAGGGTAAAAAGGACCCTTTGGTGGTAGAGAGATCAGGCAGTGCTGTCAAGAGGTTTACTCTGGTCCTTCCCAACAGAGAAGGATAACGACAGATGCCAGCAGTTGGGGATGGGGAGCACACTGGGGTCAAGACATAGCTCAGGGAGTTTGGTCCCCAGTGGAAGCAGGAAGGTCATCAAACTGGAGGGAGTTAAAGGCAGTCGCTCTAGCCTTGGTTGCCTTCTCTCCAAAACTTCAGGGGTCCCATGTGCAGATACTGTCAGACAACGCCACCACGGTGGCATACCTGAACAAACAAGGGGGCACAAGGAGCGGTACGCTTCTATTGCTATCTTCAGAGATCCTAGAATGGGCAGAGAGGCATCTACTTTCCCTGTCAGCAGTACATCTCAAGGGCACGCTAAATGGTGTAGCAGACTTCTTGAGCAGACAAAAAATCCAGGAGGCAGAGGAGTCTGAATCCAGAAATATTCACTCTAATCACCCAGACGTGGGGGTGCCCGCAGGTGGATCTATTTGCATCAAGAGAAAATGCTCAGCTCCCTCAGTTCTTCTCTTTGCACCGAGAAAACGGAGCGATAGGGATAGATGCCCTGGCACATCCTTGGAAGTTTCAGCTGGGTTATACCTTCCCCCCTTTTCAGCTAATTCTTTTGGTATTGAGGAAAATACAAAAGGAGAAGGTGTCGGTAATCGTGATCACCCCGTATTGGCCAAAAAGGGCCTGGTTTTCCTCCATTCTACTAATGTCAGTCAAGCCTTTCTGGCAACTCCCCCTCAGACAGGACTTACTACTTCAAGGTCCAGTGTATCATCCGGATATAGCAAGACTAAGTCTCACTGCTTGGTATCTGAGGAGCAGTTGTTAAAAAGCAAAGGTTTGTCAGAGCCTCTAGTATCCACTTTGCTTGCTAGTAGAAAGAAGGTGACTAGAGATATCTACGCTAAAGTTTGGAAAATCTACAACTCTTGGTGTCGCTCGGCAAACCGAAATTTAGAAGACATTGTGTCGGTTCTGGAATTTCTGCAGAATGGGGTAGACAAAGGGCTGGCAATTAGCACTCTTAAAGTACAAGTGGCTGCCCTAGGAGTATACCTGGATCAACCTATTGCCTCAGTTCCGTTGGTCACAAGATTTTTCAGGTCACTTACTAGATCCAGACCAGTTCCCACTAAACACTTTCCATGATGGGACTTGACAGTGGTCTTACAAGTACTCACAAAAGATCCTTTTGAACCGTTAGTCAATCTCTTTAAAGAATTTAACTCTGAAGATGGTATTCTTAGTTGCAGTTACGTCTGCGAGAAGAATTGGAGAACTTCATGCTCTTTCAGTTAAAGAGCCCTTTATGTTGATTTACCCAGACAGGATTGTGCTTAGAACAGATCCAGGGTTTTTACCAAAGGTGGCATCAGTCCATAACAGGTCGCAGGAAATCATCCTACCAACTTTTTGTTCAGATCCTTCAGGAAGTAAGGAAGAATTATTTCATAAGTTAGATGTAAGAAGAACTTTATTACATTACTTAGAAAACAAAGGGACTTCAGGTCTTCAGACTTTTTATTTGTTTTGTTTTCTGGCAACAGAAAAGGAAGGCAAGCTTCAAAGGGATCAATTTCCAGATGGTTAAGAATGGCTATTTCAGAAGCTTATGTCCAGTCGGGTTTGTCTCCTCCTCAGGGAGTACGAGCACACTCTACTAGAGCTCTAGCCACTACATGGGCAAAAAAAGCTGGTGCCGCCCCAGACCAAATTTGTAAGGCGGCTACGTGGTCAAGTTATCTTACGCTTGTCCGTCACTATAGATTGGATCTTCTGTCAGCTGGTGATCAGGCATTTGGCAGAAAGGTCCTGCAGGCTGTTGTCCCTCCCTAGTTGGTAAGTCTCGTTTATCCTCTCATGTGCTGTCCTGAAAGATAAGGGAAAATTCAAGTTAGACTTACCGGTAACTTGTTTTCCAAGAGTCTTTCGGGACAGCACGAGAGTGGCTCCACCCACTAGGAAACCGGAAACACAAACTCCACCACATTTTAAAAGGAGGCTTCTCTCCACAGCTCATCAGTTGTAGTAGAGTACCTCCGGCCCAAGCTGGAACACATAATCATAATACGGCTAATTCACAGCACACACTAATATATATATATATTAGTGTGTGCTGTGAATTAACCGTATTATGATTATGTGTTCCAGCTTGGGCCGGAGGTACTCTACTACAACTGATGAGCTGTGGAGAGAAGCCTCCTTTTAAAATGTGGTGGAGTTTGTGTTTCCTAGTGGGTGGAGCCACTCTCGTGCTGTCCTGAAAGACTCTTGGAAAACAAGTTACCGGTAAGTCTAACTTGAATTTTCCTTTCTGATCCCATACCTAATGTCAGCATGTGCTATCTCCCATCATGGGGGATCAATGGACATGTTTTGGGGGTGCAACCACTTCCTCTCACCTACTAGAGTTGGGAGGAAGGGGTTGCACCCACAACGCGTACATTGAAATCCCCTGCTGGCAGATAGTGTGTCAACATGTGCTGTGTGCATCTTCCAAATTTGGCTTTTAAACTGTATTAAAACTTTAGATAAATTTAAAAAAAAAAGGGTGTAATCTTTGGTTTAGATTCTCCCTAGTACATCAATCATGTTCTTCAGTCTTTGTTCAATCTCCTTGGTTTTTTCATTGATAAGGTCTAAATCCCGACTACACCACATTATGTTCTGGATAAGCCGTTGTGCACTGTCACTGGTGAAATGAGTAGATTGTTCTTCCACAACATGCACATCACCTAAAAGAAAAAAATGCACACCATGTATTATAAATATGCAGGCATACATCTATTACCTGAATCTGTGGTGTCGGAGGTGGGGGGTTCCTGTTGTCCTCTGACGTCCCGAGTCTTTTCTCCCTATGAGAATGAAACAAAAGGTATACTTGGTACACAGATATTTGTGGCCAGAAATATGAATGTGAAACATTGCTTGGAAGTGGGGTACAATTGTCTGTTTGGGCAGAGATCCAAGTTGAAGACATGATTAACTCCCTTAACCAAGCTGGAATACTTTCCTTTTTTTTGGACACGTTTCACACATGAAGACACCCCAAGTATCCACTGGAGTACCTGTGTGGGACACCTTAAAAAGTTTGTTCTTGTGTCCCACATTAGTGCTCCTGAGTCCAGATGTGTAAACAGCTGCTGAGTGTCCTCTCCTTACATTACACTGAATCAAGTTTGCAATTCATTCTAGTTACAAACACATCTAGACAACCATGTCCTAAACTTCTTTTAATACAAATTAGCATGAACAAATGTAGTTAACCCTGTATCTGCCCAAAACATCGTATTTAGTTGGCAGACGAACAATGTTTCTTACGACCGATTACTGTGCCCACGAACATGAAAGTAGCCATTTTAAACTACAACATTAAAGAAAAACACATGGAGCAGCAAGTAATAATAAAAATAATAGGAACACATGACAACTACTTACTTTTTAGAAGCACTTTCTTGATCCTTCTGTACTGATCCTGCTCCCTCAATTTGAGGTCTGACCAGCATTTCCTCAATTGCTCCTTGGATCGTCGTACCCCAAAACTCCGGCACAGACTCTTCACAACTTTAGTCATGATCTTGGCCTTTCTCACATTTGGGTTTAAGTAAGGTCCATACTTCCCATCATAGTCAGTCTTCTTCAATATGTCCACCATCTCCACCATTTCACCAAAGGACATATTGGAGGCCTTAAATCTTCTCCTCTGGGATTGGGACGTTTCTTGCGCCGGGCTTTCCTCCTCGTTACTGCTATTATGCACCTGCTGTGTCTCCGCCATGTCGTCTCCCACTGTGCCGAAAGAACGGGTGGGGAATATTCTAGAAAGAATGTCAGGCGCGGGCGGCGTTTCACACATGGGCAGTGTATATAAAGCTAACACGCGTGTGTCGTACGTACGATCTGTGAATGGAGGAAGCACTGAACGAAGGTAACATTTTAAATTGGGACATCAGTGGCCTATACTCATTCTAGATTGAGACTTATATTGGGATAAGATTAGGAGAGTTTAGCCTGATATTGGTGTTTTTGTCTTTCAGCAAATATGAAACAATTCAAAGACCCCGAATTCATGGGCCAGTTCATCGACAAACAGAGATATGCAAAATTTGTGGGAGGTTAAAAACCCCTTATATCACAATAAACCAGCTAGGAAGGCATCGCTGGAGAAACTGCTGCAATTTGTGAAGACGCAGGTCGACGACGCAGACATCGAGTTTGTGGAGAAAAAAATTGGTAGCTTGAGAAGCACATATGGGAAGGAGCTTAATAAGGTCCAGGCTTCCATGAGATCAGGAGCTGCAGCAGAGGATGTATATGTAACCAGTCTGTGGTATTACAACACGATGCGGTTTCTGGAAGACCAGATTGAAGGCAGGGAATCACATTTGACACTTCCATCCACCCTTCCCTCAACCCCAGCTGAGGCTTCCAAGGACCAACCTGGGCCTACCATCCTGGAAGAAGTTGAGGAGCCCAGCTGGAGCCGGGTATAGTGTGTGTTTGTTTTTGTTTTTTTTTTTTTTTTTTAATATTTATTGTCCAAAAATGATTAACTAGATGATGTTATTGCTAACAAATTAATGATTTAACAAAAAGTGTTTGACATATCAATAGACAGTAGGGGCCAAAAATGAGTGTGACAAGAATAAAAAATGCTGGGCTCAGAATGATAGTCATTTCTATTTATTAACATTCAATTTGCAACAGTCATGAGCTGAAAATTGTGTGTGATTGATGAACCAAAAAATAAAACTATGTCCCTTTTTCAGACACCGGAAGACCTCAGCCAGGACGAGGCTCTGGAATGTGGCAGACAGGAGGAGGCGGTGCCCAGTAGCCTCACCCAATCCCAGGAGCCTCCCCTCCTCCTTACAACAAAAAGGGCCAGGAAGGGGAGTAACATGGAGGAGGCAGCACTGGGCCTCATTAAGGAGGCTAATGCGGCCCTGAAAAGCCCCCCCCCACGCTGAAGAGGCCTATGGCTGCTATGTAGCTACTAAATTGC
This sequence comes from Aquarana catesbeiana, assembly GCF_042186555.1. Lineage (NCBI taxonomy): Eukaryota > Metazoa > Chordata > Amphibia > Anura > Ranidae > Aquarana > Aquarana catesbeiana. The sequence goes on along the minus strand of NC_133330.1, from coordinate 190,438,782 downwards.
AGCAAATGGAGGAGGGCCAACGCCTCAGGTGTGAATTTATTTTTGAAGCCATTCAGAAGGGGTTGAGTGGCCAAATAAGTGATAACATGCACTTATGTATGCTTGTCCATCCTCCTCCTCCTGCCACAAGTCCACCTCCAGAGCCACAGCCTCCAAGGAAGGCTGCAGGGAAGCGTGGAGGGAAGGATGCAGGGAAGACAAGAAAGTGATGGCCTGGGTTCAGTCTGGTCTGACAGAAGACGCAGGCTGCTGTAGTACCATAGCCTGGGGACATATGTCATCTGCTGCTGTTCATGATCTCTGGGAGTCCTGGACCAGATTGTGCTCCCCATTATATGGACTTCTCAAGATACCAATTTTATTTTCCAAATTGTTGATGTGTGCCCTGGGGTAGAAAGGCTTCGCAAATTCCAGCAGTTTCTCCGGCGTTGCCTTCCTCTTTATTTTGTTATCAGCCAGAATAAATGGAGATTTTTTTAAATCTGAAAATACTTGCCTATGTGTTTTTCTTCAAATAGGACAGTTTGTGAGTAGGCAGGTACATTTCAAAAATACAATGTCAAATTAACAAGGGACACCAACCAACCTCTTTGAGCTTTAAAAATACAAGATAATAATGTTGTTGTGTAAACTTGACACACACAAAAAAAAAATTATGGCGATGACTAGAAAATAATTTCAAAATACGGTACTCAAAAATGAGTTTTTGATTAAAAAAAAAAAAAAAAAAATGACAAATTCCAAACATTATTATGGAGATCTGACATTAAAAACAAAAAAGATTATTCATGAGATCACAAGAAATAAATGTTTGTGTGAATATGAGCAGCAAAACAACTTCTTCATTCTTCTAGCATTATAAAGAAGAAGAGAATGCGCTGCATTAAACTATTTAAAAAATTTTAGCGTGACGAATGTGCCATCCCCATTACAAACAGTAGTTTTACCAGACCGAGCGCTTCCGTCTCGTACTTGAATCTGAACATCCGTGAGTTTTGTTTTTTTGTTTTTTCTTTTGTTTGTTTTTTTTAAATTGTTTGTAAAATTTTCAAGATATACAAATAAAAGCGAGCATTTCAAACATTGAAGATGTCATAGTGGATGAGCTAGGTTACAATCATTATAGAATGGAGATTGTTGGGAATATTTAGAGTACTGAGAACATCTAAATAAAAACAAAGTATAAAGAAAAAGTATTAACGGTAATACATCATGGTGCTACAGATAAACTCATGGTATAGAAACTTGGCATCAAAACTATTAATGACCCTTTCACAGAGACCTGCAAATACAGCAATGATGCATATTTATTATGGTGATATGGAATGCGTCTCTGAGTTATATTCAGATGAATCCCATTTCCCCCAGATAGTGTCAAATTTGGGCTGGGAGTTGTCTAGAACAGCCGTAAGGTGTTCCATCCTGCGAATTTCTGCAATAGCCGATAGGAATTGTGCAAAGGTAAGAGGGGTGATGGTTAACCAGCATTGTGGTATTGCCGCTAACAAAATAAATGCCAGCAATTTGTTTAGAGGTTTAGTGATTTTTGGGAGTAGGAGATGTATGGGTTGGAGGGGAATGGGTATTTCCAAAACCTTTTCCAAGAGGCCATGTACTTGTGACCAGAAAAGGCAATTATAGAGCATTCCCCAAAATATGTGGTAATGTGTGCCCAGAGAGGAACCGCATCTCCAGCAATGACTGTGGGGTGACAATTTGCGGGCTGCTAGGAATTCCGGTGTTCTGTACCAGAAGTATTTTATAGGCAGTCCCAAATCTTCCCCATTCACCTAGTGAAATAGGCCTATGTAGAATCTGAGACTACCTCCTCATATAAGAGTGACTGTGTTCGGTGATGGGAGAGGCCATATAGAGAATTTTGTATATAGTGGTGATCTGGTGGGGTTCATGGGACATAGCATTTCAAATTCGGTAGGTATGTCTAGGGTTATTTGTGGGAATCTAGTAGAGAAAAAATGTTGAATCTGTAGGAAAGTGTAAAGAGCGTCTTTGGGATCTCATGTTTAGATTGCAGGTCAGAGAAGGAAAGTAGTTTGCGTGTCACTGGCTGTACGAAGTGTTGTAGCTGGAATATGCCTGCTTGGGTCCACGGCAGCATGGAGTCATAAGATAGGCTTTCAGGAATTTCTGGGTTAAAGAGGATGTTTACTATGGGTGAGGGAAGGGAGTATTTACTGGAACAACATTTCCATATTAAAAGTGTAAATATCATTGGTCTTCGACAAATCTTACATAGTTGGGGGATATATTTGTCAGAGGAGGGCCAAAGCATGCACCATGGATCAGCAGGGACCGTGATTCCCGTCCCTATTTCTGATCATCTGTTCGGGGCGTACCGAGATGTCCAGGAAGTGATAGCTCTCAGATGGGTAGCATAGAAGTATTTTATTAAATCAGGTGCCCCTAATCCCCCACTCGAACGGGGGGTCAGGAGAACTGAGCTGGCTATCCTGTGGGATGCATTGTTCCAAATAAAGTTCAAGAAATTTCTATGAAGCATCGTCATACACTGACCTGCCTGACGAATCTAATGGAGACTGGGATGACAGAGTGAGACCGCTATCATCCCGGAACCCTTCATCACATAGCCCGCTCTCCAACAGCCCTGCCAAGGCTAGGATGAGGCTGGATCCGGTCACACAGGCTTCAGGCGCAGTGAGTAACTTTCCCCACACAGACGCTGCAGGCCTCACTACACAGACATCCATAGCAAGCTTTCCAACCTCCGGCCAGCCGGTGCTAGACACAGTAATGAAAGATATGCTACTATCTCTTCAATCATCCCTGATGGTCAATTTCTCCACACTGATACATCAATTTACAGCTGAGATGCAAGGCATGGGGGAGAGGGTTCAACATATTGAACACAAGATGGATGAATGCTCTCTGACAGTGAATGACCTCATAGACGCATACAAAGACCAAGCTGACGACAACGATCGAATAAAAGCGAAACTCGCGGATCTAGAAGACCCCTCGCGAAGAAATAATATTAAAATTAGAGGGGTTCCTGAAATGGTGCTTCCTGCTGATCTACCCAAATATGCAGCAGACATGTTTGACAAATTGATCCCTGAAGTATCGCAGATTGAACGCATTGTGGATCGCATTCATCGCATACCAAAACCCAAACACCTTGAGGCATCAGTACCTACCTAGGGACATTCTGATGAAAATTCACTTTTTCCCTACTAAAGAAAAGCTTCTAGCAAAAGCCAGATCTGCACCTGATCTCCCAGCACCATATCAGGGCATTCACCTATATGCCGATCTCTCTCAGTACACCCTTAACATGAGAAGACAAATGAAAACCGTTACTAAAGCGCTTAACAATCATAAGATCTCTTACAAATGGCGCCATCCGGCCACTGTGGTGATTAACAAAAATGGTACAACGCACAATGTGTTCAACCTTAAGGAAGGCCTCCGACTACTACACACATGGGGCATCATCCCAGAACTTCCAAGCAAGGAGCCATCACTCAATCCTAACCCACACAACTCAGGCCCACCGCCACTAGGCCGCCAAAAGCGAGAATTCCGAAAACCTACTGAAAAATAATGTATCCCCTGGCAACCACTACAAGAGCGCCTTACATCCCTGGTCTGACTTCCTGCTAAGTCACACTTGATTTGATAACCAGTTTGAACACTGCCTCCACTCCTGGTCAGTTACATATTTAGCACACTGACCTTTTTCTTATTTTACCAAAATTGGTAAAACCCTTTTATAATTTTCTTTTACTTTTAATTTTTTTTTTCTTTGTTGAGTAGCGGCTGCTTCACAACAGTTGCCTGATCCACGCTACTGATTACAAGGCTCTCAGGCGGCCCATAACTTTTGTTTACTGTTTTTGACTGATTTCTTAAGCAATAACTGTTTTATATGCTTTGTTGACCACAGACTATATTCTTAAGGGACGCAGGCTCATCCATTGATACCAGGACCCCCAAGGAACTACCATCGGACACCCACTCCGGAACCATCAACAGCGGACATCTTCCTACTCAGAGATAAGTAAGCCTACATTATTGCACACTACTCCCACACTACCACTAATATGGATATCAACATATCCATAAACGCGAAAGGACTGAACCATCCTGCAAAGCGAGCATCGCTATGGAAAACAGCATTAACCCACAATAGTGATATCATATGCGTACAAGAAACACACTTTGCCAAAGACAAGATCCCCAACTGCCAACACAAAAGGTTTCCTCACATCTACCAAGCATGCTATTCTAAGAAGCAAAGGGGAGTACTAATAGCTATTAGAGACACTGTCAGTTTTCAGCTACAGGACAGCATTCTGGATCCAGAGGGAAGATTCGTCATCTTAATATGCACTATAGAAAACACAGTATACACTATTGCAACTATTTATGCCCCTAATCAGAGACAAATGTCGTTCCTCAAATCCACCTTGAAAAAGATCCACAGTGTACAGCAAGGTCACTTACTGATTTGCGGGGACTTCAACTTAGTACCGGACAATGACATGGACTCCTCTTCGGGTCCCAAAAGATTTGCATCCCCTTTGAATTCTTTTCTGCTGAATAATGAATTGTATGATGTTTGGAGGTGCTGTCATGCGGCTGAGAGGGATTATACATTCCTTTCCCCGCGTCACAACACCTACTCCCGTATAGACCTGTTTCTTGCAGATAAGTGGCTTCTACAAAATATTCATAATTCCTGCATCCATACCATCACCTGGTCAGACCACGCCCCTATCAGCATCCAAATTACTAACAAAAACTCCAAACCACAATCCTACTTATGGAGAGTGAACAATTATCTCCTACAGAATCAATCCAACGCTACTTTTTTATCCCAAACGCTAGAAGAGTTCTTCACCACTAACGTGGGATCTGTGGCTGACCCGGCGATCTTGTGGAATGCTCACAAGTCCTTTTATTAGAGGCTTTTTCATACAGCTGGGGTCCAACCTCAAAAAACAAAGAATGCGGAAAATACAAGAATTAACTACATCTCTTGCAAATACAGACAAACAAAACACATCACATCCATCACCAGCATTGCAAACCCAGATCTTTAAACTAAGACACGAACTTCGAACATTACTACTTGATAGCTTCGAAAAAACACAACGTAAACTTAAAGCTAGATCTTATGTTACCAATAATAAAGCGGGGAAGGCTATGGCAAACCAAATCAAAGGTCACCGCATAAAATCCAGAATAACACATCTTTTCCATCCAAAATCCCATGACAGACTTCTAAATCCTCAAGAGATAGCAGACGCCTTCAGCACCTATTACGGTGAGCTTTACAACCTCAAAACGGATTGCAACACCCCCCAACCTAACCAAATAGAGATTAAGGCATTCCTAGACCACATTAAACTTCCTACATTAACGTCTGACCACCTCACCACACTAAATCTACCTTTTTCAGTAGAAGAGATCCAAAAAACTATACAACAACTCCCAAACTCTAAATCCCCAGGCCCAGACGGCTTCACCGGAGAATATTTTAAGTCCTTCCATTCACTCTTTGCCCCTCATCTATGTGAACTTTACAATCATGCAACACTATCCTCACACTTTCCAGCAGAAATGTTATCAGCCTTAGTAATTACCTTGCCAAAGCCGGGGAAAGAACCCACATCTCCCCAAAACTTTCGACCCATATCTTTATTGAACCTTGACCTTAAAATATATGCCAAAATGATAGCCAACAGACTCATGGACATTATGCCACTAATACACAAAGATCAAACAGGTTTCACTAAGGGTAGGCAGACTTCGGACGCAACTAGAAGACTGATCAATATTATCCACCACACAAACTCAACTGGAACGCCTTCTCTGCTCCTATCTTTGGATGCAGAGAAGGCGTTCGATAGAGTCAATTGGAGTTATCTATCCCTCACACTACAGAAATTTGGTTTTCAGGGTCGAATCCTACAGGCCATACTTGCCCTATACACTAACCCAACAGCACGTGTATACACATCCAACCTTTTATCTACCCCATTCAACATTACAAATGGAACAAGACAAGGTTGCCCGCCTTCCCCACTAATCTTCAACCTAATAATGGAACCTTTAGCTGAACACATAAGATCTAATCCCAAAATAACAGGCGTCAAAATAGGATCTCTAACGCACAAAATTAGTCTATTTGCGGACGATGTGATATTAATCCTAACACAACCTATATCTTCCCTCCCAGCAGTCCAACACACCCTAAACTGGTTTAGCAACATCTCCTATTACAAGGTAAACACAACTAAATCTCAAATACTAGATCTTGGAGTTGATAGAATCCTCCTACAAAATCAATTCCCCTATATATGGGCAGACTCCAGCATTACCTACTTGGGCATTCAGCTCACAAAATCCACTAACCTCCTTTTTCAACATAACTACATTCCCCTAAGGTCCAAAATCCAAAACGACCTTCAAAAAACAGCCAAATTTGAATTTTCTTGGTGGGGAAGGCTTGCAGCCCTTAAAAATGATACAACTTCCACAAATTCTGTATCTCTTCAGATCTCTCCCCATACCAATCCCAAACAGCTACTGTAGATCCCTACAATCCTTACTATCAAAATTTGTTTGGAATGGGAAAAGATCCAGGTGCTCTCATGCCAAACTGATCAAACATAGAATGCCCGGGGGTGTAGGTTATATAGATTTCCAGGACTACTACTCTGCTTCTATATTGACACAACTTAAAGAATGGTTCTTGACACCTCCAACCACATGATGGGGATCTATTGAGAGAGAATACAGTCCTCATCACCCCTTGAACATATGGCTTTACAGCACTCACCTGGGAGCAAAAATACCATCCCACTTCTCCCCTACAATGATTGCCTCAATCAAAGCCTGGATGAGACTAATACAGGGCACTCAACAACATGCGCACAATACGCCTCTGAAAATTCCCCTACTAGCTCTCCACCACCTCGTAGCCCAGCTCTCCATCGCAACCTGGACCAGAAAAGGTATAACACACCTACACAACATATATGACTCAAAAGCTCTTAAATCATTCTATGTCATTCAAAAAGAATACCACATACCCAGTGGTGTATTTAGGTTTTGTGCTGCCCTAGGCCTGACTAAACGCATGCACCCCCCTAATTTAAATACGACCCACCCCATCCTGCCGAGGCCACACCCCTTCCTGTTTAAGACCCACCCTATCATCTGTAAACAACACCCCTTCCTCTTTAGGCTCATTTGGCACCTTTCAGGGGGGAATGGGTACCTGTTTTTGACAGGTACCCTTCCCCACTTCCGGGAGACTGCGCTGTCCCCTCTGAAGTTTGCCCCCCTCCTCCTTCCTCCGCTGGGCCATTCAGAAAGTGCAACGCGCTTCGCACATGTGCAGTAGGGAACCGGTCGGTTTCCTTTACCATGAATGATAGTGGCAAAACTCGAGAGCCAATCCGAAAATCGGCTGAGGTGTCGACATCGCTGGATCCCTGGACAGGTAAGTGTCCTAATATTAAAAGTCAGCAGCTACAGTATTTTTAGCTGCTGAGTTTTAATGCTATCACGGGGGGGGGGGGGTCTCACTGTGTCCCAAACGCAGTCACTGTGCCCCATCAAACGCAGCCACTGTGCCCCATCAAACGCAGCCACTGTGCCCCATCAAACGCAGCCACTGTGCCCCATCAAATGCAGCCACTGTGCCCCATCAAATGCAGCCACTGTGCCCCATCAAATGCAGCCACTGTGCCCCATCAAATGCAGCCACTGTGCCCCATCAAATGCAGCCACTGTGCCCCATCAAATGCAGCCACTGTGCCCCATCAAATGCAGCCACTGTGCCCCATCAAATGCAGCCACTGTGCCCCATCAAATGCAGCCACTGTGCCCCATCAAACGCTGCCACTGTGCCCTCGAACGCTGCCACTGTGCCCATCGAACGCTGCCACTGTGCCCATCAAATTCTGCCAGTGCCCATAATACTGATATACTTTATTAAATGACTGTACCTGCTGTCCTGGGGGTTTCCCTCGTGCTCCTCTCTCTCCTCCTGACATCACAGCCCCAGGGCCGAGGAGAAGATTCACTGCAGGAAAGCAGTGCAGGGGAGGGTAGGCGGAGCTTAAGGCTCCACCTGTCACCTGTTGCATATGGGGGGCGCGAGTGACACACGCAGCCCCCCGCATGAGAGAAAGCCCCCCCACCCGTCTGACTGATTCCCAGCTCCCGCTGCCGCTTCCCGCACACTTGCAACCCACGGCGGCCGGCTTTCTGTAGCGGCGCCGCGGTGTGTGGGCGCGCTTGTCAGAGAGTAGGGGGCGTGAGATACACGCCCCCACCCTCTGCCAAGCACGCCCATACACAGCGGCGCCGCTACAGAAAGCCGGCCGCCGTGGGCTGCAAGTGTGCGGGAGGTGGCAGCGGGAGCCGGGAATCAGTCAGACGGGTGGGGGGGCTTTCTCTCATGCGGGGGGCGGCCTATTTTGCCGCCCCCCGCAAAGTGCCGCCCTAGGCCAAAACACAGCCCTGCACATACCTCAACAAGACTTGTACACATATCTGCAAATTAAGCATTGCCTTAGGAAACTAACAAACATCCATCACACTATACCGACTCTAGCATGGACTTTCTTAACGTCAAGTACGCCAATGAAAAAAGGTATCACCCTGTTTTACAATTTATTCCAACAGAAAACCACATTCTCCAAATCTACCTCACACCTGCAGTGGGAAATTGATTTACAACAAGACTTCTCTCCTCTACAGTGGCAGAGGGCGTGTAAGATAACTCAGAGAGCCACTAGATGTTCCACATTGTGGGAACTCACTGTTAAGATAACATTGCGATGGTACATCACTCCTGCTAAACTTTCCAAATTCAATCCGATTAATAGCGATAGCTGTTGGAGACAATGCGGATTACGCGGTAATCTTCTTCACGTTCTCTGGCAATGCCCCAACATTCTTCAATATTGGTTGGAGATTTTCAATATCATATCTGACATTGCCAAAACAAAAATTTCACCTAACCCAGAACTCGCTCTACTTTCTATTGGCATTGAGGACTACCCTCCTAAACTTCACAGCACCATTATAAACATACTTCTAGCGGCAAGATTGACACTAACCAGACACTGGAAAGATCACATATCCCCAAAAGTCTCTGAGGTAATAGACCTCATAAATTTACACTGCTCACATGAACAGATCATGATGACCAGTTCCGGACACGTCCAATCCTACACCACTCAATGGTCTCCTTGGTCTTCCTGGTATCTCAACTCTGGTTTACTCCCTCTCCAATGATAACTCCTACTAATACTCCTGGTAACAATGAATATGCTGAGCTCTCTTCCAACACAACTGGATCCCAATAGGGGATCTAGGGAGAGAGGACCCAGCCCACAGCGTGGACATCCCGATTACTGTTAGTAAACCTTGCATTTGTTTAACACCGTAAGTTCTTTCCTACACCACCCCTGGTATTTGGACCCGAAATATTGGTCTCATAGTTATCTTTACGTTGTACTCTAACTCTTTTGTGTAACTGTTTAGACGACTTATTGTTACTGAATGTTACTGCCATTCAATGAAAATAAATAAAAACTATTGAAAAAAAAAAATCTCCCGAGCCTCTCCTACACTGTTTTCTCTTCCTGCCAGCGGAAAAATGAAGCAAGGGGCTCACTTTCGGGAGTCGGTACCGGCTGCCCTTCGGTTCCCTGGACCCAAAATTTCTTCCACATGCAGCCATGGGTGTTCCCTACAAGTGTGCCAAGTTTGGTGGGTTTTCACCAAGTGGGTCCCCGAATACAGGAGCTCAAAATATCTCCTCTAGCCTGTCCTACACTGTGCCTCTCCACTGTTTTCTGTGATTCCCGTCGGAAAATGCCTCCGACGAACTGCGCATGTGCAGTCGATACACCAAGCCAGCTGATCGGGAAATCAGCTGGCGTGACGTCATGCACTGCACATGCACAGTATGTAGGAGGCATTATTCGATAGGAGGCACTCATCGACACAACACTGGCTCCCTCCCAGCACGTGTCAGCTGTTTCCAGAATGTGACGTTGTTTCCTTCTGCACGCTGATACGTGTGTGGGATCAAGGGGGCGGGCCTGCATGCCAAGGACTCGGAGGGCAATCCCTCCCACTGCCTATGACACTCATCTGAACCTGTCAGCTGTTACCAATATTCTTACTAACGAGCGGTACTATGTAAGCTGCACGCATAGATCGCCAGTCTCATGCCTGTACAGGTGTCGGATTGGTTGTGCAGCTCTGTCATCTCCGAAGGTAATTAGTTTATCCCTATTTTGCAAATCACATGCTGCTTTTCTGGACATGACATTTTGACATGTCCATTATGACATTTTGCAAGCTGCAATATGCTTGCACATGCAACCCCACCCATACACTGAATTGCAATGTGGATTGCCTATGTAGGACACCACTTGCTGCAGTGTGGGCTTTGTATGATTGCCATTTGTGATTTTAATCAATCACACAGCACTCTTTCTTTTCAGCTATTGTATGCAGATGTGCTAAAACAATCTCCCCCCTTTGGTGTGTGACCCTTTCGCACGGAGGGATCCAACATCCATCCCCATCCAGACAGTGCCCTGTGTGACCTCTTCCCATCCCTTACTAGAAGTGATTCACTGTTTGAGTCAACAGGTATGTATAGGATATATTGATATCCCTACTACACTAATTTATAGTAGGTGTAAGCCCAATTTAGTTCTATTTCTTTTTCATACCTATGGGATGGGCTTTATCATACTGTCCCTTCTCGTTTCCTAGGTGATAGGTACAGTCTATAACAGCTGACATCAGTGGTGTCACCTTGCAAGTGGTAGGATGCCCTCTGTGTCCTGTCCTGGGTTGCGTAATTATGCAGATTTTTTGATGACAGCATTGGCTTATGGGCCCGATCCCTACTGGCAAACCATTCTGCCCCTTTTTCTCTTGAAGTCGGATGCTATCTAATGTTGGTTTAGGAGTAACATGGTGAGAATATTCCCTAAATGCACTAAGGCATCTTTGACTCTGATGTTTCATGATCATATGCAAACATTTTCTTTGTAAAATGTTTAGATAACCATTTACCTCACCATCAACCCCTGAAGAAGAGGTTCCAACCTTCATAACCTCGAAACGCATCAGGCTTCTGTTTGTGTATGTATGTATATGTATGTATATGTGTGTGTGTGTGTGTGTGTGTGTGTATGTGTATATATGTGTGTATATATATGTATATGTATGTATATATATATATATATATATATACACATAATCTCACAAAAGTGAGTACACCCCTTACATTTTTATTATCTCTTTTCATACAACACTGAAGAAATGACGCTTTGCTACAATGTAAAGTAGTGAGTGTACAGCTTGTATAACAGTGTACATTTGCTGTCCCCTCAAAATAACTCAAGACACAGCCATTAATGTCTAAACTGCTGGCAACAAAAGAGAGTACACCCCTAAGTGAAAATGTCCAAATTAGGCCTAAAGTGTCAATATTCTGTGTGGCCACCATTATTTTCCAGCACTGCCTTAAATGGGATGTAAACCCTCAGGGTTTTTCACCTTAATGCATTCTATGCATTAAGGTGAAAACCTCCTGTGATGCAGCTGCCCCCCAGAGCCCCCCCATTTTACTTACCTGGACCCAGTCTTTCCAGCGAGGGGGGTGAGCACACCAGCTCAGGCTGGTGTTTCGGGTCCTGATTGGATAGATTAATAGCAGTGCCGCCATTGGCTCCCGCTGCTGTCAATCAAATCCAATGATGTGGGAGCCAGGGGGGCGGGGCTGAGTGAGTCCCGTTGTCTGTGTCAATAGGCGCAGTAGCAGGACACGGGAGCGCTCCCGCACGAGTGCCACGAGGGAGAGCGGCTCTCTAATAGGGCACTCGAGAAGAGCAGGAGCGCTGCTGAGGGACCCCAGAAGAGGAGGATCGGGGCCACTCTGTGCAAAATCAACTGCACAGAGGAGGTAACTATGACATGTTAAAAAAAAAAACCTTTTGGATATCCTTTAACCCTCTTGGGCATGAAGTTCACCAGAGCTTCACGTGTTGCCACTGGAGTCCTTTCCCACTCCTTCATGATGAGATCACGGAGCTGGTGGATGTTAGAAACCTTGCGCTCCTCCACCTTCCGTTTGCGGATGCCCCACAGATGCTTAATAGGGTTTAGGCCTGGAGACATGCTTGGCCAGTCCATCACCTTTACCCTCAGCTTCTTAAGCAAGACAGTGGTCATCTTGGGTTGGTTATGTTGGAATACTGCCCTGCAGCCCAGTCTCTGAAAGGAGGGGATCATGCTCTGCTTCAGTATGTCAAAGTACATGTTGGCATTCATGGTTCCCTCAATGAACTGTAGCTCCCCTGGCAGCACCTATACAGACCAATTTGATGCAGTGTGCGGCCTATGGTCTGAGCACTGACAGGCTGACCCCCCCCCACCCCCCTCAACCTCTGCAGCAATGCTGACAGCACTCATACCTCTATTTCCCAAAGACAACCTCTGGATAAGACGCTGAGCATGTGCACTCAACTTCTTTGGTCGACCATGGCGAGGCCTGTTCTGAGTGGAACCTGTCCTGTTAAACCACTGCATGGTGTTGGCCACCGTATTGTAGCTCAGTTTCATGGTAGGGTTGTCACCTGCCTGAGATTCACCCGGACAGTTCGGGTTTTGAATCATGTGTCCGGGTTTCAGTCCACCTGAAACCCGGATATAATATTCAGACAGCAATGTAGCTCAGAACAGTGCCTGATTGGAGAGTAAGGGGGAACTATGCACTCCACATTACTGTTCTCTTTGGAGTGCCCAAAGGTGTCCCAGGTCTTTTACAATCCTATAGAGCAGTGATGGCGAACCTTGGCACCCCAGATGTTTTGGAACTACATTACCCATGATGCTCATGCACTCTGCATTTAGCTGAGCATCATAGGAAATGTAGTTCCATAACATCTGGGGTGCCAAGGTTCGCCATCACTGCTCTAGAGTATGCTAAAAAAAAATGTTTTGCTGTTCGCCACTAAAGTGTTTGTGTTTGGCTTGAAGAAAAAGTGGCAACTCTATTTCAGGGTCTTGGCAACATTCTTATAGCCTAGGCCAGGGGCAGGCAACCTCGGCCCTCCAGCTGTGGTGAAACTACCAATACCATCATGCCTCTGTCTCTAGGAGTCATGCCTGTGATTGTCAGGGTCTTGCAATGTCTCATGGGACTTGTAGTTTCAAAACAGCTGGAGGGTGGAGGTTGCCTACCACTGGCCCTAGGCCATCTTTATGTAGAGAAACAATTCTTTTTTTCGGATCCTCAGAGTTCTTTGCCATGAGGGGCCATGCTGAACTTCCAGTGACCAGTATGAGAGAGTGAGAGTGATAACACCAAATTTAGCACATTAGGGCCCAATTTGGACATTTTCACTTAGGGGTGTACTCACTTTTGTTGCCAGCGGTTTAGACATTTTGTTGCGTGTTGAGTTATTTGGAGGGGACAGCAAATTTACATTGTTATACAAGCTGTACACTCACTACTTTACATTGAAGCAAAGTGTCATTTCTTCAGTGTCACATGAAAAGATATAATAAAATATTTACAAAAAAAGGGGTGTACTCACTTCCGTGAGATACTGTGTGTGTGTGTGTATGTGTGTGTATGTATGTGTATATATGTATGTGTGTGTGTGTGTATATGTGTATATATATATATATATATAATATTTTAAAAGGGAGAGGGATTGTAAAAATAATTTGAAATATGCCAACAATAAGTCATTTTAATTTATTAACAAGATAATTCTGGTAGGCAAGGATGTGGCAAACGGTTTCCACTTATCCTCTCCTCCCTAAATTACAAAGTTCCAAGCAGCTAATTTAATAATTCAACAAACATGACCTGAAGCCATTTTCTCAGTCAGAGAGATCCCTTCATTACAGCCAAGCGAGTCATATTTTACCGCATGTTGGGCAGGGCTAGGCCTGTGATTGGCTTTAGCAGTGCCCAGTAACGGTCCTCCTCCGACTGTAAACAGGGACCCTTCCCCTAGCAGATCGGCACTCGATCACCTCCCATCACAGGAGCTGCATGGAACTTTGTTGCAGCTGTGAGTGACGATCATAGCTGCAGCAAAGACAGAGAAGCAAATAACATTTTCTCATGTTATACAATGCATGGGGGCACAGTGGGCTCCCCTTAGTGCCGCTGCGGGTCAAAGAACTGGGAGATCAGCATGCACAGCAGAAGCTGTGTCTCATGGACACTGTCCTGCTGTGCCACTCTGCAAATGGGGAGTGAGTCACATGCCAGTAAAAAAAAGTCGACCCCTGAGCCACACTGTTGTTCACTGTAAACAGAACTCTGTGTGTGATTGGAACTCATTGGCTGAAATCTGCTGCCAAACTCGTACTGTGTCCAATCACATACATGCCTGCCCCAAACCTGGAAACATGCCAGCAACGTACATGTACAGGAGCAAGGGAGTTTTCTGAAAGCAGAGTCTGTGTGCAAGATCATAAGTTGGTCCCTCCTGACAGTGAAAAAGAAAATGTGTGAGGTGTTTTTTTATTTTCACTAAATATTGGACAGGGCTTGAAGGAGTGCATAGTGTGGGGGTTCAGTAGTAAGTAATGCAAAGGTTCAGTAGTAAGTGATGCAGAGCTCAAGGGTCAGGAGTGACAGAGATCAGTAGTAGAAGATGCAGAGTTCAAAGGTCAGGAGTAAGTGATGACAAATTCAGAAATCAGTAGTAGATAATGCAGAGTTCAGAAATCAGTTGTAGATAATGCAGAGTTCAGTAGTCAGTAGTAAGTGGTGCAGAGTTCCGAAGTTAGTAGTAAGTGATGCAGAAGCCAGAGGTCAGGAGTGAGGCAGAGTCCAGATGTCTGCAGTAAATGACAGAGTTCATGGTCAATAGTAAGCGACTATTGACTTACTGATTGACTATTGATTCTATTAATAACGTTAATACGTACTTCAGTTTATCTGTGACTTTATATTATTTAAGAAATTTGATACTTGCATAGCGCAGAAATAATGGAAATGGGTCTGGGTTTCACTGTATTTTACTCAGTAAGCGACACATAGTCCAGAATCAATGAATAGGTGATGCAGAGTCCAGAGGTCAGGAGCAACTGACACACAGTACAAAGGTCAGAAGTAAGTAATGTAAAGATCGGGTGTCAAGAGTAAGTGATGCAGTATTCAAGGGTCAGGAATGATGTAGAGTTCAGGAGTCAGGAGAAAATGGTGGGTCAGGAATAAGTGATGCAGGGTTCAGAAATCAGTAGTAGATGATGCAGGGTTCAGAGGTCAGTAGTAAGTTGTTCAGAGGTCAATAGTAAGAGATGAGGCCAGAGGTCAGGATAAGTGATGCAGAGATCAGGGTCAGTAAGCGACACAGGGTTTTGAGGTCAGGAGTAAGTGACCATGTACCCCACAGTACAGCTACACAGCACTCCCCTGCACAGTTTACAACCATCCCTGGACTTATGGTGGTTCCTGTTGTCCTCAGTGTAAGCTCTCTTCTTCTCTTCCCTAGGTCCAGTAGGTGGTGCTAGCAGGACTGTGAATGGCCTAAGCAGTGGCCAATAACAGTCCTCCTCCCCCTGTAGACAAGGACCTGCCCCTGAACATATGGCCGGCCCCCAATCTCCTCCCTAGCACAAGCTCTGGAGGGATCTTTGCTGTGGCTAAGAGTGACAATTGCAACTGCAACAAAGACAGAATGGAAGGGTGTTTCTCCATGTGATGCAATGTGTGAGGGCACAGTGGGCCCACCTTTCCTTTGGGGTTCATGTGCACTGCACACATTACACCCATGTAGAATACACCAACTGTTCTGGAGATACAGTATATTTGATCTTAGGAACACTGCCACCTGGAGGTTTAAATGAAGCGGTGAAAGTGAATACCATAAGGTAGTTCATATAAACAGGGTTAAGTTAGTATAAGGCTAAATATTTTTTCTACTACTATCATTCGTTAAGATTGTATATGATATATTTTATTACTACTTGGTTTGATTCAGAATCTTTCTGTAGCTCATCTTATCATAGGTTCTAGCTAAACATTTGTTTATTGTTATTGTTTATCATTTGTGAATATGATCTTTCCTGTGATAATTCTCATTTCTACATACAGTGCATACATCTTTTATATTATGTATTATTATTATTATTACTAATCACTCTTTTTAGATCAGTTTATTAATAATATAATTTATTTTATGATCTTACATAAAGTAACCATTTTTTGCTGTATTATGAACAAAACAAAACTGCCAATCAGGAATCATTAGTATTTTAATTGCCGCTAAGTTACTATTGCTGTTAGTCTGAAGAATGGAATATATTTCCAGAAACTTGCCCCAGTAACAGGTATCTTTTTAATGTGCAAAGTGGAAGACAGACTAACATTACAGCTCAAGAAAGAACCACGGAAAACTAGAGGCAAGATTTGTTTGTGCTCCAGTGCGAGGTCCCAAGTGGCATGCAATTCCTCCCCTGCTACTGCCAGTAACCAAGATCAAATTATAGGGACACTTCATCTCGGTTCACACTAGGGCGGCTTCAAGGTCGCTTGACTCAGTATGGCTTTCAAATGACTACTTTAATAGAAGTCAATGCAAGCCGCTCCAAAGTCGCCCCCAAATAGTACAGGAACCTTTTTCTAAGTCGGAGCGACTTGAGTCACTTAAATTAGAATGGTTCCATTGCACTGAATGGAATGCGACTTGTCAAACGGCTAAGTCGCCTGACAGGTTGCCCCAGTGTGAACCGAGCCTCATCCATGATACGCTCAGTGCAATGATTTTAATTAGGAGTTAATTACTTTTATCATTTACACAAACTGGGATGCTACACCATGATGGAGCACTCTTATATTTTTTTTTCAAAATTTCACTAAAGACTTGCATAGCTTAGACTTTGCAATACGTCATTTATAGATTGTATGTATCAGTAATGTACTAGTAGGTATTAAATGTCGTCTGTTGTCGAATTCAAAACTCAAAAATTATTAAAGCGGAGGTCCGCCCAAAAAAAATAAAATAAAACCAGAAGCTACACATACTGCAGCCAATGTTTCCATCAGCTGTCGGGTGCTGCCGCCACCATTGCGGGTAAGGGAACCCAGCAGTGTAGCCTTTCGGCTTCACGCTGGGAACCCTACTGCAAATGCGCGAGGCTCTCTCCTCTCTCCTCTCTCCTACCGGCCCGGCGACAGGGGGAGGAGGAGCGAGCCCCAGCCGTGACGTCAATATCTGCGGCTGAGGCTCCCGGAAGTGGGAAAGGATACATGTCAAAGACCGGTATCCTGTCCCCCCCGAAAGGTGTCAATTATGGCACCGAAGGAGGGGAGGAATCAGATGAGTGGAAGTTCCACTTTTGGGTGGAACTCCGCTTTAAGTCATATGCCCTGTACATGCGATAGGAATTTTCCAATGGAAAATGTGTGATAAGACCTTGTTGTAGGAAATTCCGACCGTGTGTAGGCTCCATCACACATTTTCCATAGGAATTTCTGACACACAAAGTTTGAGAGCAGTCTATAAAATTTTCCGACAACAAAATCCGTTGTCGGAAATTCCGATCGTGTGTACACAAATCCGACGCACAAAGTGTCACGCATGCTCAGAATAAATTAAGAGATGAAAGCTATTGGCTACTGCCCCGTTTATAGTCCCGACGTACGTGTTTTACATCACCGCGTTCAGAACGATTGGATTTTCCGACAACTTTGTGTGACCGTGTGTATGCAAGACAAGTTTGAGCCAACATCCGTCGGAAAAAATCCATACATTTTGTTGTCGGAATGTCCGATCAATGTCCGACCGCGTGTACAGGGCATTACAGTTATATAAACTGGAAACAAAAAGCACCTACCTCTGCATACTGGTGGTTCTGTCCAAACGTTGTCCTCGCAGGTGATATAATTTGCGCTTTGTCCCATTGTATAGCCTTTAGCACACTCATAAGTTACTCTTTCACCCGAAAAGTATGTGGCCTTCTTGTGTACCTCTTTGAGTATTCCATTAGTAACTTTTGGTGGGAGTTTACATGAGGAATCTAAAAGTGGCACATAAAACATACTCATGTTTTTGAGCATACAGTAACTCGGGCATAAGCAAATAGGAAAAAAGCCAAAGACATCACATAGTGTATTGCAACCTTGATTCTTCATTTAATGTTTTTTATAGCACTTGTAGTCATGATTGCCCACTGCAGCACAGATGCCCAAGGAAATTAGGATGCAACACTACCTGGCACAGTGTACCAGCTAACATCTGAGATCTGTGTGGGGAATTAAGAGATAGGAGAGAGGTGTGGGAACGCCCATTTTTTTTTAAAACATGAAATTTAAGTAGAATACCCAACACAACTATAAACTATTAAATACTAACGCGCTGATATGATTAAAACCTAAATTTAAAAAAAGGTGCCTATATTAAGACAGCTGCAACCAATATAAGTGCTCCCGCACTGTAAAAATATGTGAAAAATGTAAACAATTAAATGTGAACAATTGGTGCGCTACTATCAAACCTTAAATAAATGCACATTGCACTTATTTACATCAATTCATTTATTTAAATAGCAATGTGAAAATATGTGCAAAATAAAAATATAAATTAATGCAATGTGTTAAATAGACACCTCCATAATATAAATAAATAGCAAAAAATGAGTAACTTCCAAATATGTCCGCTGAGAAGATGTCAAAAGCACACTGCTTTGGATCTTAATGTGCACTTCCAAATAAACTTAGCACAAGACATCTCTACATGGGAAATCTCTGTGTACTGCACATACATATGCTGATCAGTTGTTTCAATCAGTGGATATGGTAGTAAGAAAAAACCTCCACCCTTCGGGTGTCTTGTTTGCTCCTAGAATGTCCTTTTCTCAATCCACAGAATCTGCTAGCTGTTACTATTTTCCCAGAATACCGATCTCAAACGAGAAAAAAAGGAAACAAAACTCATTGCGCAACACTGTATAAATCAAACTGTTAGGGTAAGTATCAACAGATTCGCTCACATGTATTCAGCTTCAACTAAGCGTGTATAATCAGTCAGGCTCACAAGCATACTCCTCCTCACTTCACCTCCATGCTATTCCGAGCACTGGGGTGACATCACTGGCTCCTCCCGACAACTGATCGGCATATGTATGTGCAGTACACAGATTTCCCACGTAGAGATTGCTTGTGCTAAGTTTATTTGGAAGTGCACATTAAGATCCAAAGCAGTGTGCTTTTATTTGACATCTTCTCAACGGACATATTTGGAGGTTACTACTCATTTTTTGCTATTTAATTTATATTATGGAGGTGTCTATCCAACACAACTATGCCTTTACACAATTTAGAAGTGGAAAACTTTCCAAATAAAGTTAAACTTGTGGAATAAAACGTATCCGTGTGAGTGGTGAAGTTGTATTGTGAGGCATCCTTTGATTACCTCCTATCTAGCATCTCTACAATACTCACTGCCAGAATCATGTTTATAACATCATATGTTATAATTGACAAGTATATAACTGGGTTTTGCCAATAGCACATTGCTAACCAACCTTACTATACCTGTGGCCAATTAAATTTTTCTGGGCAGCTGGTATGGTGACATAAAAAATAATATAATGTGCCATGCACTTGGGACTTGTGGAATGTGGAAAAGGTGGCAATAAGTAAATAGTAGAGCAGTCAGTGGTGGTGATAGCAGTAACAATGGTAACTGTACCCATTGGTATCAGAGATAGGTGGCTTAAACTCTTTACTTATACAATGAGGATGTATTTTGAGCATAACCAGTTTGGATCAAAACTCATGGGAGACCAACTGCATTTGTTGTCTGTTGTCACCTGTCGCACTAAAATTTTCTTAAAAAGGATGCTGGTGGGAAGGCACATGATTGGGCCAGTTGAGGCCAGAGGTCCAGTGTACAGACCCAGTAATCAACTGATACATTTTCTGGGACCACTTGGCAACAGTTTTGCTCCTATTCTGTGAGTGCCAGTCTGGAGTCGTCACTATGTAGCTAGATGCGTGCTAACTAGCTTTTTTTCCAAGGAGTTGTATTTTGTCTGGATACTTTTGTGCTGATCTTCAATCGCAAGCTATCTGGAAGACAAGCTCAATATGCATAATTGTATTGTCTCTAGTTTAGCCATTGAGTGCACGTGGATCACTGAAGGCCTTGATCAGTGGTTCCCAACTTCAGTCCACACGTACCCCATACAGGCCATGTTTTGGGAATTTCTCTTTGATAAAACTGCTACAATGAATACCAAGTCATTGACAACCTGTGCAAGGTGAAGTAAATCCTGAAAACATGACCTACTGCAACAGTCCTGCTTGAAAAAAACAGCAGTGGGGGGAGATGGGCGGAGCCTAGCGGAGCAGACATGCATTGTTAGAGCTCCGCACCGCTGAGGAGAGAAGAGAAGGACAAAGCGGAGCCTGCAGGCTCAAAAGGTATCCATTTGAACCTTTTTGCCCCAGGGAACAAACTGTGAAAGTTTGGGCAGGAAATATGGTACTGGGAGGAAACCGTGGCAGAAATAAAAATCACCTCACAAAGAGCTCACAGGCACTCACTGCAACTAAAGCAGCTCCAGTCACCTCACAATATACAGCATCAGGGTGCTCTCACAGACAGAAAATGTCACAGCAAGACTCTCCATTTGAGTCAGATACAGAACAAATCCTCTCACAAACTTCTCCACAAGCCTCCTCAGCATCCCCAGTAATATTATTACAATTTGAAAAGATGCTTCATAAGGCTTTAAAACAAACCTCAGACCAAATAACAAAAAGCCTAACCAAAGAAATAAGAGAGCTGGGAAACCGCACCGCAGCCTTAGAAATAAAAATGGATGAAATTGAAATTACAACCCAAGAAAATATAACAGAATTGGAACAATTAAAAGAAGAGAATTTAATACTTCAAACTAAGCTCGAAGATTACAAAAATAGAGCCAGACGTTCAAACTTGCGCATAAGGGGAATACCTGAAACTGTGACAGACCTGCAATCTACTATTACTGCTCTATTACAAGAACTAAAGCCAGATATCCCTATTGAACGTTTAGAACTGGACAGAGTACACAGAGCCCTCACAGCCAAAAAGAAAGATGGACCCCCACGTGATATAATCACAAAATTTCATTGTTACAGAACGAAAGAACAAATACTAATTGCTGCAAGAGAAAAAAAGGAACTTAATTTTCAAGGACACAATTATCAAATTTTTGCTGACCTATCCCAACTTACTATTACTAAAAGACGATCCATGAAACCCCAACTAATGGAACTGCAACGCCACAATATTATGTATCAATGGGGCTTCCCCTTTTCAGTCAGATTTAACTACCAAGGTACAATTTACAGAAGCAGATCAGCAGATGAACTACAACAAACCCTTTTAAAATTAAATCTGACAGAACCCACAAGCCGCAACTCTCCCACACGCAAAAGAATGGCATCATCTTCACCTTCAGGCAGCACCCAGAAAATTTCAGAACAAAATGGGAATCATCATTCTCACAAAAGAGGCCGTTATGCCACATCATCCATGGACCAAGAAGATTCAATGGACTGACATCCTAATTCCTGATATCTCTTCATTTATTATACTAAGAGATGGTTCTCTATAAAAAACCTGTATTTATAACTGAATGTAACTGCATTCTGATAGTCACACACTGTGTGGGATCATGTTACATTCCAGTTATATTTCTTATTACTTCTGATTCATATAGCCTTAGAATATAGAAGTGAAATAAGGAAATTCTTGTTCAGTTATATATTATCAGGTAATAACAATAGATTTATTACTTTTTAGGACAAATATGTTTAATAATCCAGAAGTAATGGAAGCTTTTTCTTTCTTTTCTTAAAACAAATATATTATTACCTAACTAGTTCCTAGAAGTATGTTTTTGTTTATTCTAATCTGAAGCAATACAACCTCAATTTTATGAGTTAACATATCTAAACAGTTACATATGAATAAAATATGTAATTGTTTACTCTAAAAGGGTTAAAATCCCAAAATAATTCAAACTATCTTCATTAATACCAAAGTTATTAACAGTACCTTTCTAACTGAATTATTTAGCCTAGGGCAAGACTAACCATATACAACCACCCTGGAATAAATAATTTCAACAAAAACTATATTCTGCACTCCAATTAATGAAACATCATTTTGATGTCTTTTGACATAGCACTTCTCTCCTGTAAGCGGAAGATCCGTGTACCCCCATTAGCCCTCCTCATTCTCCCAACCATATTATGTGGGAGTGTGACGAAGGCACTTATTCCCCTGAGAGAGATATTTATTCTCTTTCACGGGTAAATTGTGATTAAACAGGGAAGGTGATTCACCACTCAGGTAGACTATGAGTAAGCACTCAAATTAGAGTGCGAAACGCGTCAGCTGTGTCTGTACCATCTGCCTGATTGTCCTGTATCTTTGATGATCCTGATTAAGGAAGAAAAGAAGAATTTTCAACTTTATCCAGTGTGCGGCATCCAGATTCTCTTGTTTCAAATCTTGCCTTAAATTGTGATTACTTGCAAAAAATAATTTATACAATGTATCATCTAATCTCATATGTTTTTTGTTTACTCCTTACTCCAGAATTCACTGGTTTCTTTTCTATCTTTTCATCTCTTCAGTCCACACAGGTTGATCTGCGCAGTCAGCTCTGCATAACAAAAAGTAAGTCAAAACTATTTGATCTGTTGCCATGGCACCACTGAATATACTTTCCCTGAATGTTCAGGGAATAAATGTCCCTCAAAGGACCAAAGCCTTCCGTACTTTCCATAACAAGAAGGCTCACATAGTATGCCTCCAAGAAACACACTTCACCAAAGATTCTACTCCAAAATATATTTCTCCTTTTTATCAACAAATTTACACGGCTTCTGCCTGTACCAAGCAAAGGGGAACTCTAATTGCATTTCACCGATCCACACCATTCACCTTATCAGAAATTAAAGACCCAGAAGGTAGATACCTGATACTCATGGGTTATATAATGGATACAGCAATCACGGTGATTTCCTACTACGCACCTAACAAACAACCTACACCATTCCTCTCACATATATTACAAGTGATTAATACACACAAAATAGGAACAGTGATAATGTGTGGGGATTCGAACCAGGTCCTCCTCCCATTTCTAGATAAATCACCTTTTACACCATCCAAAATAACCTCTAGATTACCTTTTTCTCAACTTCTTTCCAAATACAATCTGGTAGATTCGTGGAGAGAAAGTAACCCAATGAAAAAGAAATTCACTTATTTCTCGCACCCTCATCAAACCTTCACCAGAATAGATCATATTTTTCTAACAATAGGAATGATACCAGAAATTATTGCATCAGATATAATTCTGATTCCGTGGTCTGACCATAATGCAGTATACACTACTATAGCCTCAGCCATACCAAAAGCGCATGACCCAACGTGGTACTTACCAGACATAATGCTCAAACACCCACTACATCAGATGGCCATTGAACAAGCTTTAAAGGAATACATATCAATTAATAATACAACAGACATCCCCCCAATAACACTGTGGGAAGCTCATAAGCCTGTCTTGCGTGGTACAATACAAAGACAAATGGCACTATTTAAACGGGAACGCAAAAATCTAGCAAAAACATTAGAACTCAATTTTAATGCAGCCTACATATCATTCCAAGATAATCCATCTCAGAGTACAAAATCTCATCTGGAAAAATCTAGATTGGAATACGATCTATTTCTCACTGAGTCAGTTGATAAATCCCTCAAACGCTCCAAACACAATTTCTACATGAATACAAACAAACCAGGTACATATTTGGCTCGGGCATTAAATTCAACTAACAAATCTTTCAAACCAATACGTTTGAAATTATCAAAAAATGTTTATACTTGTAATCCAGTTAAAATAGTCCATAAATTTCACTCACATCTCGCAACTTTATACAAGACAAACAATGAATTTAATCCTACAGAGGCTGAATCCTTCTTCTCAAAAATAACCTTACCTGAGTTATCTCAGAATCAAAAAAGCAGTTTGGATGAGCCTATAACTATAGATGAAGTTGCTAACGCCATAAAAGACCTAAAACTTAACAAAAGACCAGGCCCAGACGGCTACTCGGCTTTATACTATAAAACATTCTCAGAAATACTCTCTCCCATTCTCACTGAAACTTTTAACAAACTTCTAGATGGACATTCTTTTCGGCAAGAAACACTAATGGCAATTATTTGTATGATCCCAAAACCCCTTTCTGATGATACTTCCTGTGTGAATTATCGGCCTATCTCTCTGTTAAACCTTGATATTAAATTATTAGCAAAAATAATGGCAAAATGCCTCAATAGCATTATAGGAAAATTAATACATAGAGATCAAGTAGGCTTCATGCCAAATAGACAGGCAGGCGATAATATACGCAGGGCAGTGTTATTGGCACATATTGCTAAAAAACTGAAAATCCCTTTGTTTTCTATCTCTCGATATTAAGAGGGCATTTGACACAGTATCCTGGCAATATATGCAATATTCATTACAAAAATGGGGTTTTGGACCCCACTTTTTAACATGGATCAAAGCATTATATAATAAACCCAAAGCCTATATAAAATATGCTGGATACAAATCTGATGCCTTTAATATCGAAAGAGGTACCCGACAGGGTTGCCCATTATCTCCCTTATTATTTGCCCTTATACTCGAACCCATGGCCCAATACATCAGAACAAACCAAACTATAACTGGCATTGAAGTAGGAGGTATTACACACAAATTATGTATATTTGCAGACGATATATTACTTTTTCTATCATCACCACAGGTCTCTGGTCCTAACTTAATACCAGCTCTTGATGGATTTGCAGCCCTATCCGACCTTATGATTAATCCTAAGAAATGCCTAGTGCTTAATATTTCACTCACAAACATGGAATTGATCCCGGTTAGGGCTGCACTCCCATTCACATGGGCAGAAAAATCAATCCCATATCTTGGAATTCATTTAACAGCATCTCATTCTGACTTATTCTCAATCAATTATCCTCCTGTATTAAGACAGATCACAAATCTAATAAAACAATGGTCGCAACTTCCTTTATCCTGGATAGGGAAGATTAATGCAATCAAAATGACTATTCTACCCAAATTGCTTTATCTATTCAGAGTCCTCACTATTCCAATTCCTTCCTATTTTTTGAGAATAGTACAAAAAAGAGCAACTTCGTTTATATGGGGCTCTTCTAAACCACGTATACCTATACACACACTACATCTTCCCAAAAATAAAGGAGGCCTGGGATACCCTAATTTTACTAACTACTACAGAGCAGCACATTTGGCCAGTCTGTCCAAATACCATGCAAAACAGGAAATCCCATTATGGGTATTTATAGAGGCTTCAGAAAATGACCCTCTATTAATATCAAACTTATTATGGCTTGATCCTAAAGACCGCTTTAAAATTCATAATCCCATAACTAAACACTTCTTATCTCTCTGGGATAAACTAAAAACCAAATATCAGTTACAATCTCCACACAATCCTCTCCTTTCTTTTATCAGAAATCCGGCCTTTTATCCGGCATGGATCTACCCAAATTCTTTTAAAGCTTGGACAACCTCAGGCATTCAGACACTAAATTACTTCATAGCATCTAAATCATTCCTTTCATTCCCATCGCTTAGAGAAAAATATGATCTACCAAACTCTGAGATATTTAGATATCTCCAAATCAAAAATTTCTATACACCATTCCTAAAGGGGGATACACCATTATCCCAATTATCCATTTTTGAATCAATCTGTACAAAAGATCCATTTGCTAAAGGTACAATTTCATCACTTTTATAATCAATTATATGGAGTAGCAAATCTTAATAGACCCTCTTACGTTCAGAGGTGGGAGGAGGACCTGGGACGAACTTTAGAAGACACGGACTGGTCTAACATATGGCTCACATCTAAGTCATCTTCACCCAACATCTTAGCACTGGAGACAAATTATAAAGTCCTAACTCGCTGGTACCTTGTACCCGCTAGAGTGGCAAAATATTCACCTAATACCTCAGCTCTTTGTTTTCGAGGATGCCCAGAAATAGGCACACATTTACACATATGGTGGACGTGCCCAGTAATCCAAACCTTCTGGAAGGAAGTCTTCGTGATTGCATCTAAAATATTTTAAAAAATAATACAACCAGATCCATATATAACTTTACTTAATCTAAAACAAGAATAGTTAACACTCTCTCAATTCAAACTTATGATCCAACTAATAACGGCTGCAAAACAAACAGTGGCCAAGGCATGGAAATCTCCTATATTGGTACTAGCAGAAACAATTCACAGAATGAATAATACAATGTCCCATGCTAAGATGGTAGCCATCGATCAAAATCAAATTCCAAAATTTGAAAAACTTTGGCATCCTTGGATAAAACAACAGTTCCTGTCAAACATCAATGACTCAGTCCTGTTGCCATGGTAACAGATTAAATGACTTACAGAGACACCCATTCTAAGGCTTCAAAGAGAACTAAAAAGAATAATAAACTGACGAGCGGGACAACCTTGTGGACCATACCTCTGCCTTTCTACCCTTTTTCTTCTTTCTCTTTCCTTTTCTCCACCTTACGATTAAAGCTCATTATCAGAATTTATTTGACCTATATACACTCTACCTGTAAACAATATGTATAGTAGGTATAAATCATTTAAATACCTACAAAAGTAACTAAGGAAATGATATACAGTATATCTTTAATTTAGGTTTACGTGAACCCAATGTTTAATATTTGAAATTTCATGATATTTACCTATATAAACCCTACTGTAAAACAATGAGTTTACTTTATAGACCCTTGTAAACTTACTTTATGTATCTTTATAATATTGTATACTCAAACTTCTTTTGACAAGGAAAAAAACAGCCGTGGAGATGTATGGCACTGCATATGACCACAGTTCTTCTGCCTGTCATAAAGTCCCTTGAGAATGCAGAGATACAGATGAAGGGATATTTAGCTTAACTGCATCTATTTTATTATAATCGGCTTCCATTTTGATTCTCTTTCTAGCATCCATTTCACAAATTACTAGGTGCACAGATTGGTAATCTAGTTTCGTTTTTCATGTTCCTGTTCATCTATTTTCCATTTCTTGTAAAGCACGTGATTTCCTAGAAATTATGCTTTTGCTGAGATTCAGTTTTGTCATAGTTTTTGCTTCTTTTTTTATTGGATAATCTGTATGACAGTACGGTGGGTTGAACTTTCTGATACATTTTTTTTATTGCTTGTATAAATACTAATAATCAACAAATACACGTCAGATTACTCTGAGAAATGCAGCTTGTGTGTGTTCCAATTTCTCATGGGTTAATCTCCAGGCCTGCGGGTATTAGAAGTCACACCTTAGTCAGAGGTATCGAGGGTCTATATATGCCTAGACCATCCACATTTCCTAGCAGATTGAGTGCTCGTCTCGGGATAGAACATAATACGTCCGGTGAGTTGAATTTATATTTATTTTTCTCTTGCCGTGACCTTTATTCCTTTAACGGGACCTGTAATTTAGACCTCGATAAGTTAAACTGCTCTGAGAGGCAGTAATGAGTTAAGACTACTCTGAGAAGCAGAACTTGTTCTGGGTTAACAGTGAGATAAGCTTTGGGAGAGCTTTCAAGGGCTCTGAGAAGTCCATAGTCTATGATTTATACAGTACTGTAATTATAAGAAAAAGTGTGATAAGGTGTGCCAAACAAAACCCGATCTCTTTGCTTGTCTTATCTATCGCGTAGAAGTTAAGATAATCTGTAAATCTGCCTGTGTGGAATTTGTCAAGCTTTGTGAGGTAAGACGCCTTCCACTGCACTTTGTTATAATGGGACTCAAATAAAAGGCGACAGACGTGTCTTGTGGTGAACTCCCGGCTCCTTTTTGTGATTGATGGAAGTCCCCCAATTGAAACGTAGAGTGATGCTACAATATCCGGAGGTGTATTGATGCTTACTTTTAATGATTTACATATGAATGCTTTGACTCTAAAGTACAAGATATAACCTGTATCGTATTAACTTTACAATAAATACCTTTAATTCTTATTTGCTACTACGCTCACTATCTTACTGTATAGGCAGTGTTAATAACACTTTAAGGTAATACATAAATTGGGGGGCGTGGTTTTGACATGCAGCAGTGAGGACGCGTTTTTCCCGAGCTCCTCCGACACCGGCAAATCAATTATAGCACTTGATCAGCTCTCTGCCACTGTCCTACACCTGAAAAAGATGCGGAAGAGGTCAGGCAAGCCCCTATCTAAAAAAGGGCCTTCGGTTGGCTTGATAAAACGTTTTCTTGCCATGGATCCAGAAGACCCAGCAGACATAGATGACCTAGGCCGCTCGCCTCGTGGCGTGAACTCCGGCGCAAGCTCCGCCCCTCGACATAGGCCTGAACACAGACACCGCTCTCTGGCCTCATCAGCCGGCTAGGAGGGTGAGGAGAGCACGTCCAGACATTCAGGGGTCGCGGCCTTGGTAAGTGACTTACCCACCAAAATGGAACTTGCATCCATGCTTTTGAGCCTAGAACGCGCCATCAAAAAGGAGGTTTCCGCTGTATGCTCTGACCTCTCTCAAGTATTAGAACGGGTGGAGGAGACAGAGCAGCGCCTGGATTGCCACAGGTGGCCATTTTGCAGCCGCTCCTCTGGCCGGGTACATAGGTCTTACTGTACCCAACTATGCTGCTGTTGCCGTATAAGTTGAAAGACATGCTCTGGATCTTATATTTTATTTTTTATTTGTGTTTTAGGTTTTACAATTTGTGTTTGTTGTTTTTAGATCCTCGGCCACTTGTTGTCCTATTGTCAAAATTAGGGATGAGCTGAAAACCCCCCCATTCGGTTCGCACCAGAACATGCGAACAGGCAAAAAATTTGTGTGAACACCGTTAAAGTCTATGGGACACGAACATGAATAATCAAAAGTGCTAATTTTAAAGGCTTATATGCAAGTTATTGTCATAAAGTGTTTGGGGACCTGGGTCCTGCCCCAGGGGACATGGATCAATGCAAAAAAAAGTTTTAAAAACTGCTGTTTTTTCGGGAGCAGTGATTTTAATAATGCTTAAAGTGAAACAATAAAAGTGTAATATTCCTTTAAATTTCATGCCTGGGGGGTGTCTATAGTATGCCTGTAAAGGGGCGCATGTTTCCGTGTTTAGAACAGTCTGACAGCAAAATGACATTTCAAAGGAAAAAAAGTCATTTAACCACTTCAGCCCCGGAAGGATTTACCCCCTTCCTGACTTTTTACAATTTGGCACTGCGTCGCTTTAACTACTAATTGCGCGGTCATGCAATGCTGTACCCAAACAAAATTTGCGTCCTTTTCTTCCCACAACTAAAGCATACTTTTGATGGTATTTGATCACCTCTGCCGTTTTTATTTTTTGCGCTATAAACGGAAAAAGACAGAAAATTTTGAAAAAAAAAATGATATTTTCTACTTTTTGTTATAAAAAAAAATCCAGTAAACTCAATTTTAGTCATACATTTAGGCCAAAATGTATTCGGCCACATGTCTTTGGTAAAAAAAATGTCAATGTGTATATTTATTGGTTTGCGCAAAAGTTATAGCGCCTACAAACTAGGGTACATTTTCTGGAATTCACACAGCCTTTAATTTATGACTGCCTATGTAATTTCTTGAGGTGCTAAAATGGCAGGGCAGTACAAAACCCCCACAAATTACCCCATTTTGGAAAGTAGATACCCCAAGAAAATCGCTGAGAGGCATGTTGAGCCCATTTGAATATTAATTTTTTTTTGTCCCAAGTGATTGACAAAAAAAAATGTAAAAAAATTACAAAAAGTTGTCACTAAATGATATATTGCTCACACAGGCCATGGGCATATGTGGAATCGCACCCCAAAATACATTTAGCTGCTTCTCCTGAGTATGGGGATACCACATGTGTGGGACTTTTTGGGAGCCTAGCCGCATATGGGGCCCCGAAAACCAAGCACCGCCTTCAGGATTTCTAAGGGTGTAAATTTTTGATTTCACTCTTCACTGCCTATCACAGTTTTGGAGGCCATGGAATGCCCAGGTGGCACAAACACCCCCCCCCCAAATGACCCCATTTTGGAAAGTAGACACCCTAAGCTATTTGCTGAGAGGCATGGTGAGTATTTTGCAGCTCATTTGTTTTTGAAAATGAAGAAAGACAAACATTTTTTTTTTTTTCAATTTTTTTAAAACTGTGACAAAAAGTGAGGTCTGTAAAATAATCACTATACCTCTCAGCAAATAGCTTGGGGTGTCTACTTTCCAAAATGGGGTCATTTGGGGGGGGGTTTGTGCCACCTGGGCATTCCATGGCCTCCGAAACTGTGATAGGCAGTGAAGAGTGAAATCAAAAATTTACGCCCTTAGAAAGCCTGAAGGCGGTGCTTGGTTTTCAGGGTCCCGTACAAGGCTAGGCTCCCAAAAAGTCTCACACATGTGGTATCTCCATACTCGGGAGAAGCAACAGAATGTATTTTGGGTTGTAATTTCACATATTCCCATGGCATGTTTGAGCAATATATCATTTAGTGACAACTTTGTGCAAAAAAAAAAAAAAAAAAATTTGTCTCGTTCGCGCAACTTGTGTCACAATATAAAATATTCCATGGACTCGACATGCCTCTCAGCAAATAGCTTGGGGTGTCTACTTTCCAAAATGGGGTCATTTGGGGGGGTTTTGAACTGTCCTGGCATTTTATGCACAACATTTAGAAGCTTATGTCACACACCACCCACTCTCCTAACCACTTGAAGACAAAGCCCTTTCTGACACTTTTTGTTTACATGAAAAATTATTTTTTTTTTGCAAGAAAATTACTTTGAACCCCCAAACATTATATATTTTTTTAAAGCAAAGGCCCTACAGATTAAAATGGTGGGTGTTTCATTTTTTTTTTCACACAGTATTTACGCAGCGATTTTTCAAACGCATTTTTTGGGGAAAAAACACACTTTTTAAAATTTTAATGCACTAAACACACTATATTGCCCAAATGTTTGATGAAATAAAAAATATGATCTTAGGCCGAGTACATGGATACCAAACATGACATGCTTTAAAATTGCGTACAAACGTGCAGTGGCAGCAAAATAAATACATTTTTAAAAGCCTTTAAAAGCCTTTACAGGTTACCAGTTTAGATTTACAGAGGAGGTCTACTGCTAAAATTACTGCCCTCGATCTGACCTTTGCGGTGATGCCTCACATGCATGGTGCAATTGCTGTTTACATTTGACGCCAGACCGACGCTTGCGTTTGCCTTAGCGTGAGAGCAGGAGGGGACTGGGGTGCTTTTTTTTTTTTTTTTTTTTAAATTATTATTTTGCTTCATCTTATTTTTAAACTGTTCCTTTCATTTTTTTTTTTTTAAATCATTTTTATTGTTATCTCAGGGAATGTAAATATCCCCATGATAGCAATAGGTAGTGACAGGTACTCTTTTTTTGAAAAAAATGGGGTCTATTAGAACCTAGATCTCTCCTCTGCCCTCAAAGCATTCTGACCACACCAAGTTCGGTGTGATAAAATGCTTCCCCAATTTCCCAATGGCGCTGTTTACATCCGGCGAAATCTAAGTCATAAAATGCTCATAGCTTCCGGTTTCTTAGGCCATAGAGATGTTTGGAGCCACTCTGGTCTCTGATCAGCTCTATGGTAAGCTGGCTGAATCACCGGCTGCATTCTCAGGTTCTCTGTTGAGACAGGAGAGCCAGAGAAAAACACGGAAGACGGTGGGGGGGGCATTCCTTCCCACTGCTTGTAAAAGCAGTCTAGAGGCTAATTAGCTGCTAGGATTGCTTTTACATGAAAGCCGACCGCTGGCTGAAAAGAATGATACCTAAACCTGCAGGCATCATTCTGGTATAACCACTCAAAGTCGTGAATGGCGTACCTGAAGACAAAAAAATGGTTAACAATAAAGCACAGTAAAAGGTAAAGTATAAAAAATTGCATAACTGAAAAGCAAACATGATAAAACATAATAACAAAACATTGCAGAATAGAATACAGTAAAAAAGAGCAGAACAATAGAGAGAGAGAGAACAATGAAACGACAACAATTTTTTTTTTTTTACATTTTTTTTTTTGTAACTGTAACTTTTATAACTGTAACCGGTTCCAGGTGCGGGTCTCTCAAAATGCGATGGCATCTTGGGAGACCCTGTGAAAGTGTGCCTAGTCTGTGCAATGCTATACCCTACGCTAATACTCAACTAGTGTATGGTAGCATTTAAAACATTCACCAATGCAAAGACCAGGATTGACGGGAGGGAAAATAATAGCGGGTGTCACGCCTATATCCGCGCTTGCTGCAGACACGACATCTTTTTTGGGGGGGTTCGTTGGGTAGGGGTACTCGGGAGGACATAAAGAAAATGTCTCTCATGCAGCCGACTGCATTTGGTTGGGGATGTGAATGGGGGAAGTACGGGTGCTGCAGAAGTGGTGGGTTCCCAATTAGGATTGGCAAATGCAGCAGGAAGGGCATTATGGGCACGACGGGCCTGTTTGTCTTCTTCTTGGTGGCAGCGGGACACTACTTGTGCTTGCCACCTCACCAGCTTGAACTGCACTTATGGGACTCGCCACGTCACCAAGTGCTACTGCAGTGCTGGTTTGACTACGACCGGTGTGTACTAGATGTACTAGATGATGATGTGAGCGATCGCAGGGATCGGGCCTGACTCTGCGAACGCTGCAGTTATGCATTTAGTGTTTTGTAAGTGACAGTGATCGATCGATACTGCACTTGGGTGGGCTGGGCCGGGCGGAGGGGCAAAACGCAGGTGCTAGCAGGTATCTGGGCTGATCCCGCTACCACTGCGTTTTTGGGAACCCTAAACTGCTGGGGACGCTAGTATAGATCTGATCGGATCAGATATTGATCCGTTCAGATACTATACCACTAAGGGAGGCGTATGCTGCGTGCGTGGGTGTTAGCGGTACTGGCGCTAATCTGATGCTGCCTGGGGCAACGCATATTACCACTGGGCGATCAGGGGGCTAAACCTTTATTAGGTAATAAACGGCGGGTGCCCTGACACTATAAAAAATAAACGAACTAACCAGCGTCACCCGTAACGGTTATACGGTGATCAGTGGTGAAAGGGTTAACTAGGGGGCAATCAAGGGGTTAAAACATTTATTGGGTAGTATATGGGGGTCCCTGTCGCTATAAAACGCGGCAACACTGGTGACGGGGGGTGATCAAGGGGTTAAAACTTTATTAGGGGGGGTTAGGGGGGTACCCTAGACCTAAAGGGGGCTAACACTGACTGCCCTACCACACTAACTGTCACAAACTGACACCATGCAGTAATCAGAAAAAAAAACAAAAAACTGCTTGGTGTCAGTGTGACGGGGGAGGGGTGATTAGGGGGTGATCAGGGGGTAGAGGGGGGTGTAAAGTGTGCCTGGCATGTTCTACTGTGTGTGTTGTGTTGTGCAACTCACTCAGATGTTTTCTCTCCTCTGCGCCGGAACGGAAACTGCCGAGCCGAGGAGAGATGACATCACATCCCCTGCCTCTGTGTACTACAAAGAGGCAGGGAAAGATTTCTCATTGGCTGGGAGCGATCGCGAGGGGGGGGCCACGAATGGATGGCCTCCCCCTCATCTCTGATCGCTGCCAGACCAAAGCCGACCGCCTCGGGCACCGGGGGGGGGGCGTCCGATCGGACCCCCCCGCAGGAAGGCAATCACGTACCAGGTACGTGATTTTGCCTGCCCGTGCCATTCTGCCACAGTATATCTGCGTGAGGCGGTCGGCAAGTGGTTAAAACTACTCGCGGCTATTAATGAATTGCCGGTCCGACAATACACAAGTTCATTGATAAAAATGGCATGGGAATTCCCCACAGGGGAACCCCGAACCAAAATTTAAAAAAAAAAATGGCGTGGGGGTCCCCCTAGATTCCATACCAGGCCCTCCAGGTCTGGCATGGATATTAAGGGGAACCCCTGCCAAAATTTAAAAAAAAATGGCGTGGGGTCCCTCCAAAAATCCATACCAGATCCTTATCTGAGCACGCAACCTGACAGGCCACAGGTAAAGAGGGGGGATCAAAAATCCCTCCCCTCCTGAACCGTACCAGGCCACATGCCCTCAACATTGGGAGGGTGCATTGGGGTAGCCCCCCAAAGCACCTTGTCCCCATGTTGATGGGGACAAGGGCCTCATCCTCACAACCCTTGCCCGGGGGTTGTGGGGGTCTGCGGGCGGGGGGGCTTATTGGAATCTGGAAGCCCCCTTTAACAAGAGGACCCCCAGATCCCGGCCCCCCCCCTGTGTGAAATGGTAAGGGGGTACACTTATACAACACTTTTTTCACAAAAGTGTCAAAAGTTAAAAATGACAAGAGACCGTTTTTGACAATTCCTTTATTTAAAGCGGAGTTCCACTCAAATTTTTAACTTAATCTTACCCCCTTCAGTTAATTGCATAGATGTTCAAATGCCGCACAAAAATTGTTTTTATCGCTGTAATTACCTTTATATTGTACTTTATTGTGGCACTTCCTGTCTCTCCTCCCATGGGAGTAGGCATGTTTATTGCCTTTCCCCGGCGCCGCACTGTCTCCTGGGAGCTTAGTGTCAGACTTCCCAAGATTCAGTGCTGAAACAATGATCATGCGTGTGAACAAGCTGTGAATGAACAGCATTCACTGCATCCAGGAAATCAATGCTTGTGGGCTTCACATGCCCATAAGCAAGATGGAAACAGCCAGCATCACATTTTTTAAGTTATTCTTTAGTACGAAAACAGACAGAGGCGGAAATATTACGCCCAAACTGTGAGTATTATTTTGGGGTTAGCAAAGTGTCTCAATGATCTAAAAAAAAAAAAAAAATTGGTCGCCGGACTCCCGCTTTAAATGCTTCTTCTTTCTTCTATCTTCTATCCTCTATCTTCTACCTTCTATCTTCTATCTTCCTTCGGGTTCTTCCTCCGGTGTTTTCGTCCGGCATCTTCCTCCACGGCGTCTTCTTCCCGGGCCGCTCCGCATCCACCATGATGGGAGACTCCCGCTGTGTGACGCTTCCCGTCTTCTGACAGTTCTTAAACAAAAGAGAGATTTTGAGGGGGGCCCCACATCATTTTTTTTTTTTTAAATTTTGGCCAGGGTTCCCCTTAATATCCATGCCAGACCTGAAGGGCCTGGTATGGAATTTAGGGGGACCCCCCACGTCATTTTTTTTTTTTTAATTTTGGTTCGGGGTTCCCCTGTGGGGAATTCCCATGCCATTTTTATCAATGAACTTGTGTATTGTCGGACCGGCAATTCATTAATAGCCGCGAGTAGTTTTAACCACTTGCCGACCGCCTCACGCAGATATACTGTGGCAGAATGGCACGGGCAGGCAAAATCACGTACCTGGTACGTGATTGCCTTCCTGCGGGGGGGTCCGATCGGACGCCCCCCCGAATTCCCATGCTGTTTTTATGAACTAACTTTTATGTGTATTGTAGGACCGCAATTCATTGATAGCCGCTAGTAGTTTTAAATTACTTTTTTTCCTTTGAAATGTCATTTTGCTGTCAGACTGTTCTAAACACGGGAAACATGCGCCCCTTTACAGGCATACTATAGACACCCCCCAGGTATGAAATTTAAAGGAATATTACACTTTTATTGTTTCACTTTAAGCATTATTAAAATCACTGCTCCCGAAAAAATGTCCGTTTTTAAAACTTTTTTTTGCATTGATCCATGTCCCCTGGGGCAGGACCCAGGTCCTCAAACACTTTTTATGACAATACCATGCAAATAAGCCTTTAAAATTAGCACTTCTGATTTCTCCCATAGACTTTTAAAGGGTGTTCCACGGCTTTCGAATTTGCCGTGAACACCCCAAATTGTTCGCTGCTCGGCGAACTGGCGAACAGCCGATGTTCGAGTCGAACATGAGTTCGACTCGAACTCGAAGCTCATCCCTAGTCAAAATGCTTAGCCTTTTTCATAAGCATTAATTTCTTTAGGTTTGGGGTCAGTTCCGGAGCATCGGGACGGCGCACACGTCAATTTGGTGCCCGTGGTCAGATGCCCGGAGTTCCTCACTCCTCCTTCACAGGGCGCTGCGTGGCCTCATGTCCCCATGCTCCTGCACCTATTGGAGCGGTGGGCGTGCGGATGTTGGGCATCGCATGCACCCTCTCCACGCACCGCAGACTCTTGTGTGCACATGTTGACCATCCTTTTGAATGGTCAGTATTCTTCTTGCTGCAAGTTGATAATTATTTTTCTTCTTTTCACACTTTTTCTACTTTCTCTCTTTTTCTCTCCCCCCCCCTTCCCCTCCCCACCCCCACCTTAACCTCTTATTTCCTGCCTCAGGTCCAACTCCTCAGGAAAAAAGTGTTTGCAGACGTCTCCTACGTCTGCCCATGGCTACGGTAAACCTTATATCTTTTAATGTACGGGGCCTTCACGCCCCAGGAAAAAGGCATAATTTATATAGAGAGTAGGGATGAGCGTCGTGTTCGAGTCGAACCCATGTTCGACTCGAACATCGGCTGTTCGCCCGTTCGCCGAATTGCGAACGATATGGGCCGTTCGCGCCAAATTCGTGTGGCGCGTCACGGCCCATAATTCACTGCGGCATGGCAGTGCATTGCTTGCTGATGATTGGCCAAGCATGCACTATGACCCGCATGCTTGGCCAATCACAGCGCCGCCTGAACAGAGAGCCATAATTGGCCAAAGCCAAGGAGGCTTTGGCCAATTATGGCTCAGGGGATTTAGTACACGCCCCACACTATATAAGGCTGCCTGCACGGCGGCCCTGTGTAGTGTGTGTTCCGGCGTTCATTGAGAGAGAGAGAGAGACAGACAGTGTCATTTGATTTGAGTTAGATAGATTAGGCAGAACAGTCAGTCAGTTAGCTGCACTTACAGTGTATTGTGTATATATATGCATCCCAGGTGTTGCATATATATATATATATATATATATATATATATATACACTGTATTCAGTTTAGCTAGATCCGTTCCTGTTATCTTCTAGACTATTTACATTTAGTGCAGTGCGTCCTGCTCACAGTGTTCAGCTAGATCCGTTCCTGTTATCTTCCTACTGACAGGCAGGCTTGTCTGGTTACAGTATATAAAGCTACCTGAAGAAAATTACTGGTGTTCTATTTGATCCTATTAGTACCACGGTCAGGCAGCTAGACTATTTACATTTAGTACAGTGCGTCCTGCTCACAGTGTTCAGCTAGATCCGTTCCTGTTATCTTCCTACTGACAGGCAGGCTTGTCTGGTTACAGTATATAAAGCTACCTGAAGAAAATTACTGGGGTTCTATTTGATCCTATTAGTACCACGGTCAGGCAGCTAGACTATTTACATTTAGTACAGTGCGTCCTGCTCACAGTGTTCAGCTAGATCCGTTCCTGTTATCTTCCTACTGACAGGCAGGCTTGTCTGGTTACAGTATATAAAGCTACCTGAAGAAAATTACTGGTGTTCTATTTGATCCTATTAGTACCACGGTCAGGCAGCTAGACTATTTACATTTAGTACAGTGCGTCCTGCTCACAGTGTTCAGCTAGATCCGTTCCTGTTATCTTCCTACTGACAGGCAGGCTTGTCTGGTTACAGTATATAAAGCTACCTGAAGAAAATTACTGGTGTTCTATCCCAGCTTAGTGCAGCTACAGGCCATTAGTATGTCTGGAAGGCCAAGAAGGAGAGGCAGACAGTCACAAGCCAATAAGAGAGGGCAAGCAGCCTCTGTGTCTAGTGCTGGTCGTGGAGACGGTGCATCCTCATCAGCACGTGGCCATGGGACACGCTGGGCCTTTTTTTCGGCAGCTGGCCGTGTTGAGCCGCAACATGCGGAAGACTTGGTCGAGTGGATGACCAAGCCGTCCTCATCCTCCTCATCCTCTCTCACCCATGCCCAGGGTGCTTTGTCTGGCAAAGCAGCGGCCTCTTCCCTCAGCTCAATGTCATCAGTGACTCCTTCCCTAGCTCCACCATGTCCTCATGAGGATTCCCTCGAACTGTTTGACCACAGTGTTGGGTACATGCTCCAGGAGGATGCCCAGCGTTTGGAAGGCTCTGATGATGATACTGAGCTCGATGAAGGCAGTAACATGAGCACGGACAGAGGGGGTGCCCAAGAAGGACAGCAATCTGGCAGTCATGCTCCCCCT
Organism: Aquarana catesbeiana; assembly: GCF_042186555.1. Classification (NCBI taxonomy): domain Eukaryota; kingdom Metazoa; phylum Chordata; class Amphibia; order Anura; family Ranidae; genus Aquarana; species Aquarana catesbeiana. The sequence goes on along the minus strand of NC_133330.1, from coordinate 190,400,488 downwards.
GCTGCAGCATACTGCCAGGTTTGCTCCAGTGATGAGGAGGGAGGGGATGATGAGGTCACTGACTCAACCTGGGTGCCTGATAGGAGAGAGGAGGAGGAGGAGGAGGTGGCACATCACCAACGAGGCAGGATGCCCTCCAGGGGCCAGCCTAAGGGCAGCACATTGACTGCATCACACCCCAAAGCTCCACATGTGCAGGGCGCTGCAGTCTCTGCGCGTTATTCAAAAAGTTCTTTGGTGTGGGCCTTTTTTGAGACGAGTGCATCAGATCGCACCGCTGCTATTTGCAACATATGTCTCAAGCGTATCTCACGTGGCCAAAACATCTCCCGCTTGGGTACCACATGCTTGACCAGACATATGTTGACCTGCCATGCAGTTCGTTGGCAAGCGTATCTAAAAGACCCACACCAAAGAACAAAGAGGATCTCTCCTTGCTCCTCATCAGCTGAGATTTCCAACCCCACTAGACCTTCAGTCCTCTCTGAGACCTGCAGTGAGAGGAATGAAGGTGTAGAATTAGGTGTGTCACAGCCAAGTACTTGTGGGCAATCTGCTTTTGGTACACCGACGTCAGATTGTACCAGGCAAATTTCCCTGCCCCAGCTGCTGCACCGCCGAAAGAAGTTTGCTCCCAGCCATCCACATGCCCAGCGGTTGAATGCTAGCTTGGCAAAATTGCTAGCACTTCAACTGCTGCCTTTTCAGTTGGTAGACTCTGCCCCCTTCCGTGAGTTTGTGGAATGTGCGGTTCCTCAGTGGCAGGTACCCAAACGCCACTTTTTCTCACGGAAGGCGATTCCGGCTCTCTACCGGCATGTGGAAGGCAATGTCCATGCCTCGCTGGACAGGGCGGTCAGCGGTAAGGTGCATATTACCGCTGACTCATGGTCCAGCAGGCATGGACAGGGACGTTACCTAAGTTTCACGGCACATTGGGTGACTCTGGCAGCTGGGAAGGATGCAGGACAAGGTGCAGTAGTGTTGGAGGTTGTTCCGCCACCACGCCTCCAAAATGCTGATTGTGACACACCTCTCTCCTCCACCCCCTCCTCTTCTTCTTCCTCCATGGCCTCTTCCTCGGAACCAGCGGTGCTCCGTAGTCGTTCAAGGGGCTACGCAAGTACGCAGGCCAAAAGATGCCATGCGGTGCTTGAGCTGGTGTGCTTGGGGGACAGGAGCCACACTGGGGCAGAGGTTCTGTCAGCTCTGCAGGGGCAGGTTCAGAGGTGGTTGACGCCACGCCAACTTAAGGCAGGAATGGTGGTTTGCGACAATGGCACCAACCTCCTCTCTGCCCTCCGACAGGGACAAATGACCCATGTGCCCTGTTTGGCTCACGTCCTTAACTTGGTGGTGCAGCGGTTCTTGGGCAGGTACCCGGGCTTACAGGATGTCCTGAGGCAGGCCAGGAAAGTCTGTGTGCATTTCCGCCGGTCATATAATGCCAGTGCTCGGCTGACGGACCTCCAAAAGGAGTTTAACCTGCCCAAGAACCGCCTAATCTGTGACATGCCCACAAGGTGGAACTCAACGTTGGCCATGCTGCAGCGGCTGCACACGCAGCAGAGGGCCATCAATGAGTACCTGTGCGACTATGGCACCAGGACAGGGTCAGGGGAGCTTGTTTTTTTTTCCCCACGCCAGTGGGCCATGATCAGGGATGCATGCACTGTCCTGTCACCATTCGAGGAGGCCACGAGGATGGTGAGCAGTGACAGTGCATGCATCAGTGACACTGTCCCCCTTGTCCACCTGTTGGAGCACACGCTGCGTGGAATAATGGACAGGGCACTTGAGGCAGAACAGAGGCAGGAAGAGGAGGACTTCCTTAGCTCTCAAGGCCCCCTTTATCCAGACAGTGTTCCTGCGTGCCCGCCGATCACACAGGAAGAGGACGAGGAGGAGGAGGAGGAAGATTGTGTCAGTATGGAGGTGGAGCCTGGCACTCAGCATCAGCAGCAGTCTTTAAGGGATCAGTCCCAAGAAACACATGGACATGTACGTGGCTGGGAGGAGGTGGCTGCGGACGTTGTCGTCCTTAGTGACCCAGAGGACTCCGGACCGAATGCCTCAGCAAACCTACGCTGCATGGCCTCCCTGATCCTGCAAAGCCTGCGTAAGGATCCTCGTATTCGTGGTATCAAGGAGAAGGACCAATACTGGCTGGCAACCCTCCTTGATCCACGTTACAAGGGTAAGGTTGCGGACCTTATCTTGCCATCGCAGAGGGAGCAGAGGATGAAACATCTTCGGGAGGCCTTGCAGAAAGGTCTGTGCAATGCGTTCCCAGAGACTGGGAGGTTACAAACTCCTGTTTCTGGACAACGTGTTGCTGAGGCTTCGGTCAGTCAAAGAAGAAGCGGTGGAGAAGGTGGCCGTCTGACCGATGCGTTCAGACAATTTTTTGGTCCGCAGCCCCAAGGTATGATCGGTTCCAGCAACCATCGCCAGCGTCTGTTTTACATGGTGCAGGAATACCTAGGGGCAAGATCAGACTTGGACACCTTTCCCACCGAAAATCCTCTGGGTTACTGGGTCTTGAGGATGGATCACTGGCCAGAGCTTGCACAGTATTAGGGATAAGCTTCGAGTTCGAGTCGAACTCATGTTCGACTCGAACATTAGCTGTTCGCAAGTTCGCCGAACACCGAACAATTTGGGGTGTTCGCGGCAAATTCGAATGCCGCGGAACACCCTTTAAAAGTCTATGGGAGAAATCAAAAGTGCTAATTTTAAAGGCTTATATGCAAGTTATTGTCATAAAAAGTGTTTGGGGACCCGGGTCCTGCCCCAGGGGACATGTATCAATGCAAAAAAAAGTTTTAAAAACGGACGTTTTTTCAGGAGCAGTGATTTTAAGAATGCTTAAAGTCAAACAATAAAAGTGTAATATCCCTTTAAATTTCGTACCTGGGGGGTGTCTATAGTATGCCTGTAAAGGGGCGCATGTTTCCCGTGTTTAGAACAGTCTGACAGCAAAATGTCATTTGGAAGGAAAAAACACATTTAAAACTACCCGCGGCTATTGCATTGCCGACAATACACATAGAAGTTCATTGATAAAAATGGCATGGGAATTCCCCCCAGGGAAACCCCGAACCAAAATTAAAAAAAAAAAAATGACGTGGGGGGGTCCCCCTAAATTCCATACCAGGCCCTTCAGGTCTGGTATGGATATTAAGGGGAACCCCGGCCAAAATTAAAAAGAAAAATGACGTGGGGTTCCCCCTAAATTCCATACCAGACCCTTCAGGTCTGGTATGGATTTTAAGGGGAACCCCGCGCCAAAAAAAAAAAAAAAAACGGCGTGGGGTTCCCCCAAAAATCCATACCAGACCCTTATCCGAGCACGCAACCTGGCAGGCCGCAGGAAAAGAGGGGGGGGACGAGAGTGCCCCTCCTGAACCGTACCAGGCCACATGCCCTCAACATTGGGAGGGTGCTTTGGGGTAGCCCCCCAAAACACCTTGTCCCCATGTTGATGAGGACAAGGGCCTCATCCCCACAACCGTGGCCGGTGGTTGTGGGGGTCTGCGGGCGGGGGGCTTATCGGAATCTGGAAGCCCCCTTTAACAAGGGGACCCCCAGATCCCGGCCCCCCCCCCCCCTGTGTGAAATGGTAAGGGGGTACTTACCCCTACCATTTCACTAAAAAACTGTCAAAATAGTTAAAAATGACAAGAGACAGTTTTTGACAATTCCTTTATTTAAATGCTTCTTCTATCTTCCTTCATCTTCTTCTTCTTCTGGTTCTTCTGACTCTTCTGGTTCTTCCTCCGGCGTTCTCGTCCAGCATCTTCTCCGCGGCGTCTTCTATCTTCTTCTCCTCGGGCCGCTCCGCACCCATGGCATGAGGGGAGGCTCCCGCTCTTCTCTTCATCTTCTTCTTCATCCTCTTCTCTTCTTCATCTTCTTCATCTTCATCTTCTCTTCTTTTCTTCTCCGGGCCGCTCCGCATCCATGCATGAAGGGAGGCTCCCGCTGTGTGACGGCGTCTCCTCGTCTGACGGTTCTTAAATAACGGGGGGCGGGGCCACCAGGTGACCCCGCCCCCCTCTGACGCACGGGACATGACGGGACTTCCCTGTGGCATTCCCTGTGACGTCACAGGGAAGTCCCGTCAAGTCACCGTGCGTCAGAGGGGGGCGGGGTCACCGGGTGGCCCCGCCCCCCGTTATTTAAGAACCGTCAGACGAGGAGACGCCGTCACACAGCGGGAGCCTCCCTTCATGCATGGATGCGGAGCGGCCCGGAGAAGAAAAGAAGAGAAGATGAAGATGAAGAAGATGAAGAAGAGAAGAGGATGAAGAAGAAGATGAAGAGAAGAGCGGGAGCCTCCCCTCATGCCATGGGTGCGGAGCGGCCCGAGGAGAAGAAGATAGAAGACGCCGCGGAGAAGATGCTGGACGAGAACGCCGGAGGAAGAACCAGAAGAGTCAGAAGAACCAGAAGAAGAAGAAGATGAAGGAAGATAGAAGAAGCATTTAAATAAAGGAATTGTCAAAAACTGTCTCTTGTCATTTTTAACTATTTTGACAGTTTTTTAGTGAAATGGTAGGGGTAAGTACCCCCTTACCATTTCACACAGGGGGGGGGGGCCGGGATCTGGGGGTCCCCTTGTTAAAGGGGGCTTCCAGATTCCGATAAGCCCCCCGCCCGCAGACCCCCACAACCACCGGCCACGGTTGTGGGGATGAGGCCCTTGTCCTCATCAACATGGGGACAAGGTGTTTTGGGGGGCTACCCCAAAGCACCCTCCCAATGTTGAGGGCATGTGGCCTGGTACGGTTCAGGAGGGGCACTCTCGTCCCCCCCCTCTTTTCCTGCGGCCTGCCAGGTTGCGTGCTCGGATAAGGGTCTGGTATGGATTTTTGGGGGAACCCCACGCCGTTTTTTTTTTTTTTTTTTGGCGCGGGGTTCCCCTTAAAATCCATACCAGACCTGAAGGGTCTGGTATGGAATTTAGGGGGAACCCCACGTCATTTTTCTTTTTAATTTTGGCCGGGGTTCCCCTTAATATCCATACCAGACCTGAAGGGCCTGGTATGGAATTTAGGGGGACCCCCCACGTCATTTTTTTTTTTTTAATTTTGGTTCGGGGTTTCCCTGGGGGGAATTCCCATGCCATTTTTATCAATGAACTTCTATGTGTATTGTCGGCAATGCAATAGCCGCGGGTAGTTTTAAATGTGTTTTTTCCTTCCAAATATCATTTTGCTGTCAGACTATTCTAAACACAGGAAACATGCGCCCCTTTACAGGCATACTATAGACACCCCCCAGGTACGAAATTTAAAGGGATATTACACTTTTATTGTTTGACTTTAAGCATTATTAAAATCACTGCTCCTGAAAAAACGGCCGTTTTTAAAACTTTTTTTTGCATTGATCCATGTCCCCTGGGGCAGGACCCAGGTCCCCAAACACTTTTTATGACAATAACTTGCATATAAGCCTTTAAAATTAGCACTTTTGATTATTCATGTTCGTGTCCCATGGACTTTAACGGTGTTCGCGCGAACTTTTTTCCTGTTCGCATGTTCTGGTGCGAACCGAACAGGGGGGTGTTCGGCTCATCCCTACACAGTATGCAATTGAGCTACTGGCCTGTCCTGCATCCAGCGTTCTTTCGGAACGCACATTCAGTGCTGCTGGAGGCGTGGTAACCGATCACAGGGTGCGTCTGTCCACCGACTCGGTCGATCGGCTGACCTTCATAAAAATGAATGAGTCTTGGATCACCACCAGCTACCAAGCACCTGATGCTGATGTAACCGAATAATTTTTTTTGAAATCTCAGATCCCTTCAAAGACTGCCTATGCTGATGCTGAGTGACTATCCCTGAGTAATTATCCTCTTCCTCCTCAATCATCACGCTGATAGCTTGTAAGAACATTTTTGGTTCTGGGCGCCACCACCAGTGCCTAAGGCACAATTTTTCAGCCCCTGTTTAACAGGGGCGTGTTAATTACAATTTTTGATGTAATACTTTGCAGCAGGGCTCGTTCCTGCATTCCAACTAGAGTGTCTGTGAGGGGTTGCAGTGTTGTGGCACCAGCACCAGTGCCTAAGGCCCAATTTTTCTGCCCCTGTCTAACAGGGGCGTGTAATTACAATTTTTGATGCAATACTTTGCAGCAGGGCTCGTTCCTGCGTTCCAACTAGAGTGTCTGTGAGGGGTTGCAGTGTTGTGGCACCAGCACCAGTGCCTAAGGCCCAATTTTTCTGCCCCTGTCTAACAGGGGCGTGTAATTACAATTTTTGATGCAATACTTTGCAGCAGGGCTCGTTCCTGCGTTCCAACTAGAGTGTCTGTAAGGGGTTGCAGTGTTGTGGCACCAGCACCAGTGCCTAAGGCCTAATTTTTCAGCTCCTGTTCAACAGGGGCATGTAATTACAATTCTTGATCTAATATTTCACAGCAGGGCCCTGTGAGGGCTTACAGTGTTGTGGCCACAGCAACACCTAAGGCCCAAATTTCTGCTGAGTATATAGGGCAGGACCCTACTTTCAAACATCTAACTTACAAACGACTCCTACTTGCAAACGGAAGGAGACAACAGGAAGTGAGATGAAATCTACCCCTAGGAAGGGAAATTCTCTCCTGTAAGAGTTAATATGGGAAAACAATTTCTCCTTTCCACTGATGCTTTCCAATCCTTGTTCCACAAAAAACCCAAATTTTCAAAAAACATTTTTCATTGGGACAAAAAGTGAGGTGAAATCTTCTGAAGAGGAGGAAAGACAGCAAAACAAAGGTCACAGGGGTGATAACCCTTCCCTATGTTTTCCAAAAAGCTTAAAAAAGATTTTTTGGCTGGAGCTAAACGCTTTAAAAATTTACCCCTTCAAAATTACAAAGAGATTCTACTTAACAACAAACCTACAGTCCCTGTCTTGTTTGCACCGCCTGTATACTGCTGTTCAGAGTATATAGGGCCTTTCCTTATTTTAATTTGGGTGCGGGGTTCCCCTTAATATCCATACAAGACCCAAAGGGCCTGGTAATGGACTGGGGGGTACCCATGCCGTTTGTCTCACTGATTTTCATCCATATTGCCATGACCCGACATGACATTAAACCCGCAAGCAGTTTTAAATGAGATTTTTTCCTTTAAAAATGACATTTGGTGCAGGGACTGTTCTAAACACGGGAAACACGAGCCACTTTACAGGCCTACTATAGACAACCCCAGGTACGATATTTAAAGGAATATTTCACTTTTTTTTTTTTTTTACTTTAAGCATCATTAAAATCACTGCTCCCGAAAAAACGGCCGTTTTTAAAAGTTTTTTTTGCATTGATACATGTCCCCTGGGGTAGGACCCGGGTCCCCAAAACCTTTTTAGGACAATACCATGCAAATTAGCCTTTAAAATGAGCACTTTTGATTTCGAACGTTCGAGTCCCATAGACGTCAATGGGGTTCTAACGTTCGTGCGAACTTTCGGTCCGTTCGCAGGTTCTGGTGCGAACCGAACCGGGGGGTGTTCGGCTCATCCCTAATAGAGAGCTGGGTCACCTGCGGGGAGATATTGTTTTTCTGCAGGCGACTCACCTCACACACACCACCACTGTGAAACTATTCTCCCAACGGTATCCTATGTGGTATTATAGCCTCTCAGATATATACAAAGCAAAAGGTGTAGCCATTGGGTTCCGTAGCGATACTGCGTTTAAGCTAGACACTGTTATGTGACCCTAATGTAGTTTTCTGTTTGAGAGGCAACCTGGGTAGTATGCCATGTACTTTAGCGAATCTATATGCCCCCAACCGAGACCAGGCAGGATTTATAGCCGCTACCTTTAAGAAACAGATTTCGCGCATGGGTGCATTCTTTTAGCTGGAGATTTTAATACCTCATTGGAACCAGCCTTAGAAACGCCTAAAGGGAGGTCTAGTATCTCACATAACCCTTTGTCGTTCATATGCAAAATGTTTACATGATTACCAGTTAGATCAATTCTTGAGTAGGTGTGGGTGCATAATCCTCCATACATCTATGAAAAGTAAATCACCATCACCTCTCGCTACTCGTGAGTGCTCACATAAAATCTTCACCTATATCTGATCATGCCCTGATTATGATCAAATTAAAAATCCCATTCCTGCCTCATAGAACCACAAACTGGAAGCTTAATGAGGCTCTTATAGCTGAGGACATAGACAAAAAACAGAGGACGACCTATCATTCTATTTTAGGGAAAACACACACCCAGACATCTCACCGGGTACACTTTGGGAGGCCCATAAGGCCCATATCCGAGGTAAGCTAATGGAACTGGGAGCTAGGAAAAAAGGGAATGGTTATCTCAACAATCTCAGCTGCTCAGTGACATTAAAGTGCTTGAGCTACAACACAAAGCCAGTCTATCTCAAGCAACATTACACACCTTGACCTTGAAGAAGGAAGAAATGAAAGCCCTGTTCCACGTAGAACAGAAACGGTAACGTATAGTAGCCCACTGTCCGCTTCCTTTATAGCAAAAATCAAAAATTCATCATCTACCCTAGTACATGCTCCGCCCTCATGTTATGGGACTCACTATGCAAGGCTAATAAATGGCCATACAACTCACCACTTTTGCCATTGACTGGCCATAACTACTTCCAACCCAGGAACAGAGACCCCAAGACTCATACCTGGAATTTAGGAGCTTCGGCTCAATTACATCACATAACCACCCCAACGGGTATTCTACCTTTGGATACAATTATACATAGCTCCGCAGTGACTCCCATGGTCCAGTGGAGGTATCGTCAGCTCGCAGCTTTCGTCCACTCTCTTCCAAAACCTGTACGGTCCATTTTGGAATTGACACCCATAGAAGCTGCTTTCACTGAAGACAAACCAGTGGAGAAGCCTGTCTCCTATTTCTACCAAGCTCTACACAGATTAACTCCCTTACGGGACCCTACTTTCCTTAATAACTGGGAAAAACATCTTCACAAAGAGTTATCACCAGATCAAAGAGCCACTATTCTCACAATGTCACACACCTCCTCTGGGGCTTCCAAAACGGCAGAGGTGAATTATAAACTGCTAACTAGATGGCACTACACTCCTGTGGTGCTCCACAAAACCTTTCCTCAAGCATCAGCTCTGTGCTGGAGAGGTTGTGGTGAGTGGGCATCACATGCTCATATATGGTGGTTTTGCCCACTTATACATCCTTATTGGCTGTCTATTCTTCATTGGGCTAAGGAAATCCAGGGAACTGAGATCCCCGATGACCCGTGGATTGTATTGCTGCATTGTACAGACAAACCAGTGGTAACATATAAAAAAAATCTTTAACACCGCATCTCCTAAATGCTGCAAAAGCGCTTATTCCTTGACTCTGGAAACAAGCGACCATACCTACCTTACGCCAATGGCTATTGGAAGTAGATCATATGTATCATATGGAAGATCTTACTCTCTCCCTTAGACACATCTGATTTAGCGAAACAAATATGGTCCCACTGGTTTGCCTTTAAATACACGTCCGCTTATGTGGATATTATGTCTCAAACCAAATGTTTTTGGCTCCTTCTATTACATAATGGAGTTTGGACCGAGGCAGCCCCATTTCCCTCTAACCGAACCCCCCCCCCCCCTCCTATCTTTTCTTTTGTTCCTCTTATCACTTATATTCTAGTCTCTCAAGGTTATATGCTTAAGTAAAGGTATTTTACAGGGAAGATTTTGACACCTATACTCGGTATATGATGAAAATGTTTTTCATGATGACCAGTTGATAAACATTGAGTGCCTTAGGCCTAGCTATGTGTCACAGTACTTGAATATTCATGTACTTGTATATCCCCACACATCTGGCTAACTGTTTGTTTTATACATTGTCAATGTGTATTGCTCTTCTCTGGACTGTATACCGTTCCCTATATATATCATTTTCTTAATGAAAACGAATTTAAAAAAAATACATAAATTGGCGTCTTTGACAGGATACTCTGAGGCTAACTTTTTTTTTTTTTTTCAAAAAGTTTTTATTGAAAATTTTTTATACGGTTTAAACATGAAATGGTATACAGAACTGGTAGTATATTTCAGCATTACTTGCATAACATTTCTTTTGGTAACACAGGCATGTTTGAGTTTGGATGATTATTAGCCAGATTAGAACTTATAACTGTCAACATAAGTAGCAACATAAACCTAGAATAGGCATACACTACCATTACTCTTAAGTAGGTGGAATGAGGGAAGGTAGTAGAAGATAGTAGGCAGAGATTGGATGTAGTGGGAGGAGGATAGGAGGGGAGGGAGGAGGGAAGGGTATGGGGGGGGGGGGGGGGGAGGAGGGAAGGAGAGACGAAGGGAGAGGAAAGAGGTGAGAGAGCAAAGGAGAGCACCAGAGCGTGTAGGACAGAGCCTCAGAGTAACATTGTAAAATATCTAATCATTGACTTAGGTTCGGTGTTTCTCGTACCATTGTGCCCAGGGGAGCCATAATGCATGTGTCTTAGAGCATGAAGGTTTACCTCGTGCAAGCACTGATTCAAAAGTGTAATGATTATGCACTAACGCTACAACTTCTGTACTGGATGGTATGTCTGTCGATTTCCATCTTTTGGTAATTCGTTTGGTTGCCAGTAATACATGTGTGGTGACAAGCCTGAGCTTTGGAGGAAGCGATTCTATGGTTGGATTCAGGATGCTAAGCTGTGGAGTTAATATGGGATATTGTGGGATTTGTTGTAAAATGTGTTCAATCTCCAACCAAAGTTTCCTTATAGGTGGACATGACCACATAATGTGTAGTAGAGTACCTGTGCTAGAACAGTCTCTCCAGCACTCGGGGGATGAAAGTGGTTGGAATTTTGCCATCAGTTGAGGTGTCAAGTACCATTTCATCATAGTTTTTTGTGCCAGCTGCCAGAAGGAAGTACAGTTAGTTTTGTAAACTGTTTTAATGGCTGTTTGCCATTGTAGGTCAGTAAACTGGGTCTGTAAATCATGTTCCCAGTCTTTAATGGGTTTGGATTTGTTAAATACCATTTTTTCTTGCAGCGTTGAGTATAATAGGGAGGTCCCTTTGGAATGTGTGTTGTCTGTGAAAAGGAAGTTCCATATTTTAATAGGAAGTGCCTTTTCCAAAGATGGATATGCTGCTAGACATTTTTGAATCCTATAGAAGTTAAAGTAGTCATTTGTGGGTGCAGCGTATTCCTTTTGTATTTTGGGAGAAGGGTTTGTCTAGTATTTTGATTCTAAGCATCGCTATGTGGGTAATCTGATCCGATAGCCAGTTGGGTACATTCAGGTCCGGGGATAGAAACGAAAGCACAGTCAAGGGTATTTGGACTGTCTTGGTCGGTAGGTGTGTCCATGTGGTGTCATGTAGGATTCTCCAAGCTTTAATGGAGGCTCTAATTGTTGGTGAATAGTGGTTACATTGTGTTTGGTTAGAGTGCTGAACAACCAATCTCTAAGATTTTTGCCAGGTGTCAGGTTATTTTCTATGTCGCCCCAGAGTGTGGAGGGTTTAGTGGACAGCCAGTCTTTTAGTTGGGAGATTAACTTGGCTAGATAATAGTCTTTTAGATCGATGTATCCCATTCCCCCGGCAGATCTGTTTGATGAGCTTGGTGTGATTACTCCTGGGTTTTTTCCCTTGCCATACATAGTGACTTATTATGGATTGGATAGAGTGTATGTAGGCATGAGAAAGTGGTAGTGGCATTGTTCGGAATATTTATAATATTTTGGGCAGGACTTGCATTTCAAAGGCTGCGAGATTCCCTGACCAGGAGAATTCATGTTTGGATAATTTGGTTGTTTCTCTGAGAAGCATTTGCTTGGCTTTTACATAGTTAGCAGCGAATAGACCTTCCGTGGATTTAGTAAGAGTAATACCCAAATATGTGATTCCTCTGTCTGCCCAGGGATAAGTGAAGTTGTTTCTGAGTAAAGTACTAGTTACAGCATCTAGTACCAGATCTAGTATATAGGATTTGTTTTCGTTCACCTTATAGTACGATATGGAACCAAATCTGTGTATCAAATGATGTACTGAAGACAGGGGATTAGTGAGCATAACTATCACATCGTCGGAAAATAGGTTGATTTTGTGTTCGATAGATCCTATTTTGAAGCCAGTGATAGACGAATTGATTCTTTATATGTTCCGCAAGAGGTTCCATCATAAGATTGAAGATGAGTGGCGAAAGTGGGCATGCTTGTCGGGTGCCATTAGTGATTCTGAATGGTTTGGACAACATTTCAGAATTGTATACTTGGGCAGTAGGGGTTGAGTATAAGGCTAGAATGGCTAGAAATAGTAGGATTATTCCCGCGCTATCAGGTATGGAAGAAGGCTAAAATGGGAAAAGCTGCTTGCACCCAATCGGGTACACACTTGACCTTGGAAATAAAGTATGAAGTTACGTGTGGTGTGACGTCAAGCGTAGGGACGGGACAGGCTGCACATACTGTTGGAGGCTCACGAGCTCGCCGCTCGTTGGATCAAATTGCTGTTCATTCATATTTTATGTGAGTACCTTAATTTCTTAAATAAAAGCTGTTATTTTACCAAACGGAATTACACTATTGGGATCCTTCTTGCTTTGTCATCTTTTATATACTTCCCTGCCCTATACCTGAGGGAACCATATCCCGGATCTAGGACTGTGAGGGATGCGCTGGAGCTCATAGGTGGACACCCTTAAAAGCTTTCTGGTCATATGCTTTTACCCTATTACCTGAAGGTAAGGGGCCATTACCCACTGGTGTGTGTGTACACGAAGATGCACATGATGTGATTTATTCCGAGCACCTTAACTGCAAGGATTGCATGCTAGGACGTTGCTGTCACATATATCTGTTTGAATTATACAGGGACTTTTTTTGTTGAAGCACTTTGTATTTTATTTTGGAACATTTATGTTGAATTTGCTTGGATGGACTCTTGCACATTTGTCACTTTATGTGATGCATGATGTTTTGATTCGTTTGATATCCATGCTGTATTGATTTGGATACACTGATGCACTCTGTCACTTTATTAGCTGTTTTTTGCACACAGTGTGAATCACATATTTATCTGCACTTTATTAAGATATTTCTTTCACCTACTGCAAGTGAGCTAAGCACTACGGTGATATGTTTTAAATATGTGGTTCTCTATGAACATACTTTCATGTGTATGATATATTTTCTACTATTTAATATTTTTTTGGCTATTGTTACGTACCACTTTTATTGAGTTTATATTTTGGTGATGTAAGATTTGATCATAAGGTATTTCCATTTATTCATTTATTTATGCCCTATGCTTTTAGTCCATACATCTAGGATTAGCGCAGCACCACCCATTTATATACTATAAGGCTAGAATGGCCGACAGAATAGGTCCTTGAAAACCAAACTTGCACAGGGTCATCGTGAGATATGACCAGTGGACCCTGTTGAACGCCTTCTCTGCATCCAAGGAGAGGAGCAGAGAAGGCGTTCGAGTCACTTCAGCTGAGTGGATCAAGTCTATAATTCTACGTGTGGTCGAAGGTTTGTCTACCTACAGTGAAACCTGATTGATCAGCACGGGCATTAAATGTAATAATCTTGTGGCTATAAGTTTTGCATATATTTTGTTGTCAAGGTTGAGGAGTGATATGGGCCGAAAATTTTGTGGGGAAGTAGAGTCTTTCCCTGGCTTTGGCAGTGTAATAATGCATTTAACATTTCTTGTGGGAGAGAGGAAGAAGAGGCAGCTTCATTGCACACTTTGGATAGGAAGGGTGATAATAAATTACTAAATCTTTTGTAATACTCACCTGTGAGGCCATCTGGGCCAGGTGATTTGTTAGCCGGAAGGGTAGCTATGATTTTTAAGATTTCTTGTGATGTGAAGGGAGCATTGAGTGTAATGAGTTGTGCTTGCGTTAATTTGGGAAGGTCAATTTCTTCTAAGAATGCTTCTATTTCGTGTGTGGAAGGCTGTGTGGTAGTAGGATCATCTTTCAGGTTGTACAATTTACTATAATATAGGCTAAATGCATCGGCAATAGCTTGTGGTTCTAGTAGCTTTTTCTGTGTAAGAGGATGATAAAGATGTGAGATTTTGGATTTGTTGTAATGACCTTTTAATCTGTTGGCCATGGCTTTTCCAGTCTTGTTGCCTGTGGAATAATGAATTGCTTTAAATCGTGTTTGCGCTTTTTCAAATGTATCTAACAGGTGTGCTCTCAGCTCCTGTCTAAGGCGAGTCAGTTCAATTTTCAGTGAAGGGGCTGGGGATGATTGGTTTTGTGCCTCTAGATTTTTGATACTAGTGGTGAGAGCGTCTAAATGCTGTGTTCTCCTCCTCCTCTCTCTTGCACTCACTTGCATAATGATCCCCGTTATGAATGCCTTATGGGCATTCCACAATGCGGTTACGTTAGATACAGTCCCTTCATTGAACCTGAAGAATTCTTCTAGGCTGTTTTGGATATAGGCAGAGTGTTCTGGCAAATGCAGGATTTGTGGATTGGCTCTCCAGATAATTGGGCGAGATTTGGTTGGTGTGTCCTCCGTTGTTATGGTAACTGGGGCATGATCTGACCAGATATTTTGGGTAAGAGCCATTTGTCAACCAGAAAAAAGTCAATCCGTGTGTACCAGTTGTGTCGATGTGGAAAAAAAAAGGAATAATTCCGTTCGGTGGTGTGATGGCATCTCCAAACATCATATATGTCGTTTGACCTTATGAATGTCCCCATGGGTGACAAGGTTCTGCTGCTGCGTGAGGATGTATCAATGGTGTTGTCTGGCACCATGTTGAAATCTCCACACAAAATGAGATGACCATTTCTGAAATCATTAATCTTTTTCATCAGTTTCCTTAGGAATCTGATCTGATTAGAGTTCGGTGCATAGACATTTACTACGGTGTATCTGGTATTGTTTAGGGTGCAGTCAAGTGCTAGGTATCTACCCTCCTCATCTATCATGCTATCGTGTAGGATAAATGTGACAGTGTTTTTAATGGCTATCAGAACTCCGTTTTTCTTCGAAGGACCAGAGGCTGTGAATATATGGTTAAAGTGAACGTTGGTACTTTTTGAGTCTGCTTTGCGCTCAAAATGGGTCTCCTGGATAGGGATGAGCTTCGAGTTCGAGTCGAACTCATGTTCGACTCGAACATTGGCTGTTCGCAAGTTCGCCGAACAGCGAACAATTTGGGGTGTTCGCGGCAAATTCGAATGCCGCGGAACACCCTTTAAAAGTCTATGGGAGAAATCAAAAGTGCTAATTTTAAAGGCTAATATGCAAGTTATTGTCATAAAAAGTGTTTGGGGACCTGGGTCCTGCCCCAGGGGACATGGATCAATGCAAAAAAAAGTTTTAAAAACGGCCGTTTTTTCAGGAGCAGTGATTTTAATAATGCTTAAAGTCAATCAATAAAAGTGTAATATCCCTTTAAATTTCGTACCTGGGGGGTGTCTATAGTATGCCTGTAAAGGGGCGCATGTTTCCTGTGTTTAGAACAGTCTGACAGCAAAATGACATTTTGAAGGAAAAAACTCATTTAAAACTACCCGCGGCTATTGCATTGCCGACAATACACTTAGAAGTTCATTGATAAAAACGGCATGGGAATTCCCCAAAGGGGAACCCCGAACCAAAATTAAAAAAAAAAAAAATGACGTGGGAGTCCCCCTAAATTCTATACCAGGCCCTTCAGGTCTGATATGGATATTAAGGGGAACCCCGGCCAAAATTTAAAAAAAAAAAATGACGTGGGGTTCCCCCTAAATTCCATACCAGACCCTTCAGGTCTGGTATGGATTTTAAGGGGAACCCCGCGCCAAAAAAAAAAAAAAAACGGCGTGGGGTCCCCCCAAAAATCTATACCAGACCCTTATCCGAGCACGCAACCTGGCAGGCTGCAGGAAAAGAGGGGGGGACGAGAGTGTGGCCCCCCCTCCCTCCTGAACCGTACCAGGCCACATGCCCTCAACATTGGGAGGGTGCTTTGGGGTAGCCCCCCAAAACACCTTGTCCCCATGTTGATGAGGACAAGGGCCTCATCCCCACAACCGTGGCCGGTGGTTGTGGGGGTCTGCGGGCGGGGGGCTTATCGGAATCTGGAAGCCCCCTTTAACAAGGTGACCCCCAGATCCCGGCCCCCCCCCCCTGTGTGAAATGGTAAGGGGGTACATAAGTACCCCTACCATTTCACGAAAAAAGTGTCAAAAATGTTAAAAATGACAAGAGACAGTTTTTGACAATTCCTTTATTTAAATGCTTCTTCTTTCTTCTATCTTCCTTCATCTTCTGGTTCTTCTGGTTCTTCTGGCTCTTCTGGTTCTTCCTCCGGCATTCTCGTCCAGCATCTCCTCCGCGGCGTCTTCTATCTTCTTCTCCTCGGGCCGCTCCGCACCCATGGCATGGGGGGGAGGCTCCCGCTCTTCTCTTCATCTTCTTCTCTTCTTCTTTTCTTCTCTTCTTCTAATCTTCATTTTCTTCTCCGGGCCGCTCCGCAATCCATGCTGGCATGGAGGGAGGCTCCCGCTGTGTGACGGTGCTCCTCGTCTGACAGTTCTTAAATAACGGGGGGCGGGGCCACTCGGTGACCCCGCCCCCTCTGACGCACGGGACATGACGGGACTTCCCTGTGGCATTCCCCGTGACGTCACAGGGAAGTCCCGTCAAGTCACCGTGCGTCAGAGTGGGGCGGGGTCACCGGGTGGCCCCCCCCCGTTATTTAAGAACTGTCAGACGAGGAGCGCCGTCACACAGCGGGAGCCTCCCTCCATGCCAGCATGGATTGCGGAGCGGCCCGGAGAAGAAAATGAAGATTAGAAGAAGAGAAGAAAAGAAGAAGAGAAAAAGATGAAGAGAAGAGCGGGAGCCTCCCCCCCATGCCATGGGTGCGGAGCGGCCCGAGGAGAAGAAGATAGAAGACGCCGCGGAGGAGATGCTGGACGAGAATGCCGGAGGAAGAACCAGAAGAGCCAGAAGAACCAGAAGAACCAGAAGATGAAGGAAGATAGAAGAAAGAAGAAGCATTTAAATAAAGGAATTGTCAAAAACTGTCTCTTGTCATTTTTAACATTTTTAACAGCGGGAGCCTCCCTTCATGCATGGATGCGGAGCGGCCCGGAGAAGAAAAGAAGAGAAGATGAAGATGAAGAAGATGAAGAAGAGAAGAAGATGAAGAAGATGAAGAGAAGAGTGGGAGCCTCCCCCCCATGCCATGGGTGCGGAGCGGCCCGAGGAGAAGAAGATAGAAGACGCCGCGGAGGAGATGCTGGACGAGAACGCCGGAGGAAGAACCAGAAGAGCCAGAAGAACCAGAAGATGAAGGAAGATAGAAGAAAGAAGAAGCATTTAAATAAAGGAATTGTCAAAAACTGTCTCTTGTCATTTTTAACATTTTTGACACTTTTTTCCGATAAGCCCCCCGCCCGCAGACCCCCACAACCACCGGCCAGGGTTGTGGGGATGAGGCCCTTGTCCTCATCAACATGGGGACAAGGTGTTTTGGGGGGCTACCCCAAAGCACCCTCCCAATGTTGAGGGCATGTGGCCTGGTACGGTTCAGGAGGGAGGGGGGGCCGCACTCTCGTCCCCCCCTCTTTTCCTGCGGCCTGTCAGGTTGCGTGCTTGGATAAGGGTCTGGTATGGATTTTTGGGGGGACCCCACGCCGTTTTTTTTTTTTTTTTTTTTTTGGCGCGGGGTTCCCCTTAAAATCCATACCAGACCTGAAGGGTCTGGTATGGAATTTAGGGGGAACCCCACGTCATTTTTTTTTAAAAATTTTGGCCGGGGTTCCCCTTAATATCCATACCAGACCTGAAGGGCCTGGTATGGAATTTAGGGGGACTCCCACGTCATTTTTTTTTTAAATTTTGGTTCGGGGTTCCCCTTTGGGGAATTCCCATGCCGTTTTTATCAATGAACTTCTATGTGTATTGTCGGCAATGCAATAGCCGCGGGTAGTTTTAAATGAGTTTTTTCCTTCAAAATGTCATTTTGCTGTCAGACTGTTCTAAACACAGGAAACATGCGCCCCTTTACAGGCATACTATAGACACCCCCCAGGTACGAAATTTAAAGGGATATTACACTTTTATTGTTTGACTTTAAGCATTATTAAAATCACTGCTCCTGAAAAAACGGCCGTTTTTAAAACTTTTTTTTGCATTGATCCATGTCCCCTGGGGCAGGACCCAGGTCCCCAAACACTTTTTATGACAATAACTTGCATATAAGCCTTTAAAATTAGCACTTTTGTTTATTCATGTTCGTGTCCCATAGACTTTAACGGTGTTCGCGTGTTCGAACGAACTTTTTTCCTGTTCGCATGTTCTGGTGCGAACCGAACAGGGGGGTGTTCGGCTCATCCCTACTCCTGGATGCATAGCACTTCACTGTGAGAACCTATTGCGGTGCGCCATATCGACTTTCGTTTGGCCGGGTGGTTTAACCCCTTGGTATTAAGTGATAGGAATTTAGGCATCCTGGGTGTTTGAGTGTGGACGATACGTGTACTGATCTGTACTCACAATTAGTTGAGTAGAATATCCCGTTCAAGGAAGTTGAGGTGGTGTCTTCTGGTCGGTGATCCGGGTTGCAGTGCAGTCACTGTATCAGGTTCGTATCTGAGCAGTCTCCTGTGCTCTCAGAGAGGAAGAGGGTGAGAAGAGAGGAATAGGGTATACTGTGGGTAAACAGTAAAGCAATAGGGGTGGGGGGAACAAGGGTCAGCAGTAACACTGGAACTGCTGATGAACTTGAGGGTGAAAGTTTGTGTACTATCTGCTGCGAGCAGGCACCGAAACGGAATGTGGTATTTGAGCATCTTGAAGATGTGTGGTGGCACCACTAACCTAGTGTTGAGGTTGCAGGGTTTGTGGGACGGCTGTTACTGCAGATGGGGTCTTTGTCATGCTGTTGTGGACTGGATTGCAACACTCCTTCAGGAATGATTCCCCAAGTGCGTAGGAGTTGGATTCCCTCAACTGTAGTAATAGTGTGTTTCACCCCATTTTTGTTCAGGATGAGCTTGGTGGGGAATCCCCATTGGTAGGGGATCTTGTGGTTGATTAGAGGTTTGGTGATGGTGTTCAGTTGTCGCCTCTGTTGGTGAGTAAATTGTGAGATATCTGCATACATTTGTAATTTCGTGTAAGGCGCTGGAAGTTGTCCCAGATGTCTTGTTTTGGACAGAAGGATGTCTTTCACGTGATAAAAGTGGATTCGCGTCAGGACATCTCTAGGGACACTGGCTGGAAGATGCAGGGGTTTGGGAAGGCGATGAATGCGGTTGATGATAGTTTCCATCGGGGACAGGTCGGGCAGAAGTGTAGCTATCAACTTCCTGGCGTAGAGGTTTAGATCAGGTGGTAAAATTGACTCAGGTATACCTCCTGATTTTGACGTTGTTACGTCTGGACCTGTCCTCGAGGTCCGCCATCTTGGCCCTGACCCAATGGTGTGCATCGACCAGGTCGTTAACCGTTTCTGTCATGACAGCCATACGGTGTTCAATGTGATCAACTTTCTGGTCCATAAAGGACATTTCAACTTTAAATTTTGTGAACATGGTGGAAATGTCACTGTGTAGTGAGCTATGCAGTGACATAAGCATCTCCTTCATTGTTGTGTCAAGGACTGGTGTGTTAGATGTGGGGAATGCTGCAATAGGGGAAGTCTGGGCCTGCTGTATAAGGATAGTGTCCAGAGCAGGGCTTACCTCATGGAGATGCTGACCGGAATCCAAGCGCATCCGTGCTTTAGCAGGGCTGTTGCTCACTGAGGATTGTGGGGACTTAGGAGATGAAAGGTTATTTTCGGGGGGGGGGATATTGCCTCTTCATCTGCATCAGGGAGATCTGTGTATGCAGCGGTGCTGTGTGCTGAGGAGCCGTGGGCGCCATCTTGGATTTGTCCTCCGGACGGCACTGTGAAGAAATCAGTCAATTTCTTTGGTTGTCTGTACTCCTTTCTTTTCCGGGACAAGCCCGGTTGCTGCCCTGATGTGAGGGTCACTTGTGACCATCATGGGATCGTGGATTGGCGGTTGTGGTGATCGGTATTCCGTTCAGTGCTGGAGCTGTCTGTTCAGGCTTCCATACTGCTTGGCGGTAGCCACTCCCCTCCTCTGAGGTTAACTTTTGATCAAAACATGTTATTTGAATAATTCTTTTTGCTACTGACATCTCTTGCGCAAGGGAAGTCAGGTGCAAAATTTGGATATTTGTCTTTTTGCCAACACAGTTCAAGTGCTAATATCTCACTAACCGTAATAGATAATGGGGACTTGTTTGCGGCATTAGTACTACTGCAATTGAAAGTACTGTTTGAAACTGTTGGCACTCTGACAAAAATTTTTAAATAATGTACAAAGCTTGCTTGTGATCAGGGGAACCTTTGGCCATAAGGAGTGCTTATTGGCATTTTGCCAAGAAATAAGACTCAGTATCTACAAGAACCTAATCAGAATGTTTAGAAAGAAAAATAAACATGAAAATTAAAAATGCTGTGGAGATCCCCGCCTGGACCGAGGCTCCCTATAGCATCCTAGCCCAAACATTGTCCACGATGGGTTTAGCAGAGTCATGGGACGGTAAATTTAAGGGTATTGATCCACTCGATGTAGTAAAAGTACTCGAGTCAGTCCCTGCTAAGGAGGGTGATGTAGTTGCCATGGGCAGACGTGGTTGGGTATTGCTAACTGCCTATAGAAAGGTTCTTTAGAAGCTGCAAAAAGTCTTGAGAGAATTCCATCAGTTAGAACAAAAAAACTATTGAACAAAAGGGTAAGTTGGTGATGTTGCAATGTGGTCAAAAGTTGTTAAAGGACAAATTGGAACATTATCAAACAGTGGCAGAAAAAGCTGCAGTGAAGGTTGCACAAACCTAATACATGAGAAAGGGAGGAGAGAACTGGTTAACTTATGCCCCCCACTGGTATGAAAGGACAGATAAAAAGCAGAAGAGAACACCTAACTTAAGGGACAGGGAGGCTCCATGATTACATTCTTGTGAGAAAAGGGTTAAATCAACCTTCTCCATGCCTGTACCATGTGCCCCGCCTCCGCCCCCTTACATTCCACAGCCTCAAGGGGGCCACAAACAAATATATCCCTTGTTTGTGAAAGAGGACATGGAATTTTTTGCCACAATTGCAGCGACAGGTCCACAAGTAAATAGAACACCACCCCCTGTTCAACAGCAGTTTGCAGCAGTGGCTCCGGTGCTGCCTACCATTTCACAACCCCCCTAAGCTCAACAAGCCCAACAGCAAGCCCCCATAGCCCAAAGACCACCGCCGTCTGCTCCCTAGCAGGCAGTGGATGTCTCTTCCACCTCAGGTACTGAGCACCCACATGGTCCTACACAACTTTTGGGTTCAGCCGTAGCCATAATAAGTCCCCCAACAACCAGATCAAAAGCTGCACGAAAGACCTCATCACATGAGGATACACAGCAAAAAGAGGTAAAGGAAACAGGGAAAGACAACTTTAAAGGAGGACAAAACAGGCAACAGTTCCCATTTAAGACTGTGGGTGATGTTTTGGTAATGAAGCCTATTGATATTGAGGACATTAACTGTATTATCAAACACTGTCCCAAACCCACCACATCAGCTGCAGGTGCTATAAGCTATCTAAAGAAAGCTTGCACTGGCAGAAATTACACACAAAAACATAAGGCTCATTATAGATAACTTGGTAGGGACCACCTCCCCCTGGGACTGGATAAAAGTGCCCACTATTAACAGCTTTTGTAGTGGGGGCCTCTACTGTGTTGAATATAAACTAAATACCAAAGATGAACGGGTTAATATGTGGACAGAGTTAGAGGCTGAAATGAAGAGAGCACAAACAAATCTTCCCTACCCACGACCGAAGCTTGCAAACAAAAGCCAGCAGAATCTGTGTTAGAATTCTGGAAAAGATTTCTAGAACTTTGGACACAAAAGGTGGGACTTTGTATTAAGAGACTCTGAACACTGACATACCTCAGCAACCTTGGCCCTAAACATGCACTTACAGTAAGACAGCAAATATCAGATAGGGCTACAAGCACAATAACTGATTTTTGCAAGACGCTGACAGAGAAGGATGCTGCAGGATGTTTTGACATTCCTAAGCAAACACCAGTGCACACACATTATCAAAATGATTTCTCAGGAAATCAAAGGGGAAACTTTTATAAAAAGAGGGGAGAGAACAGAGGAGGGGGATACAGAGGGAGAGAGAGCAAGGACAAAGAGGGGGTTACACACAGAGACAAAGAGGATGTTTCAACTGTGGAGACCCTGGACACTGCAAGGTACAGTGTCCTTACTATGAACAGGAACTGACTAACACAGGATCCCCTGCATCATATGCAGCCCCACAAAATTCGGGTACACAACAGCAGCAGAATTCAACACAATGTAAAGTTTTAAATATTAAAATGAAGAGCCTTCGCGCTACTGTGATGTGTTCACAAAATGTCTAATATGATAAATGATAAGACTTAGAAAAATAGTAAAAGAAGAGCCACCACAGAAACGTGGTAAAATAATCAAAAGTGTGTTATGTGCAATTAAAGTACAATCAAATGCAATAGAAAACTGTCTGCAGCAGGGTCTAATAGCGTTCACATCACACTCATAAATAAATCAATAATGATCCCACGCTAGAGCAATAATGTTAAATAAGGTGCAAAACGTGGTAAAAGGAGGTAAAATAAATCATGCAAAAAACTGAAAAGCAGCTGTACACCAGGGTCAACACAATCAAATCCTTTAGGAGAAATATACAAAATAAGGTGCAGCGCTCAAATAATAGGCTAAAAAAGGAATGCAACAAATAAAAATAATAATCCTTCACAAAAGCATAGAAAACAGTCCTGTAGTGATTAAAGCACTAAAATGTCCAAAAAATAAGTGAGTATCCTTCACACGTGACAGCATGCCAAAATATAGTGACTGATGAGTGGTGCCCAACACCGGTGAACGAAATGGCCTCTCACCTGATTAACAGGTTAATAATGCGTTCCCAGAAGGGGTCAATCAGCACGAAATCCTAATTCAGATAATAATCCATCAGGAAACACACTGGGGCTGTCAATCACGAGGGCTCTCAGGCTAGGCTGTAGGCGGGGGTGGCTCTCACATAGCATATGTAATGCAAAAAGAAGGGACAGGAATAGTGCTCTCTGTATACTCCAATTTATTAAAAAAGTATTAAAATCAAACTTACAAAGGTGGCACTTCACAAGTGCAGGACGAACACAGCATAAAACCTCCGTGTAGAGACGCGGAATGGAGCATGCGCGGTAGCAGCGGGTGACGTCACGTCGTTACGTTCTGGACGCGTTGCGTCTCAGTGGGCGGGGACTTCTTCAGCAGATGACGTGACGACGAGACTACGTGGGCACCCGCGCTATAAGGAGGTGAGTTGCCATAGCAACAATGAACGCTTCACAACAGAGAGAAACCGGAAATGTCCCCTGGTATTGTAAACGGGGAGAGCGGAAACCACTCCATAGGAGCTGATCGCTATGATTCACCTTGAAAATTCATTATTAATGATTGACAAATGACAATAAAACGAGGCAATCAAATGAACACCTCATATGATATTTTATGTAAAAAAAGCAAAAACATGTATAAAAACCACATTAAGAAATATTCAGATTTATCATTTTCTAAAATAATAATATCTGATTAAAAAATGTCAGAGCGAAAAATTCCGTCAAACCGCTGTTACCGACTGCTCGAAATAGGTCCACTTTTAACCCTCAGATTTCCGATAACAAACATTTGGAAGTTTTTAAAAATATGGTTTCCAATGACCTAGATAAATTACAGGTGAAAAGAGTGTCTGACCCTCTGTCTATCAAGCGGGGTATAAAATCTCTGACGGACCGCAAAGATATCGTTATTCGCCCTGCGGATAAGGGTGGTGGGTTAGTCATTCTCAGTAAAGAATATTACCAGAATGAAATGAGTCGTTTGTTATCGGATCAGGATACTTATCAAGTTTTGAACAGGGATCCTATGCTCTCTTTTAAGGATGAATTGCATAATATTATTGAAGATGGTAAGGACCGCAAGATCCTTAATAAAAAGGAAGCTTTGTATTTAGATCCTTTATTCTGCAGAACACCTGTTATTTATTTTTTACCAAAAATACATAAAGATGCTGTTAGACCTCCAGGGAGACCCATTGTCAATGGGATCGATTCTGTTTCCGCGCGATTGGGACAATACATTGATTTCTTTTTACAACCTTTAGTTATGCAAACTCCGGCATTTTTGAAGGACACGAAACACATCATTCAAATTCTAGACACCTTGAAATGCTCCCCATCCACCTTCTTAGTTACAGCAGATGTAAGTTCCCTGTACACCATCATTGGCCATCAGGATGCTATGGCTTCGGTGGAATGGGCTTTGACCACATCTTCTCTATCTGGTGGGCATCAGGAGTTTCTTTTAAGCTGTTTAGATTTTTGTCTCACAAGGAACTACTTTTGGTACAATAGAGAATTCTACTTACAAACCAGGGGTGTAGCTATGGGGGCTCGCTTCGCTCCCAGTGTGGCCAATATTTTCATGTCCCACTGGGAAAATGAGGCAGTGTTCCTCCGTCGCCCCCCTGAGTTAGTGTGTTATAGAAGATTCATAGACGATCTTATCCTTGTTTGGAATGGTGATAGATCAAGATTGAATGATTTTATTGAATCGCTCAATAATAACACAAAGAATATTTCTCTAACATGGACCATTAGTTCAGAAAAAGTTGTGTTTTTAGATTTATCCATTAGTATTAAGCATGACCAGTTTATTCTCACTAATTATTTTAAACCAACAGATCGTAACTCGTATATTCCCCTGGGGAGTTGCCATCACAGCTCTTGGCTGTGTAACATCCCCAGGGGACAATACATTAGGTTACGTCGTAATTGTACCACTCTGAGTGACTTTGTAAATCAATCTCAAGTCCTCTCTTCTAGGTTTGAACAAAAGGGTTATAATAGATCCACCCTTGATGAAGAGGTTTCCAGAGTCATGTCATTAGATAGGAAAGAACTTATTGCTGGGTCCGCGAAGGTTCCCACTAATGATCAACACAATTTTAAAATGGTGTTGGATTATAATGTCCAATACCGTAAGTTCGAGAGAATAATTCAAAAAAACTGGGCAATACTAAAACAGGATAAAATTTTGGGCCCTGTACTTCCTGATAGGCCTCAATTTATTTATAAAAAAGCCCCCACATTAAGGGATCGCTTGGCCCCTGGAGTTCTAGACCCGCCCATACCTACGTCAGATAGGCTTTTTTCCTTTTTGGGGGGTTTCTATGCTTGCGGTCGGTGTGTACCTTGCAAACATGCCAAAGGGAATATCAAAAAAAGAAAAAAATTTCTGGCCTCAGCTACCAACCAAGAGTATGAGATCAAACAATTGATCACATGTGATACGGTTGGAGTTGTCTACATGCTGGAGTGCAGTTGTGGACTCCAGTATGTGGGCAGAACTTCAAGACCTTTACACGTTAGATTGGCTGAACATGTCAACAACATTAAAAAAGGCCTTAAGACCCATAATGTGTCTAGACATTTTAAGGCCTTTCATGAACAGAATCCGAAGGGTCTGAAGTTTTGGGGCATTGAGAGGGTCAATAAACATTGGCGAGGGGGCAATTTCATAAGACAATTAAGTAAAAGAGAATCCTATTGGATATATGAGACAAGAGTAATGTGCCCCGAAGGGTTAAATGTAGAGTTCGATACAAACTGTTTTATTTCTGATCGATAGATTTTTATATTCTGTAATGTCAATATTTTTTGGAGCAGTCGGTAACAGCGGTTTGACGGAATTTTTCGCTCTGACATTTTTTAATCAGATATTATTATTTTAGAAAATGATAAATCTGAATATTTCTTAATGTGGTTTTTATACATGTTTTTGCATTTTTTACATAAAATATCATATGAGGTGTTCATTTGATTGCCTCGTTTTATTGTCATTTGTCAATCATTAATAATGAATTTTCAAGGTGAATCATAGCGATCAGCTCCTATGGAGTGGTTTCCGCTCTCCCCGTTTACAATACCAGGGGACATTTCCGGTTTCTCTCTGTTGTGAAGTGTTCATTGTTGCTATGGCAACTCACCTCCTTATAGCGCGGGTGCCCACGTAGTCTCGTCGTCACGTCATCTGCTGAAGAAGTCCCCGCCCACTGGGACGCAACGTGTCCAGAACGTAACGACGTGACGTCACCCGCTGCTACCGCGCATGCTCCATTCCGCGTCTCTACACGGAAGTTTTATGCTGTGTTCGTCCTGCACTTGTGAAGTGCCACCTTTGTAAGTTTGATTTTAATACTTTTTTAATAAATTGGAGTATACAGAGAGCACTATTCCTGTCCCTTCTTTTTGCATTACATATGCTATGTGAGAGCCACCCCCGCCTACAGCCTAGCCTGAGAGCCCTCGTGATTGACAGCCCCAGTGTGTTTCCTGATGGATTATTATCTGAATTAGGATTTCGTGCTGATTGACCCCTTCTGGGAACGCATTATTAACCTGTTAATCAGGTGAGAGGCCATTTCGTTCACCGGTGTTGGGCACCACTCATCAGTCACTATATTTTGGCATGCTGTCACGTGTGAAGGATACTCACTTATTTTTTGGACATTTTAGTGCTTTAATCACTACAGGACTGTTTTCTATGCTTTTGTGAAGGATTATTATTTTTATTTGTTGCATTCCTTTTTTAGCCTATTATTTGAGCGCTGCACCTTATTTTGTATAAGGTGCAAAACGTGATGAATAAATATTGTTAATAAGTGTAGAGAATCAGGGGACTGATGAAGTCACGTGATGACGTAACGCGTAGGGAGTGGCCGGAAGTGGAAGTCGAGTAAATACTGGAAGTGACGTGGTAACGGCGCACAAACGCCACACAATTACGTTTTTAAGCTTTTTGTATTTTTTATCGATGTAAGAGTCCAGTCTGTTTACCTAATAAAAGTAATTGTGTATTTTGGACATACTACACTAATGGAGTTCTTTCTTTCTCCCACCCCCTCCTCTTCTTCCTCCCCCCCCCCCCTCTTCTGGGAGTGCGAGAGCATTACGAAGAAGTGGGTTTAACTACTTCCCACCCGGCCAATGTACATAAACAGCCGGGTGGGCGCTCTCTCCTGAGTGGACGTTCAGGAACGTCCCTCAGAAGGAGCGGGATCGCGCGTGTGCCCGCGCAGCGGCGTGATCCCGATGCGCTCGTGTCACCCGGACACGGCGCATCTCGGATCGGCAGAAGGGCTCTGTGATTGGCCCTCCTGATCACATGACAGCCGTGTCCAATCACAGCCTTCATGTGATGTAAACACAGCCGGTTGCTAGGCGATCAGCTCTCCTCTCTTCACACGGAAGTTGTCGCTGAGGAGGCGAGGAGAGGGGATCGCTGCAGCCGGCTGATGATCAGTGAGTATGAGCTGTTTTTTACAGCTTTTTACTCTGATCACCAACCTAGTGTCAACACACATGTAAATACATACATGTAAAACACACACATGTCCCCACATAATGTAAAACACACACATGTCCCCACATAATGTAAAACACACATGTTCCCAAAACACATGTCCCCAAATAATAAAAAAAAGCTGTCCCCCACATATGTCCCACTAAAATCACATGTCCCAATGGTAATCTGCACACATGTACGTGATCACCTGCACCCATCTGTACATGATCATTTGCGTACATATGTCTGTGATCACACAAACCAATTATTATACACTTAACAGGATTTTTTTATCAAAAACATGTAGCAGAATACATTTTGGCTTAAATTTATGACAAAATTCGATTTTACTGGATTTCTTTTAAAACAGAAAAAAGAAAATACTGTTTTTTTTTTTCCAAATTTCCACTATTTTTGCGCTTATATCGCAAAAAAAATAAATAATGGAGTCGTGAATAAATACCACCAAAAGAAAGCTCTATTTGTGCGAACAAAATGATAAAAATTTCATTTGGGTACAGCGTAGCATGACTGAGTAATTGTCATTAAAAGTGCGAGAGCCCTGAAAGCTGAAAATTGGTCTGGGAAGGAAGGGGGCGAAAGTGCCTAGTATTGAGGTGGTTAGAGCATCCATACAAGCACAACATAAGCTGGAACGGAGGACCCCCTGGTGGTAGATGTCGGAATAGCGGAACAGATTTTTCAACAGAAATACATGCTGATAATTCAAGGAATTAAGGTGAGAGTTCTGTGAGCTCATTTATTGGATTATACACCTCTCACCCTTAAGATGTGCGGTTAATCTAGCCTATATATGAGAAGCATTTTGGATAAACCAGTAATCAGAAAGATGCCTGAGTAGAAGAGGATTTTCTAATCACCACATTGACTTTTGTCATCTTTTACTTCGAATGTCCCTGGATCAATTTATTAATTTACTAATTCTCTACACTTCTTAACAATATTTCTCAAGTCGTCTTCCAGGACGGCACCCTGAGAGATGACTGGTCCTCCTGACAGGAAACACAATCAAGAAAGAGGTTAAAAACCCCGCCCCTCCCTGCACTCCTCAGTTTTTGATTGTGTTTCCCCACTGTGAAACAGTTTGTTTTTTTCTAATAGACGGAAGGCCGTGGGCTGGAAGTCCCCCCTTGGGCGCCAGACTGCAGGTTTTTGGAAAACCTTTGGGTTTGGTAGGGCTTGCCCTTCCCGGGGGGGTTCGTTCCCCTATTTTTCTCAGGGGGCAATGAAGAGCTCCCCATGAGAACTGGAGGACCCTGGGCACTCTGAGTCTCCAGAACTCCAGGGACCATGTTCCTGCTCCTACCTCTCCTTACCTTACATGGTTTTTAGAGAGGATTTGCCACATGCTGCTTGTTTTCTGCTGTTGCTGCTCTTTGCTGGGTTCCTGGCCGCCTCAGCGCCGGCGGCTGTGTGTGGGATCGGCGCCATTTTGCGGTGGTCATTTCTGGGAGGAAATGACGTCACGGCGGCCCAGGCACTAGAGCGCGCCGCCCACAGAGGAGGAAGTGGCCTCGGCAAGATGGCGGCGGCGTTCGGAACGCCATGAGGAGCCAGCAGCCGGCTTGAAACAGGTACCAGCACTTAGGAGGGGATTAATTCCGGGTGGCAGAGGCAGTGTCAGGCAAGGAGCAGGCGTCCACTACTCACTCACAGCAATGGAGCAGGAGGAGTTTACAGCCGTTGTGGAGGCCACCGGGGGTGAGTCTGTCAGGCTGGAGGAGATAAGGGAGGGGGTGCCCCTCTAGCTTTTCCCTCATAAGAGATCTCGTTTTATTTGTTACTAGCTAAATTGGCTTCTTATTTTGCAGACACAGAAACCCAGAGTGTTGCCAGTAGACCGAGACCCAAAAATCCTTCCCGTTCTAAGAGGTGTGGGTACTGTAATGATAAACTAACTGCAGAGCACACCAAGCCGTTCTGTTACAAATGCATTCATAAATTATCGGGGAAGGAGACTTCAGAGGTTATGAGAGAGTTTCTCTCAGTACAATCTGAGATGCTGTCCACACTTAAAGCCTTCCAGGCTAGCCTCAATACTAGGCAGGATAGCAGAGAGGGCTCATCCTCCCAGGAAAGTGCTTTTTCTAATGTTAGGCAGGTGAGCACTGCTCCGCAGAAACCGCCATCTTCTCAGGATTCGGAAGAAGAGGCGGAAGAAGTGGAAGGTCCCTGCCAAAGTCTCCTTGAAGAAGGGGAAGAGGCAGAAGATAGCCAGGAGGAAGGGGAGCATTCCAGGCCAGGTAGACATATCTTCTCAACAGACGATATGGAGGGCCTCCTAGGGGCTATTTATGCTTCTGAGGAGATCCAGGAGCCGGAGGCTCAGACTTCTGTACAGGATAAAACAATTAATAAAAGAACCGCGCTAGTGAAATAAGTATTGAGTAGATACTTATATAATATAAATATTGTGATATAATCCACATAATATGTCAAATACAACCCAATATTGTGTGATAAGTGAATAATCAAAAAATGTACTAAACAAATAAATGCAAATAAATATAAATATAAAAAAGTGACATAAAAGATAAAGTCCGTGACTTAAAAAGTTGTGTAGGATATCCACAGTCCTTATTGAAATTAATTCCACCAACAGTGACTGAAAACTTAAGTGAATAGAAATATCTCGTGAGAGGAATCCACCACCTATGCAGATATATGCTTACCAGAGGTAAGCTATATGAAGCTTATGCCCGAAATCCACTCAGTGGGGACACCACCATCTATCTCAGCATAGAGGGAGGATCACCCAGGACTCACCGACAACCAGGCCAAATACCTCAGCAATGGGAACCCAGGGGAATAAAAAACACATCCTCCATAGTGTGAATCCGCTTACACAGTTTATTGAAAAAAGTAAAAGTAGCGCACTTACTAGAAAGCACAAATACAACAGCATGTAGTATAAATCAGCCGGCCGGCCTGCATGCACCCGTTCAGGCAGACGCGCTGACGTCATCGTTTCCATTTCCACTGTGAACGGGTGCATGCAGGCCGGCCGGCTGATTTATACTACATGCTGTTGTATTTGTGCTTTCTAGTAAGTGCGCTACTTTTACTTTTTTCAATAAACTGTGTAAGTGGATTCACACTATGGAGGATGTGTTTTTTATTCCCCTGGGTTCCCATTGCTGAGGTATTTGGCCTGGTTGTCGGTGAGTCCTGGGTGATCCTCCCTCTATGCTGAGATCGATGGTGGTGTCCCCACTGAGTGGATTTCGGGCATAAGCTTCATATAGCTTACCTCTGGTAAGCATATATCTGCATAGGTGGTGGATTCCTCTCACGAGATATTTCTATTCACTTAAGTTTTCAGTCACTGTTGGTGGAATTAATTTCAATAAGGACTGTGGATATCCTACACAACTTTTTAAGTCACGGACTTTATCTTTTATGTCACTTTTTTATATTTATTTGCATTTATTTGTTTAGTACATTTTTTGATTATTCACTTATCACACAATATTGGGTTGTATTTGACATATTATGTGGATTATATCACAATATTTATATTATATAAGTATCTACTCAATACTTATTTCACTAGCGCGGTTCTTTTATTAATTGTTTTACTTGTTTGATTCTTCTACCTGGGAATTAGAACTGCAGCTTGGGGGTGTAGGGAAGCGCAGTAAGTTTTTTTATTTTTCTTCTGTACAGGATAGATTGTATCAGGGATTGTCTAAGGCTCAGTCTAAAGTGTTACCTATCCACCAGTCTCTGAAAGACATTGTTTTAAGAGAGTGGAAGGAGACAGAAAATAAACTTCAGAAGTTTAAAACCTGGAAACGCAGGTGTCCGTTTAAGGAAGAGGGGCAGGAGAAGTTTTTTAAACTTCCCAAACTAGATGCATCTCTGGCCCAGGTGTCTAAACAATCTGACCTGTCTTTTGAAGACGCAGGTAACATCCGGGACCAAATGGACCGTAGGTCTGAGACCCTTTTACGCAGGGCCTGGGAGGCCAATGCGGCTACTTTAAGTCCGGCTTTAGCTTCAGCTTGTATAGCCAGGAATACTAACATGTGGCTGAATAAGCTAACTGATCATGTGGCGAGTTCTTCCAAGTCCAAGGATCTTTTGGATTCCTTGGAGGTAATTGGTAAGGCGGTAGCCTTTCTTGCGGATGCGGCTGTGGAGTCGGTGCGGACTTCAGCTAAGACAGCAGCGCTTCTCAATTCTGCTAGAAGAGCCATATGGGTTAAGACCTGGGATGGGGATCATACCTCTAAGACTAGGTTATGCGGTCTTCCTTCTGAAGGATCTCTCCTGTTTGGTACAGGGTTGGACCAGACCCTCTCCAGATCTACAGAGAAGGGGAAGAAATTTCCGGTTAAACCTAAAAAGGCCAAAAATTTTTTTCGAGGCCCCCAGGTCAACAACCGGTTTAAAGACCATAAGGAAGGAAAGAAGTGGGGTGTTGGTAAAGCCAAACAGAAAGGAGCTCTCCTTTTCTCCGGCCCTAAGGTCGCAGACAGGGATCCTAAGTGACGCCAGCACCAAGGTGGGAGGGAGGCTGGCACAATTTATCCCACAGTGAGAGCGGGTAGTCCAAAGCCCTCTGGTCCTTCAGTGGATAAGAGAGGGCTATGGGCTAGAATTTGCTTCCAGGCCTCCACAGACATTTCTACTGACATTTTTACCCAGATAAAAGCTAAAAGCCATAGGACTCATGGAAAATATCGAGCAGTTGGCGAGTCAGAGGGTCATTCTCCCAGTTCCGGCGGATCAGCAAGGAAAGGGTTTTTATTCCCATGTCTTTGTTGTTCCAAAACCGTCCGGGAAATTCAGGTTAATCCTGAATCTAAGGAAATTAAATACCTTCCTGCGATACAAAAGATTTCACATGGAATCGGTCTATACGGTCAGGAAACTTTTGTTAAAAGAGGTCTTCATGGCTACCATAGACCTGAAGGATGCATATCTGCATATTCCCATTCTTCCGCAGCACCAGGTATTCCTTCGCTTTGCTATCCGCACGGATCGGGGTACACAGCACTGGCAGTTCCAGGTCCTACCTTTCGGACTGGGGGCCAGTCCAAGGGTGTTTACAAAGATCCTTGCAGAGGTCATCTCCTACCTGCACCTTCAGGGGGTTTCCCTGATACCATATCTAGACGACCTGCTGGTCTACAACTTTTCCAGGGAATCCCTTCTCCAGGATCTGGACAAGGTAATATCCACCTTGGAGTCCCTGGGATGGTTGATAAGTCAGGAGAAATCCTCTCTGATTCCTTCTCAGACCAAACTCTACCTGGGTCTGTGGGTGGACTCGGTAAGGCAGAAACTGATCCTTCCGCAGGAGAAGATAGAAGCATTGATTACTTCAGTGTCTTCAATCCGGCACCAGAAGGTAGTATCCAGAAGAGTGATCATGAAGATTCTAGGTCTCATGACCTCATGTATCCCGGCAGTGCCTTGGGCCCAGCTCCATTCAAGACCCCTGCAAAACTTCCTTCTATCCTCATGGGATGGAAAGAAGGAATCCCTAGATACTCTGGTGACCATTCCTCTAAGAATAAGAAATTCCTTACTTTGGTGGCTCGACCCTCAAAGGTTGGGGGCAGGCCACCTTTGGTTCCAGCTTCAGCCGGTCAGAATAACGACCGATGCGAGCTCGTGGGGATGGGGGGCCCATCTAGAAGAACTGCAAGCTCAGGGTGTGTGGGACACACGACAGAGAACTGCCTCTTCCAATTTCCGGGAATTGTTAGCTGTCAGGGAGGCTCTAATAGCCTTCGAGAACAAGATCAAGGGGAAGGAAGTTCAGATCCTCTCCGACAATGCCACAACAGTGGCCTTTCTGAACCGTCAGGGGGGTACACGGTCGCTTTCCCTAATGAATCTCACACAGGAGATTCTAGAATGGGCGGAGCAGAGAATACCGTCCATTTCTGCGGTACAAATAAGGGGAGTTTTCAACATAGAGGCAGACTTCCTCAGTCGTCAGACAGTACAACAGGGAGAATGGGAGCTAAACCCCAAAGTTTTCACCAGGGTCTGTCAACAGCTGGGTACACCGGAGATAGATCTCTTTGCCTGCAGGAAAAACAGGAGAGTCGAGAGGTATTTTTCCCTCTGCAGGGAACGAGGGTCCAAGGGGGTGGACGCATTGGCTCAGGAATGGGATTTCAGTCTGGCGTATGCCTTTCCTCCCTTACCTCTGATTCCAAGAATCCTTCAAAGACTGAGTCGGGCCAGGGGCAATTTGATCTTGATTGCCCCCTGGTGGCCCAAAAGGTCCTGGTTTCCCACGTTGTGGAACTGGGCGGTGGTGCCTCCGGTTCAGCTTCCAGAACGTCAGGATCTTCTGATTTCAAGGACCTCTTTACCATCCGAACCCCGGTTTCTTCAGGTTGACAGCCTGGCTGTTGAAAGGGAGTGCCTGCGCAACAAGGGGTGTTCAGAGAAGGTGATTGACACCCTGTTACTGAGTAGAAAACCGGTAACTAGACGCATTTATGCTAGGGTCTGGGGGCTTTTTTCCCGTTGGTGTGAAGCGAGAAAAGTTCCCCAGAAGGAAATTCCAGTTATTTTAGACTTCCTACAGGAGGGAGTAGACCGAGGTTTAGCCACCAAAACTCTGAAGGTTCAGGTGGTGGCCTTGTCTAGTTTTCTGGATGTTAGATTAGCTCTAGATCCTTTAATTAAAAGATTCTTGTCGGCTAGAGAGAGACTTTCCCCGATGCAAATGAAGGAATTTCCACCGTGGGCTTTATCTTTAGTCTTGGAAGCCCTGACCAGGGCACCTTTTGAGCCGTTGGCTCAATCGTCAGTCAGACTGATTTCTTTTAAAACCGCCTTCCTTCTGGCTGTTACTACAGCCAGAAGGGTGGGCGATTTGCATGCTCTTTCTATGAAGGAGCCTTTTTTCCGCCTGTTAGAAGACCGAATTATTCTCAGGCAGGACCCTTTGTACCTTCCCAAAGTAGCTTCACGCTTTCATAGGTCACAGGAGATTATTTTGCCCTCCTTCTGTCTCAATCCACAGAACGAGAAGGAAAGGGCCTTCCATACGTTGGATGTCAGGAGATGTCTGTTGCTCTACCTAGAAAAGGTTAAAGAGTTTAGAAAATCCCAACATCTGTTAGTTTTTGTGGAGTTCAAAGAGGCGAACAGGCCTCTAGAACAACCATTGCTAGATGGATTAGACAGACTATTGCCATAGCTTATGAGCATTCAGGTCAGACGGCTCCAACTAATCTTAAAGCTCACTCTACAAGGTCTCTGGCAACCTCTTGGGCAGAAAGAGCCGGAGCATCGGTAGATCAAATCTGTAAGGCAGCAACGTGGTCAAGCCAGAACACGTTCCTGAAACATTACAGAGTGGAACTTCTGTCACCCCAGGATCTGGCCTTCGGCAGAAAGGTCCTGCAAGCGGTTGTCCCGCCCTAAGGTAGGCCTGAGCTACTTGCTCTTCTCTCAGGGTGCCGTCCTGGAAGACGACTTGAGAAAATGACCAGTTACACTTACCGGTAACTGTGTTTCTGGGAAGTCTTCCAGGACGGCAGGCCTACTTCCCACCCGGTTTGTATTTTTATATATTAGTACATTGGAGGTGTTTTCGTTTCACTTTCATGCACTGGTGTGGGTCAATACTTTTGCACAACTGAGGAGTGCAGGGAGGGGCGGGGTTTTTAACCTCTTTCTTGATTGTGTTTCCTGTCAGGAGGACCAGTCATCTCTCAGGGTGCCGTCCTGGAAGACTTCCCAGAAACACAGTTACCGGTAAGTGTAACTGGTCATTTTATTCATCACGTTTTGCACCTTATTTAACGTTATTGCTGTAGCGCGGGATCATTATTGGTTTATTTACAATGTAAAGTTTCCCATCACCTGGCAACAACAGCAACAATAATGAAGCTGCCCTGAAGGTGGTATCCCAGCATTTCCCCTTATCTCTCCCTCTTATCAAGAACAGCCAATAGTCGAGGATTTCTTAAAGAAAGGGATCTTAAGGGAAATTGTCTCGCCCTACAATACTCCCATTAACCCGGTGAAGAAGGCAAATGGTGACTATAGGTTCGTACAAGACCTAAGGGCCATCAATAGCGCCTGATGTGTCAATACTTACCGCCATACCATCCGATGCAGAGTATTTTTCAGTGATTGATTTGTCAAATGCGTTTTTTAGCGTCCCTGTGGATGAGGAGACACAGCCAATCTTTGCTTTTTGCTTTAAAAAACGCCAAATAACATGGTGTAGAATGCCCCAGGGTTTTATAGACTCCCCTGCAGTCTATTCCATTATCCTCCAAACTGAATGTTCCCACTATCACAATCTCCTGAGACAAGCCACAGGTTCAGACATGCCAGACTGTATAAAATGGTCAAATGAAATGTGCAATGCTTTTGTGTATTTGAAAAATCCAATGCTAACAGCTCCAGGGCTCAGCCTCCCTACCTATGGAAAGATGTTTGATTTGTTTGCAAGGGAAAATTGTAAAACTTTGGCAGGTGTCCTCACTCAAGAGCATGGAGGCAAGTTGCGCCCTATTGCTTTTTTCTCAAAGATGGTTCTGGTGCAGGTTCAAGGCATGCCTGCGTGTCTCAGAGCTCTATCATCCTGTGCGATGGTGGTTGAGATGGCCACTTCTTTCACTCTGGGGCACGATACCACACTTTACACCACCCACATTGTATCAATCCTGTTGGAAAATGTACATACACAGCACATGTCTGCTAAGAGGTTGAGCGGCTATGAGGTGATCTTGCTGTCTAATCCAAAATTGCACATCAAATATGCTTCTCCCCCTGCAGGCCCAGCACCAATCTTAAATGCCCTTTTAGGATTAAAAGGAGAGCAGGATGAGGTTGTGCCACAACAGGATTGCATAAACCTCATTCACCAAGACACATCACCCAGGTCTGATTTATCTTCCACAGCACTGCCAAACACACAGAATGTATTTGTGGATGGTTCTTGCTCTAGGCCAAATGATCACACATACCATGCAGGGTATGCAGTTCTGCAGCTTCCAGATGTTATACTTGAGGCCAAGCCTATCCCATATCAATCAGCACAAGCTGCTGAATTAATTGCACTCACTAAAGCATGTCAGCTCTTTGAAGGTCAGGATGTAAACATTTACACTGACACGAAGTATGGGTACGGTGTGGTACAAGACTTCGGTGTGATATGGAGCAGGCGTGGCTTCGTGGCAGCAGATGGAAAGAACATTTCACATTGTTCTTTGGTAATGTCACTGCTAAAAGCTATCCAGCTACCTAAAACACTGGCTATAGTTCACTGCAGAGCACACACAGACCAACAGACAGAGATAGCCAGGGGAAATGCTCTGGCTGACCTTGCTGCTAAACAAGCTGCTATCTCACAGACAGCAGATATCCAAATGGCTATGCTGATTCCTGACCTATCCCCATTTGAACAGTCACTTGCAGATCACCAGGATTATGCATCAAATTATGAGTTAAGGGACTGGGATAAAAAGGGTGTGCAGAAAGATCCAAAAACTGGACTTCTCTGCAAAGAGGGGAAACCATGTATACTAATGGCAAGTGCATCACTCTTCATCTCACAGTACCACGGAATAGACCACACAGGTATACAAGTCACGGCTGATCTTCTGAGTAGAGATTTTTATATCACAGAATGCATCTTTCTGGTAAAGGATTATGTAAGAAGATGCATTACATGTATCAGGAACAATCCAAACAACACACACAAGGCCAAACATGAACACCTGATATATCCAACAACTCTTTTTACACATTTGCAGATTGACTTCACACACATGCCCAAACTAGGCAAAAGACAGGAATATCTTTTGGCAATTGTGGACATGTTCTCAAGATGGGTTGAACTTTTTGTAACTACAAAAGAAGATGCACAAACAGTAGTGGGGATCCTCACTTAGGAAATCATTCCTCGATGGGGATGCCCACTTCAAATAAACTCAGACCTTTATAGCTAGCATAAGGAAGTCGTTGGGGGAAATTACTTCAGATCCGCAAAGTCTCCATGAAACATTTAGGGAATACTTTTCAGCTCTCTACAATTTGGCCCAACCATCTTTTGTGGAGGACGAGGGATTAAATACATTGTAGCATTGAAGACTATGTACAGGAAACCTCTATTCCAACACTAGAAGATGACCATAGGGAATCATTGGACAACTCTTTCTCAATAGAAGAACTACTGGGAGCAATTACACACATTCCATCAGGGAAGAGTCCTGGCCCAGATGGATTTACTCAAAAATTCTATAAAACCTATAAACATCTGTCTCCATTTATGCTGCAAGTGTTTAATTCCATCTCTTCTACAAACACATTTTCGACTCAAACATTGGAAGCCCATATTACTCCGATTCCCAAACCAGATAAAGACTTAACATTATGCTCTAGTTATCATCCAATATCTTTAATTGGAGTAGACATAAAAATGTATACTAAACTGATTGCGTCACGTCTCCAATCTTTTATACCTAGCCTGGTACATAATGACCAGGCCGGATTTGTTCAAGGAAGAGAAACATGTGACAATACAATAAAAACCTTTTTACTTATGGGCCATGCTCAAACAGCTAAAGTACCAGCATGCCTCCTCTCGGTCGATGCGGAGAAGGCTTTCGATCGGGTTGGGTGGCCTTTTCTTGAACATTCATTAAAGCAAATAGGCATGGGTCCAAATTTACTTAATAAGATCTTGGCATTATGCATTAAACCAAATGCTAGAATAAGGATCAATGGCTCATTGACTACAAATTTCCCTATACAAAATGGCACCCGCCAGGGATGCCCCTTATCCCCTTTGCTTTATGTTCTAGTAATGAAACATTTAGCAATAGCAATCAGACAGAACCCCTCAACTACAGGTATAAAGCTAGACCAACAGGAAATAAAACTTGCTTTGTTTGCCGACTACTTGTTACTCTATATTACCAATCCACATATCTCCATGCCTTCTATTCTATTGTAATTCCAGCGCTTTGGAGCTCTGAGTAATTTCAAGGTAAATGTTTCGAAATCAGAAATTCTCAATATGTCACTTTTACCACATCAAGTGACGATGCTGAAAAATAACTTTTCACTCAGATTTTGTTCTTCTGCATTAAAGTACTTAGGAATTAACATTCCATCGGACCTAACCCAGCTATACTTGACAAATTATACTCCTCTAATGCAACGTACTCTACAAGACCTAAAAAAAAAAATGACTCAAATCAATACTCATGGTACGAGAGGATCAACATATTGATAATGGACATAATACCGCGCTTTCTGTATCTCTTTCAAAATATCCCTGTTATTATTCCTAGATCCTTTTTTTCTACTTTACAATCCGCTTTCCTTAAGTTTATCTGGGGCAACAAGAGATCTAGATTAAACTGCAAAACGCTAACATTACCTAAAACAAAAGGAGGAGCGGGTGCACCGGATCTCTAGTTTTATTATGTGGCGGCAGTCCTGACCAGTTTAGCGAGCTGGTTCCATCACTCAGATACCAAACAAGAGGTATCAATAGAACAGGGGCTGAATCAGTTCGACCTCCAGGCTCTTCCTTGGTTAGATTTACCCTTCCAGGGTACTCACCGAGACACATCCTTTTCTCCACCCTTTCTTACATCTCACCTATTGAGCCTGTGGTCTAAAATGACCTTGCGGTTAGGGCTTTCTTCACAGATAGGACCAATGACACCTTTATTTGGCAATCCACAATTCCCACCTGCCATAGACTGACTCATTTCCTCATATGGAATAAGGAATCTCACCGAAGAGTGAGCCAGATTCTTTGTCAGGGTAAACTACCACCTATATTGAACCTAATGCCAACGCATCAGCCTTCATTTATGCAATGGATGGAATACCAACAATTATTGTCTTTCCTATCTTCTATTTCCCCAAACCAATCCTTCAATAGAGACTTACATTTGTTTGAGTCCATCCTGTTGCAAAGTAACAGACCAAAACATGTTCTATCAGCAATATACAAGATTCTTATCTTAAAAAATCACCCTGAGCTCCCAGAATTCACAAATAAATGGGCACGCAAATTTAATATTCAAATTGGAACAGAATAGTGGGAGGTCATTTACTTACACACATTGTTTGTCATTGACAATTAAAGCTCAAGAGACAAGCTATAAGCTTGTCTCTCTTTGGTATCGATGCCTAACAACCATGCAACGAATATACCCAGATACATCGGACAAATGTTGGAGAGGTCACTCTGCCAAGGGCTCGTTGCTACACATATGGTGGGAATGCCCTCAAACTCGCCAATTCTGGGATATGATCATGCAGCTGTATACTATAATTACAGGGGAGTTAATCCCCAACACACCTCAAACTACTCTGCTATCCATTTTACCAGGTTCATATAAAAATATCAAACAGGGTTTGCTCAGACATTGGTTAATAGCGGCGAGACTGGTTATTCCGCGATATTGGCGATCTACACAAGCCCCTTCAGTTAATGAATGGATAGTAGAAATTGACCTAATTGAGAAGATGGAGACCCTCCTGTCACATGAATTGGACACATATGAAAAATGTTGTCAGATATGGGCCCCCTGGAAGACATTTGGGGAATCGCCTGGAAATTAGGGGCAAATGGAACCATAATCTAAAAGAAGGTCTAATAGGGTTTTCGTAAGAGACGTCTTTATGCCGTACTCCTTAGCCATCCTTTTCCTTTCTCCCCTTCCCCCTTCCCCTCCCCCTCCCTTTTTTGGTCTTTTTTTTTTCTTTTTTTTTGTTTGTCTGATGTTTTGGTTATGATAGTTTGATAGTTTGTATAATGTAATTGTAAGATGTTTCTTGATGATGTGGCTATACCACCAATGTATGTTCAAATTGTTTATTTGTAAAAATGTAATAAATTGAGATTGTAAAAAGATAGAATGGAAGTTTCACATTCCCTACCACCCTCAAAGCTCAGGGATAGTAGAAAGAATGAACAGAACAATAAAAGACAAAATAAGAAAGGCCACAGGAGGAACCTTTGTCAACTGGAAAAAGGTCCTCCCAGCAGTCCTGGCAGAAATAAGAATGACCCCTTCCAAAACAGGGTATTCACCTTTTTGAAGTTTTGATGGGTCGACCTTTTCCCACCCCATGGGCCAGAGCACCTTTAATGATAGAAAAGGGAGATTTAGACAATACAGAAAGAATATGTAAGAAAACCGGTTGAAACATTGGATACAGTCGAAAGAAATGTTGCTCACACCTCTCCTTTTTCTTCACAGGAAGCTACTTGCCCCTTCAAGGTGGGAGACACCGTGGTGGTCCAACAGCTGAACAGAACTAAGAAGCAAGAGTATCCCTTTGGACCTCCTACTACAGTGGTTGCAGTTCCCAGAACGGCTATCCTGGTGTAAAATTGCCAGTCCTAGATCCATGCCAGACGAGTGAAAAAGGTTACCCAAAGCCCCAAGAGCAGGAAGGAGATCTTGGATACAGGAGGCCCTCAAGCAGAAGTTCAAGCAGAGGAAGGAGGAGTTCCTGGGAAAGCAGGTCCAGCCAGAGAAGATGACCTTGCTTATTTCACCACAGACTTCTGGCAAGGCATTTTGCCTCCTAATCTCTCTGATAGTGTTCCTACCCACCTGGATCATCACTAATTGTATCTACCACCCTGGAGATTTGGGTGCAATTAGAAGTATCTGTGGGAACACACACAAACACACACACAGGAGAACATTACGGTGACACAAGCTAGAACCAAGAGAGAGATTGGAGATAGTTTTACTAATAAGATGTTGTTGCTAAAATTTAAGTATGCTTATGCTCAAAAATCAGGGTATGAAGAATGTTGGATATGTAGCAAATTACATCCTAGCAAACCCTGAATCCCTCTTTTGGCTGTACCTTTAAATATTTACTCCTTTCTCAACGAGACTTCTCCTGTGTTCTTGACTAACATATCCACTCTGTACATAAACAACACTGTTACCTTTCCAATAGCAGGTAGAAGTCATTCCCCTGATTGGTGTTTTAATTTAGGGAATGAGACAGACTAACCCCTCCACTTGCAGCAGGTCAATATTTAACATCTCCATGTGCTAATCCAAAGGCTCTGCCCCTGCCTGTTCACGGTTTCAAGTACATGACCAAGAGCTAAACAGTACTTTGCATAACTTTTCCTCCTTCTCTGATAATGTAGGTGATATATTACACCAATTTATAAATCACAACACAGGACAAGTACACTCACAAGATTGTCGCTGAGAGACCTTTTTCACTGGGACAAAGTATCTATGTATGTTGTGGGAAAGAGTGTTATCCCTGGGTGCCCCTCCATGTTAAGGGATGGTGTTACCTTGCATCCTTGGTACCTGTCATGGGAGTGGTAGGGGGTGATAAAAGGGGACATCCCCTAGAGGCCAGTATACACCCCAGATACCCCCTCAAACACAGCGACAAAAGGGAATTGTTCTATAAACAAGGTATGGCCTGGGCATGGTTCCCTACTTGGACAGGATGGGGTATAGACATGATGAAAAGGTTGAACAATTATTCAAGTATATTGGATGAGATAATGGAGAGGAATTCGGATGACATCGCCATGTTAAACATAAAAACTAGAGCAATTAGAAAACAGCTAGAACTACATGAGTTGGCTATAGAAAGCATGAGTGCAGCTCTCAAAGGTTTATGTGAAATGACTGAGGACTACGAATGCTGTACTGGGATCTCTAATGCCCCGTACACATGGTCGGACATTGATCGGACATTCCGACAACAAAATCCTAGGATTTTTTCCGACGGATGTTGGCTTAAACTTGTCTTGCATACACACGGTCACACAAAGTTGTCGGAAAATCCGATCATTCTGAACGCGGTGACGTAAAACACGTACGTCGGGACTATAAACGGGGCAGTAGCCAATAGCTTTAATCTCTTCATTTATTCTGAGCATGCGTGGCACTTTGTGCGTCAGATTTGTGTACACACCATCGGAAATTCCAACAACGGATTTTGTTGTCGGAAAATTTTATAGCCTGCTCTCAAACTTTGTGTGTCGGAAAATCCGATGAAAAAAGTCCGATGGAGCCCACACACGGTCGGAATTTCCGACAACACGCTCCGATCGCACATTTTCCGTCTGAAAATCCGACCGTGTGTACGGGACATTACACAAAGTGTCAAGGTGCCTGACTACTATGATATTATTGCACAACACCGAAAAGAAGTAGGCCAGCTCCAGCAGGAAGCTAGGGACAATGCTAAAACATGGAGCCCATTTGACAATTCGGGATTTGGGTTTGGAGGTGTATTTTCATGGTTAAAAGACATCGTCCTTGTCATTGTTATGATATTTATCCTTGCTCTGATTCTTTACCTCTGTTTTAAGTGTTGTACCTGCATAATTGCACGCATTCAATCTACTGATGATAAGGTTCTGTTCTACATGACATACATGAAGAAACATTAAGCAATCTATGCCATAATCCCAAAGAAGTATTAAAACACAACATAGAATGTAGAGATCATGTTATATGATCGAAGAGGGGATTGAAGAGATATTTAGCTTAACTGCATCTATTTTATTATAATCAGCTTCCATTTTGATTGTCTTTCTAGC
Source organism: Aquarana catesbeiana (assembly GCF_042186555.1). Classification (NCBI taxonomy): domain Eukaryota; kingdom Metazoa; phylum Chordata; class Amphibia; order Anura; family Ranidae; genus Aquarana; species Aquarana catesbeiana. The sequence continues at coordinate 190,357,440 of NC_133330.1, read as the reverse complement.
ATCCATTTCAAAAATTACTAGGTGCACGCATTGGTAATCTAGTTTAGTTTCTCATGTTCCTGATCATCTACTTTCCATTTCTTGTAAAGCACATGATTTCCTAGAAATTATGCTTTTTCTGAGATTCGGTTTTATCATAGATTTTGCTTCTTTTTTATTGGATACTCTGTATGACAGTACGGTGGGTTGAAATTTCTGATGCATTTTTTTTATTGCTTATATAAATATTAATAATGAACAAATACATGTCAGATTACTCTGAGAAATGCAGCTTGTGTGTGTGTTCCAATTTCTCATGGGTTAATCTCCAGGCCTGCGGGTATTAGAAGTCACACCTCAGTCAGAAGTATCGAGGGTCTATATACCCCTAGACCATCCACATTTCCTAACGGACACCATTTTTTTTTAGTTTACTTTAACATTTGTCTGAGGTTTTTTCACCTTAAAAATGCAAATGAAAAAAAAGTTATGTGACTATCCTTTCCTTTCATCTTGCTCTATAATGTCCTGAAGGAGTAGTAGGTTGGAGCCAGCACATCACCGCATTAACACCCACTCAATAACGAATGACATTTAGCAGACCTTATGCATATCTGAATAATAAACACATTTTTAGCCAAGTGTGCACAGTTAAAGGCAGTAAACTGGATACAGTCCAGATCACACTACACAAACAACCTGAGCTTCCTACACTTACTACTTACTATTCCTGTATAAGTGGATAATACAGCACATATCACCTATGGTCACAAGATCCAAGATTATTCTTCATAAGATAAGGGGATGTCCTCTGGGATTTGCTAATTGTTGGATTGGTCATATTTCAATTGCCTGAGTTCATGAAGCTCTGGCTGCACGACAGAATTTCACTCTCCTCCTTTGGAGCATTTCTTTGCCTCCAACAATCGTCTTACACCTACAAAGTTAGGCGCACCTATGGGTGGCCTTTAAGGGTTTCTGATCCGGGGAGGGGGGGTTCAGTTCATTCAGCACAGAGGTTCAGAAGCTTTATTAAAACTTCCTCATGGTGCCAAAGAAAGAGGGAGGCCAGTCCATCCTGGGCCTGAAGGTACTCACTATTTATGGGAAGGTATGGACATTTCAGATAGAGTCAAATGTCTCAGTGGTCATGTCTCTATCAGAAAAACTGTCTTTTGCCGACATCAAAAATTTGTACCTTCACCTTTATCGGATTCTGGCTCTTCTGTATCTCAGGGGTGTTTTGGAGCTGGGTGACCTCAGTCATCTGCTGTTTCCAACAGATTCATTCCAGGATTTGAAGATAAACGTCAGCTTTGGACACTAGAGGAGTTCAGTTGGCTTCTGTATCTCAAGATATCTTACTTTCTCCCTCTTTGTATCTGGAATATGTGGGTGTAAATCTGAACTCCAGGATAAGAGTCTTCCTGTCGAAAAAAGCTCCTGAAATGGCAGGGTCACATCACATTTGCAAAAACTCCCTGACTGTTTTCTCAATGTTGTTGCATGAAAATTCAAAGCCTCGTGATGGCCACTTTTAAAAGGGTGCCTTTAGTGCAACATCATTCCAGAGATGTGCAATAGAAAAGACAACAAAAAATGGGACAGGTCACTGTTGTTCCTAGAAGGGAAAATACAGCTGAGGTCTTAACAAGGCAGTCCCTGCATTGGTGACCTACATCTCCAGTCTTGTGCTCTATGAAGTCCTTTCTGACACTTTGGTGTAAGGTCATGACATATGTGTACCTTCAAGGTTGGTGAGGGTTCCTAGTTTTGTTATTAGTACCAGAATGATGAAATTGGGAAAAAACTCTGGCTCTTATTAACATCCTGAAGCTCTGTGTGATTTAGGTTACCGTCCTCTAATTGGCAGACCTCCTTGTGGTGCACCAGGTGGAAGGGGGAAAAGTTGGACAAAGCCATGGCAGTGGCTTTTGTTAATCAGGAAGGAAAGAAAAGTGCTCAAGTGAGGAAGGAGATGGACCACATTCTGTAATGGACAAAAAGAAACACTGATGCCGTGTACACACGACCGGACTTTGACGGAGTTCCAACGAAGCGGACTTGCCTACACACGATCACACCAAAGTCTGATCGTTTTGAATGTGATGACGTACGACCGGACTAGAATAAGGAAGTTCATAGCCAGTAGTCAATAGCTGCCCTTGCGTCCTTTTTTGTCCGTCGGACTAGCATACAGACGAACGGATTTTTCGATCGGACTCGAGTCCATCGGAAAGATTTGAAACATGTTCTATTTCTAAAGTCCGACAGATTTTTCAACAGAAAAAGGTACGATGAAGCCCACACACGATCGAATTGTCCGACGGATTTGTTCAAACTGTCAAAGTCAGCCAATCAGGAGAAAGAGGGGCGGGACTGAATGGCAGCTCCGTGTCTGAATGGACACAAAGAGCTGCAGCTCGGCTCGGGTGCCCCCATAGCAAGCTGCTTGCTGTGAGGGGACTCAACAGGAGAGAGGAGCTAGGAGCAGCGAAGAGGGACCCAAAAAAGAAGAGGATCGAGGCTGCCCTGTGCAAAACCTCTGCACAGAGCAAATAAGTATAACATTTTTTTTTTTTTTTTTTTAAACTAGACTTTATAATCACTTTAGGGCAGATGTGGCTTAATAGATGGATGCAAGTTTTGGCCACAGGGTTTTGCAGGTAGGGGTCTGATTCACCCTTTTTGGGGCTTGGGCCTAACCATGTTTCTATTGTTGTATCAGTGATTTCTGCCTGCCTCTCATAGGCACTGCTTGTGGTTATCCCAGTGGTTCAAGATTGAAGCTGTATACTTTTAAGAACCATAGAGCAAAAAATATTATTTTTATGAGTTCAACAAGGAATACAGCATCTGCCCCCCATTGCAGTTTCAGCCTGTTGCCCATGTTGGTTTTTTCTCCACATACTGCTTCCTACTAACTTTTTTTTTAGCAGTGTTGACATTTAGCTACTAGGAGGTGTAGGCCTCTTTAGTTACTTTTTATTACTTTTAGCATCCTCCTATTGCAGATAGTGCTATAAACCTGTCAGCCCCTGGCTGAACCTGTAAAAAGCCAATAACAGTTCAGGTACAAGAATCCACAAACTCAGGACAGTGATTTATTGATACAAACTAGCTGTGGTTGTCTACAAATCTCTGGGAGGAGTAGTCATCACTGGATTTCACCTCCTGGTTGATATAGCACCTACAAGGCCAGTAATTAGCTTGTCAGTTAGCTTAGCAATTTATCTGTGCTCAGATCAACACAGATTGCCTATGAAATAATAGAATTTTTTAAAACAGCTTACCTGTAAAATCCTTTTCTTTCGAAGGATATCACGGGACACAGAGCCACAGTAATTACTGATGGGTTATATAGGGTATCACTGGTGATTGGACACTGGCAAACCCTATCAGAAAGTTCAACCCCCTATATAATCCCTCCCCTTGCGGGGATACCTCAGTTTTGCAGCCAAGCAATATAGTGTATTAGAAGAGGGGCGGGACCTCTGTGTCCCGTGATGTCCTTCGAAAGAAAAGGATTTTACAGGTAAGCTGTTTTAAAAAATCCTATTTTCTTTCTCGAACATCACGGGACACAGAGCCACAGTAATTACTGATGGGATGTCCCAGAGCAATGCTACCTGAGGGGGAGGGGAACCACGACCAAGTAGGGTGCAATCAGACCTGAGGACCCTGTACCGCTGCCTGCAGCACACTTCGCCCAAAGGCGATATCCTCATGCCTTCTCACATTCACCTGATAGAATCTGGTGAATGTATGGACTGACGACCAGGTTGCGGCCTTGCAGATCTGAGCCATAGAGGCCCGGTGATGCATCGCCCAAGAAGCACCAATAGCCCTTGTGGAATGTGCCCTGATCTGAAACGGAGGAATCTTCTGTTTCAAACCGTAAGCCTGAATAATCAATTGTCGAATCCATTTAGAAATGGTAGCTTTTGATGCTGCCTGTACTCTATTGGGACCGTCTGGCAGCACAAACAAAACATCCGTTTTGCGAATCTGAGCAGTTGCCTCGAGATAGGCCTTGACTGCTCTTACTACATCTAACGAATGTAGTGATCTCTCTTCTGGAGAACAGGGATCTGGAAAAAAGGAAGGCAGAACAATGTCCTGGTTTAAATGAAACTCAGAAACCACCTTTGGTAAAAAACTAGGATGAGGGCGCAGTACCACTCTATCCTTGTGTACAATCAAATAGGGCTCCTTACAGGAAAGGGCTGCTAATTCTGACACTCTTCTAGCAGAAGAAATGGCTACCAAAAAAATGTACTTCCTTGTCAACAAGACCAAAGGAATCTGACTTATTGGTTCAAAAGGCTGTTTCTGTAACACAAGTTCAAGTCCCAGGGGTTTAGGGGCGCCCTAACCGGAGGATTAAGACGCATCATCCCCTGCATAAAGTTTCGGACCAAAGAATGCGAAGCAAGTGGCCGTTGAAACAATACTGATAAGGCTAAGACCTGGCCCTTGATGGTACTCAAGGCCAGCTTCATCTCTAATCCTAATTGTAGAAAATTAAGAATTCTACCTATGACATATCTTCTGGGATGCCAACCTCTGGATTCACACCAGGGTATATAAGCTTTCCAGACTCTATGATAAATCATTCTGGAAGCTGGCTTCCTTGCATTGATCAAGGTAGATATAACAGGACCTGAAAGCCCACGACTCTTCAGAACGTGGGTCTCAATAGCCAAACCGTCAAATTTTGCGTTTGTAAGGCAAGATGGAACACTGGACCCTGAGATAACAGGTCTGGGCGTACCGGTAGTGTCCACGGAGAACCCACCGTCATCCTTACTATTTTCGCATACCACGTCCTTCTGGGCCAAGCGGGGGCCACCAGAAGTACTGACTTCCTTTCTTGCCTGATCCTGCGAAGAAGTCGCGGCAGTAGCAGAATAGATGGGAATGCATAAACCAGTGAGAACCGATGCCACGGAATCACCAACGCATCCATCCCACAAGCAAGAGGATCTCTTGTCCTTGCCACAAATCTGTCTATCTTTTTGTTGAATCGGGATGCAAAGAGATCTACATCTGGGACCCCCCATCTTTGGCATATGTTCCAAAAGACGTCGGGATGTAGAGACCATTCCCCAGGAAGTAACTCCTGGCGACTTAGATAGTCCGCCTGCCAGTTCTCTATCCCTGGAATGAAAACTGCCGATATGCATGGCACATGCATCTCTGCCCAGACTAAGATCTGGTTCACCTACTTTTGAGCAGCTCGGCTCCGGGTGCCTCCCTGATGATTGACATAAGCCACTGCTGTGGCTTTGTCGGACTGGATCCTGACCGGGCAATCCTGTAGCCTGATAGTCCAGGCTTTTAGGGCTAGATATATCGCCCGCATCTCCAGAATGTTGATGGGTAAGGTTCTCTCTGTCTTGGACCATACCCCCTGAACCCACTGTTCCAGAACTGCTCCCCAACCTGACAGACTGGCATCAATTGTTACCACCGTCCAGGTAATTGGCAGAAAGGATTTCCCCTTCTGCAGGTTTTCGGGAATGAGCCACCAATTGAGGCTCTGACGCACCGCATGAGACAGGTGCATCTGAAAGTCTAATGCCTGAACCTTCTTGTTCCAGGTCGACAGAATACTGTGTTGCAGCATTTTTGAATGAAATTGAGCATAGGGAACTGCTTCGAATGAAGACACCATCTTCCCTAGTAGCCTCATGCAAAGGCGGACAGAGGGACCCTTCTTGGTCCTGACTGCCAGAATCAGCTCTCTTAAAGCAGCGATCTTTGCCTGGGGTAGAAATATTTTCTCCTGGCTTGTATCTATGATCAGACCTAAATACTCCAGTCTTCTTACTGGTTTTAGGAAAGACTTTTCTAAGTTGAGGATCCAACCCAGGTGTTCCAGATACCTGACTGTGGTCCTCAAATTTCCGTTCAAAGAGGCTACCGACCGGTCTATTAAGAGCAGGTCCTCTAGGTATGCTATGACAGCTATACCCTGAGCCCTTAATCTGGCCAGAGGAGGAGCCAAGATCTTTGTGAACACTCGAGGTGCAGTGGCTATCCCAAAGGGCAGAGCCACAAACTGGAAATGGCGCCCTCCTATCTCGAAGCGCAGAAACTTCTGATGAGCAGGAAAAATGGGCACATGCAGATATGCATCTCTGATGTCTATCGATGCCAGAAATTCTCCTCCCTGCAGGGTGGAGACTACTGTCCGAATTGATTCCATGCGGAAGGATTGAATCCTTAAGAATCGGTTCAGATCCCTTAAATCCAGAATGGGTCTGACAACCCCATTTGGTTTTTGGACCGTAAAAAGGTTGGAATAGAAGCCCAATCCCTGGTCCTTTGCGGGAACCATAATGACATCCTGCGACAAAAGTCACTCTAACACTAGAAGGAGCGACTGCTTCTTTTCTGGGTCTCTGGGAAGACCTGATCTGAGGAACCGAGGAGAGGGAAATTCCTGAAACTCCAGCTTGTACCCTAAGGTTACCGTGGAGATTACCCATCTGTCCTGGAAATCCTCCTGCCAGAGCCCTAAGAACTGTCGCAGTCTTCCCCCCACTCGGGTGAGCGGGGCGCCCCCTCATGCAGAGGTCTTAGTGTTTTGCCTAGTAGGCTTCTTCCCCCAGGACTTCTTCTGTCCCTGGGGTTGACTCTTGTCTCTGGAGCCAGAAGGAGGAGGCTGTCGAGACTGCCTGGAGGCTGAAGCCCCCGGCACTGGGGAAAGAGTTCATTTGAAAGAGGGATGCTTACTCTTCTTCTTAACAGGTAAGAGAGTGCTTTTCCCACAAGAGATTCTCTTGATATAGTTTTCCAAGTCCTCTCCAAACAACCTTTCACCACTAAATGGAAACCCCGCCATAACTTCTTACATGGTGCTTCGGCTGACCAATTTTTCAGCCATAGGATTCTACTTTTTCTGCACCAACCCCAGAGAAAGACAAGAGGTTTGCACGAAAGAATCTCTAATGGCGTCAACAATGTAACATAAGGCCGCAGGAAGGTTAGCAAACCCCTGGGCCTGCTGTTCAGGTAATACTTTGATGACCTGTTTAACATGGTCTCTTAAATATTGACAGACTCCAATCGCTGCTACTGCAGGTTGAGCCACTGAACCCGCTAAGGAGAAAACATCCTTCAATAGGGATTCCATCTTCTTGTCTACAGGATCCCTGAGCATCTGAGCGTTGTCTACAGGACAAGTCAGACTATTATTTACGGAGGAAATGGCGGCATCAATGGCCAGTATTCTCCACATTTTAATAAACTTTTCTTCCATCGGATAAAGTGTTGAAAACTTTCTCGGCGGAAAAAAAACGTTTGTTTGGGTGATCCTACTCAGAATAAATGAGCTTTTCAAGTAAATTATGAACAGGAAAAGCCTGTGCTGCTTGAGAAGTTTTCAGTGACCCCAAAGCAGAAGAGGATTCTTTAACTGATTCAGGTACGGGCAACTTAAATGTGGAGCGGACCAATCCAGTAAGGATCTGCACTAAGACCTTCTCCTTTGGGAAGTCGCAGAGGGTCCCTCTCCACCTGATCCTCTGAAAGGGATTCGTCTCCTTTATCCCAGAGCTCCTCTTCCTGAGGGTCTTGGGGAACAGAGGAAGGCCTAGTACGTTTTCTTCCACTGAGTGAAGCTGTAATCACGCCCAATAATCTTTCCTCTAAACCATTAATGGTCGAGGAAAAAAACTCTTGTGTAATATATACAGGGGCTGAAGTGCCAGAAGCAGGTATAGCCCCCTCTCCCAGGCTAGCCATCCCTGGCCCCTCAGGGGGGGAGGATGCTGCAGACAGGGGGCCCTCAGAACCCGAACGAGATCCCCTAGTGTCTCTGGTTCTGGGGGTGTTTGAACCTCTTCTACCCATAGTGCAAAGCAACAAGGTGTGAGGTATCACAAATGAACACTGCCTGCTGAGCGATGTAGTCCGGCTAAAAGCCCTGCTACCCAATGCTCAGTCTGGTGTTACCTTAGTAAATGCAGCCTAGGAGAATGCCTGTGTCCCACCTTACATGCGACCATCAGCTCTGTGTCCCTCCAAAGGCTGTGTGCACCTGTACAGAGTGCCTTAATAGCCTGCAGCTGGCCTGAGTGGGAGTCTAAGCACCTGTGCTGACGTCCCGCCCCCCCCCCTCTACCGCCCCCCCTCGAATTTAAAAAAAACGAGCGCTTCACACGCTGGCCGACCCTCTGGAAACACTATGGAGGAAGGCTGGGGGAGGGGGAGGAGGGAGAGAGGCCGGTAGTGAAGGGACTGCCTGAAAACGGCAATGGCAGTGAAGGCGGCGGTGCCCGAGCGGTATAACCGCTATCTAGACCCCTGTGGCTTCCCTCTAGCCTGGGTGGAACATTCAGACATGAGAAATCCCCCCATCCATCCTACCTTGAGCCAGAGACGCTGTGAAGCGATGAACACTGAGACCGACATCAGCATGACAAGGTTTGTGCTCTTGGTAGCCCTCGGTGGTCACAATAGGCATAGCATGCATTTACCTTAAAGGAGAAAACTTACTAGAATTAGAAAATTCTGTGGAATCTCCTCTTACCTTATCCAGCCGCAGGGTTCAGTTTACACAGACCCAATCTTCACCTCTCAAGGTGGGCTCCATTTGAAAAAACCGTCAGAGACTGGGGCCCCCTACGAATAGGGGGATCCTGCAGTTCTGGACCTGTAAAGCACCCGGATAGAAATTAGGCTAGAAAACCACTTTCTAATATGCGGGGTCCAGCTCTCTAAAAAGAGAAGCGTTACAGGTAAAACCTTGTTTCTTCGCACATGAGGCCCGGGTACCATCCAATTCGGCCACAAAAGGACACTTTGAATGGATCCGGTCTGCCTGGCTTGCCCCAGGATAGGATATTCCCTTTGGAGCTTCAGCACAGGACATCTTTACACGTCCATCACCTAAGACACTGGCGTAAAAACTGAGGTATCCCTGCAAGGGGAGGGATTATATAGGGGGTTGAACTTTCTGATAGGGTGTGCCAGTGTCCAATCACCAGTGATATCCTATATAACCCATCAGTAATTACTGTGGCTCTGTGTCGCGTGATGTTCGAGAGAAAGCTTTTTTCCTAGCCCAAGGTTCCAGTTATGTTAGTTCCTGCACTCATGTTTATGTGGCGACAGACTTCTGGTTTTATTTCGACTTTGCTTATTCATTGACCTCCCTGGCCCCATTTCTGAAATGACCTATCACACATTTGTAACATGCTCTGGTTCTATCCTTGCTCAGCTGCCATCTGCACGGTTGTATCAGAGGGCGGCAAATTAGTACATCCAGCAAGAATGTCCACCACTCTTTGCATGGTGCACTGGTGAAGATCTGCCAGTGTGTGCTTGGATTCTGTGCCTCAGGACTTTTTAGGGCTTAAATTACTCCAAACATGCAGATAACACACACTCAGTTTGTCCATGACAATGTCAGACTGGTGTGTTTTTTTTTTTTTTTTTTTTTTTTTTTTAACTTTGCATGTTAAAAAGTTTAATTTCAATTATTTTGGAACTAAATAGGTGGGACCCTCAGTAGATGTGATGTGGACCACTAAAGATTAATCCCACTTAGTTTGTTCCACTGTTTCAATCGAGTTTGACACGTCTAAAATTAGAGCCATGTTTCTGTTGCAATCTCTGCTACTCCTGTAAGGAATGTCAGTTATCTAGTACTCCTTCCATTTCCAAAACTTCCAATTATTGAAGAGATTTGAGGTCCACATCAGTTTCTTTATCTTAATGATTCTCTTCTAACCTTGGTTCTTTAAAAAGTGGGTATATTTAGCACCTCATCTCTAATTTTTAGAACAAGGAACGTATTAAATGCAATGTAGGCAGTGCAGGAGGATGGCTGATTTCTGACTTGTATCGCAAGCCATCTGCTACAAATGCAATCCTACAGGCATCCAGTGCACACCTGATATCACTTAAACTGTTACTAAACCCAGGACCCAGCATTCACTATATCCAGTCTCCCACAGTACACAGAACATGGAAATGCAATAGTTTTAGTAAATATAAACTGCTAAATAACTTTTTTCATCAGCAGTATATAGCAGTATATAGCTAAGATTTCTATCAGTGTCTGGTTAAAGATTGTAGGAGGATTTTTCATTGTACTCTGGCTGTCCTATAAAGCTGCAGGACCCCTGACCCTCTGTCTGGACAGTGCTGATTGGCCCTGTGCTGATCGCATGCACCCTCCCAAGAGAAAAAAAAAAACTCTCTAGCAATACACAAACTGAGCATGTGAAGCTTGTCCCCTAGACTCTGTTCTATCAGGAGATGGATTGGGGACAGTGAAAGAAAAGGAGAAACAGAGAAGACAGGATCAAACAGCCTTTTTACAATGCAGAGGATTAACCCCTTAGGTTCCACAGCGAGTATAACAAGCATGCTTTACTGGTTTTACTGTTGTGGGTTTAGTAACACTTTTAGAATAGTATACCCTATGGTCAATACTTGAGGATTAAGAGAAACTGCACCTGTAAGATCTGTGTCACTAAACCCACATCATAAAAAGCTATCAACAAATGCTGTATTTATGTTGTCTCGAATGTATAGGCAGGTTCTGAGTGCCCAAAATATGACAACTCCCTATTTCATTTGAAAATGGGAAAGAGAACTGGGCTATAATTTTACATCAGAGCAGATTAAAAGGCTGATGGAAGCGACACACCATACTTCAATAAGTTCCCATATACAGGAGATGTCTTATAAGTTCCTGACAAGATGGTATCGTACACCGGTTCGATTGGCTCAGATATATCCATCGGCGGATGTTAACTGCTGGAGGGGATGTAACCAAAGGGATTCATTTCTGCATTTATGGTGGCATTGCCCAAAGATTCAAGTTTTTTGGGAGGAGATAGCCCCTTGGATTAAGAAAATGACACTTAGACCTATAGAATTCTCTCCATTACATTTTCTTTTTCATGGGATGCCATCATCTGCTAGGTTTTATAAGAGAAGCATTACTCCCCATTTGCTAAATGCAGCCAAAATATTGATGCCTAGATTTTGGAAACAGCCTGGATGTCCCCACTATAATGGATTGGAAAAAAGAGGTAGAAAAAATAATGGAAGCGGAGAGATGGATACATATGGTTAAAGACCAAACAGAATAAATTTAAACATACATGGGCAGGATGGCTGTATTACTCCTTAGAAATAGGGGTGGATTAAACCCTTTTGGGGGCAATGCTGCGTTATGGAACGCATAGTCTGAGATGCATCTGGTGGGGGGAAATTGGGAGGAGGTGGCTTTTTTTTTTTTTTTCTTTTTTGTGTTGTTTTTTTTTGTGTTGTTTCTTTTCTCCTCCTCTGGGAGGCACAGTGGAGAGATGATTGATGTCATCAAAGGAAGAGGATAATGGTAAATTAGGCACAGGATGGGCAACACGTAATGGAATCACAATTAGAAGGGTAGATTGAAATGAAAGGTGGAAAGGTAATAAAATTAAATAGTAGAGTGAGATTATACTGAATTAAAACACTAGACATAACAGGACACAAAATAGTAATTCGAAATTATACACTTTTTTTTACTTATATTTTTTTCTTTATTACTTATATATATATTTTTTGTATTGTTGGTTGTTTGACACATGTAATAGGGAGCTGTAAAGCCCCCTTCTTAATTATATTTTGAATAACGTTTTGCACAAATTGAGTTTTGGTTATGGGTAGGCAAGTGGGTGGGCTTTTTCTCTTTTTTTTTCTCTCTCTCTTTTTAAGAGGACATGATCAAGGATCCGGTGTTTACTCTGGGTGGGGGGTTAGTGTGGTGTAAGTTAATGAAAAGATTTATATTGATATATTGTGCAATGTGTATTTCTATGTTGTATGTTGAAATTTGTAAAGAAAAAGCAATTATAAAAAAAAAAAAAAACACAAATGCTGTATTACATGCTGCCCATACTCAGTCACAATGAGATTAATTTTATGTATTTTGCAAAAAAACTGGTTAATCCTGCTGCTCTCTGTCTCCACCTTCTCTTTATGTCCCCAATTCAGCTAGGGATTTTGCAGCTGTGGTGGCAACTCTGCACACGCTCAGTTTTAAGTGAGTTTCTATGCTGAGCATTTCCTCCCTATCACATCTGAACAGCCCATGTGACTATAGAGTTACACATGTTGGTCATGGGCGTCCGCAGAACTTTTTTCAGGGGGGGGGGCATTATTTTAGTGTCACCCATGCAGTGCCCCTTTTCGACAATGTCATTATCATAGTCAGAGGCTGCAGACGTAGTACAGTCCCTAGGCTAAGTGATGGATAATGGCCAAAAGGCCCTCTTTCCAGACCCAGCGAAACTACAGCAGTGATCCCCCTTCAGCTGGACGAGTTCCCCGGGGGCGACTCTGGTCAATAGTGTAGCATGTCTTTACCCTGGCAGTGGCTCAGTCTCTCCATCTGGTGGTGCTGGGCAGAGTGGCTCTCTGGTGGCGCTGGGCAGCGTGGCTCTCTGGTGGAGCTGGGCAGCGTGGCTCTCTGGTGGAGCTGGGCAGCGTGGCTCCCTCTCTGGTGGTGCTGGGCAGCGTGGCTCCCTCTCTGGTGGCGCTGGGCAGCGTGGCTCCCTCTCTGGTGGCGCTGGGCAGTGTGGCTCTCTCTCTGGTGGCGCTGGGCAGCGTAACACTCTCTGGTGGCGATGGGCAGCGTAACACTCTCTGGTGGTGATGGGCAGCGTGGCTCTCTGGTGGCGCTTTGCAGCGTGGCTCTCTCTCTGGCTTCCGCCGGCACAGTCCTTGTTCTTTGTCCTGTAGCACTTTCTCCCTCAGCTTTTTTTCCAGGCTGCAGTCTCTCAATCTCTATCTTGATCGAGCTGTAGCTTCCTTCCTGTGGAAATTGGGGCTGCCAATCTTTGAGACTACATGTCCCATGATGCTCTCCTCTCCTAGCCTTCTTTGATTGGCCCTCAGTTATGGGCAATGGGGAAGGAATCTCCTGCCACAGTGCCGCCAAGTTCTCTGCTGGACTGAGCAGGGAAAAGAGCCCACAGTCACACTACACTGTTGGGGGGCTTGATTTGATTTCAATTATATAGTTGTATGCCAATTTAAAACAGTTTAAAACAGTTTATTGATATTATTTATTTATTTTTACTATGCATTCCAAAGGCTGTTTTTTTTTTTTTTTTTTTGAACAAGTGGCCAGCAGCAGAGGACTAGAAGCTCCTCCTGCTTATGTTTCCCTGCAGACAGGCTGGGAAAGAGTTGAGTCATGTGACAGCTGTACATTGATTAGGAAAAAGATACTTTTTTTAGATTAAAATATATTACAGTGCCATCAGCCACCTACAGAAATAGAAGGGACAATGCAAATTAAACAGTGTGCTTTTAGTATCACTTTAATTTAGAGATCTCCATAAAAAAGGGTTATAGCAAAACAATGCCTAAAGAAGGCATTCAATAGGGTAAAACTTAAGTTAAGGGAGTCTTTAATCCACAGACAGAAACGTGAATCAGCATCTTGGGTTACACAGATCTGTTACTCAACAGCATGGACAATTTCTTAACATTTTACAGCAGGGGTCTTCAAACTGCGGCCCTCCAGGTGTTCAGGAACTACAATTCCCATCATGCCTAGTCATGTCTATGAATGTCAGAGTTTTACAATGCCTCATGGGATGTGTAGTTCTGCAACAGCTGGAGGGCCGTAGTTTGAGGATCCTTGTTTTACAGAGACACTGGCATCTCCTTTTAGATGATCCAATAGTAACCAAAATACAATAATAATAGGCCCCAAGTAACATACAGGTGGTTGAAATCCCCATGGTAACACTTTACACATAGCTATTTAATGAATAGTTTGACTGTAACCACCTCTCAAGTAAGTCGATGTACCTTCAGATGTGGTAAATGTAATTTTTGTGACTGGATTTTTGTTGGAAAAAACATTCCAATAATCAATGGGGAAAATTGGACCCCACAGTCTGGCATTAATTGCGAAACCATGGGAGTGGTCTACTTTATGCAATGTACGTGCCAAACTGTATCTTGGGAAAACCAAAAGGCTGTTTTGGAAATGGATTTGCGACCATGGGTATCTAATCAAAAATGGTAAAATGACTATTGCAGTTAGTCATCATGTGGTTTTGTTTCACAAATTTGATGCCAACGCAATAAAATGTTTCCCTTTGGAACATGTTGGAACAGAACTGCATGATTAATCGTTAAAAAATCGTTATCACAATTTAACCCCCCTCACAATCTTAACACAGCATTTCCCCAATTCATGTTAAACAATTGCAGAGCCGTTTTCTGCTCAGAGATGTCAAAAGGAAAAAAAAAAAAACTCAGCCGGCAAATGTTTATCAGCAATTAAGAGAAACAATGTATCTCTTGGTTCTTTTAGACCAAAGGGATGAACTTCTGTCTGTAAACGAGTGCAGTTTAACCACTTAAAGACTAAACCTTTTTCTGACACTTGTTGCTTACAAGTTAAAATCTGTACTTTTTGCTAGAAAATTACTGAGAACCCCCAAACATTATATATATTTTTTTTAGCCAGAGACCCTAGAGAATAAAATGGAGCTTGTTGCAATATTTTATGTCAAATGGTATATGCTCAGTGAACTTACAAAAGCAATTTTTTAGGAAAAAATACACTTCAATGTATTAAAAAAAAAACTAAACTGTATTTAGCCCAAGTTTTTTGTCAAATGTGAAATATGTTTTGCCATAAGAATCATGATCTTTATTCTAAGCAAAAAATCTTTATACGCATTTCATCCAGAATCGTGCAGCTCTATTTTGGAAGTTCGGAATAGGGTGGCAATATTAATAGGTCACTTCTTCAACTCAAAATCAAATGGATCTTTAAACTGGATGTCACAAAGGTTCCAGTTTTAAACGAGAATATTAGTTTCAAACATTTTTCTGTAGGTCTGTTTACAAATTTGTTCACTCTAAAACCCTGGCTCAAATGTGTGGTTTATATGTCTATTAGTAGTTGTGTATATTGTATGAATTCCTTTTGTAAAATTTGCTATGAACTTGTTACTTGGGTTTTCTCTAGGGGGTGTCACTACACAATGGAGGTTGAAGTGTAGGAGGTTACCACCGAATCTAATTTACTTTTTCTTCAGAAGGTCTTCCAGATAGATTGGGCTTGTAGGATGTGTGGATCTGGTCCTCTCCCTTGTTATGTTTTTTTTTGTTTTATAGTCATTTCATTTTTAGTTTTCATTTATATCTTATAATTCTTACTT
Source organism: Aquarana catesbeiana (assembly GCF_042186555.1). Lineage (NCBI taxonomy): Eukaryota > Metazoa > Chordata > Amphibia > Anura > Ranidae > Aquarana > Aquarana catesbeiana. The sequence goes on along the minus strand of NC_133330.1, from coordinate 190,342,264 downwards.
GTTTGGGGTTCATTTTAGTCATCGCTTAGTAGGATAGTTTTTTGGCACCGGGGGAAGACTTGAAGTGATCCTTGGCAGAAGTATCTTCATAGAATTTTTGTTGCATGGAGGATGCCATCCATAGATTTGATGGCATCAACTGAGAAAAACCTGTATTTCTCTTTATTTTTCTCAGTTCTGAGACCCACAAGCTCTGGGTCAGAATGCCTTGAGAAAGTTATATTTTTCCACAGATTCCCTCTAATTTTCCAAGTCCTACCTAAAATCCAGCAGGACATGGTGATTCTCCGATTGGCAGAAAAGGCCATGGTTTCCCCTGTTAGGGAGAATGAAGCTGGAGCTTCTGATTCTGCCATCATAATGTTGGGATCTCCTGATCCAGGACCATTGTATTTGGAAATCCTTTATACAGAAGTCTTCCAAGAAACACTAGAACCCGCTTTCTCTGTCAGTGTTGAACATTCTAGATTTCTGACAAAGCGAATATAAAGGCATGGTATACAATTCATTAAAGTGCAGGTTTTCATATTATCAGTCAGTACTAATAAGAAATGGGTTGCCAGGACCTGTATCACCTGCGGGTGGCACTGTGGTTCCCTGGGCAGAGGGTTGTAGTTCCAGTGTCCAACAGTGGGTGTCTCCCAGCAGTTCCCAGTAATCAGTTTCCACCTGATTCTGGCTGATGGGAGGATATTTAGGTCCTTCCCTATTAGTGCCTCTTGATCAAGGGTTTGCTTGCTGCCCAATACTGCTAGCTGCTATTTTGTTCCTGCTCCTGCCCTGTATGCTAAACGCTGTATCCTGCTGCCTTGTACCTGCTCTCCCTTGTTCCTGATCCCAGTTTTGGCTCTCCCTTCCCATCTGCTCCCTGCTCCTCCAGTTTTTCCTGCTTTTCCTTGTTCCCCATTTTCTCCTTGTGGGCATCTTATGCAATGGTTTCAGTGGAGGTAGCCTGCACAATGGCTTGTTGTTGCATGGTGAATACCTTAAATTTATAATTACAGATAAGGTTTGCTTGGCTGCATCAGGGACATTTCTATAGTCATTTCTACAGCTCTTAACCATTACATTTCTTTTTCAGCAGTTCTGTGTGTTGTTCGTATGCCCCACTTTTTGTTTTTAGAATTTCTTGCTATTTTCCATAGTGAGTTGACATGAAGAGGTCCAAGAATTAAGAAAATTGTTGATATATTTGGGGCATGAGAGGATGTGAGAGCGTGAGGACGTTTGACGCAGTGCTCTGATCTAGCGATAGTTCCAGCGAGAGATGGCACGTACAGCTGATTTCCTCCCTGCGGTGATCGAGAGGTGAGAGGAGTAGTGAGGACTAAACAGTGGACGAATGGTGGAATGTCCCCGATCCCCCTCCTTATCTTGGTTTAACAGCGGTGGGAGCTTATCTGTATAAAGCGGAGGAGTGGAGAAGCCGGCGTTCAGAAGTGATGAGGAGAGGAGATTGTGAAGATTGCGGAGGACATTGCAGGCTGCTTCTTAGGAAGGGGGAGAGTGTGGAGGGCTGCAGGGGAAGAAGAGAGGAAGCGTGGAATCTGCATTGTAGCCGAAGATTGATAGAGACTTGAGGCTGTTTCTTAAAGAGGCAGTTTCTTAAAGAGGCAGGGCTGTTGGACCTCTGGAGAATGTGTAATCCAGGGGTGCAACAGTTCTCATGTTATTCAGGTACTTACTCCTCACTCTGAAGAATTGACTTTGTATTAGGTAATGATCTGGCCGCACATATAGTCAGAGACATTACGTATCAACCTAGGGGGGTATCAGACCACTCAATGGTGACTGCCAGGATGGTTACTGGATTAAATAGACAACGTGGTATGTGGAAACTAAATCCAATCTGGCTTGAGATATTTGCGGACCCAAATAAAATTATAACTAGACTGAGGGAGTTTATAAGTGTAAATGAGGACACCACAGCAAGAGGGGTAATGTGGGATGCCCTGAAGGCATACTTGCAGGGTCTGTTGATCCAGCAGGTATCCAGGTTAAAAAAAGCCTCAATGGCAGGGGAAGAGAAGGCCAGGGAGGAGCTTCGAGCGGCAGAGAGGGAACTTGTGAAAGACCCAACCCCGGACAGTCATCAGAGATGGGAGGATAAACAGTTAAAATATAAAGAGGTAATCACTAGGAAATCTGAAAACAAGAGGCTATTTCAAAAACAAATGTTATATGGAGAAGGGGAGAAAGTGGGGAAGATACTGGCCCATATTGTTAAATCAGATTCTCCCCCCCCGACGATCCCCGCTATTAGAACCAAAGAAGGCGTGATTACATCCCATCCAGATAAAATCAACGAAACATTTAAAATATACTATGATGAATTATATAGTTCCCGGGGCTCAGCGGAGGGGGCGGATATGGATGACTTTTTTAGGAAAATAAGGCTGCCCTCCCTTTCAGGGTTGGAGATTGAGGCATTGGAGGCCCCGATTACATTAGAAGAGATTGGTATAGCAGTAAAGGCACTGGCCAATAAGAAATCCCCTGGGCCGGATGGCCTCCCGGCGGAGATCTACAAGAAGTATGGGGAGATATTGTTACCGGAACTTTTAAGGGTATTTGAATGGGCGTATCAGGAAGGAAAATTACCTGAGTCAATGACTGAGGCTATAATAATAATATTACCTAAAGAAGGGAAGGACCCCTTGGAACCTGCTTCTTATAGACCGATCTCTTTATTATGCTCGGATGCAAAAATCTTGGCAAAGATTCTGGCTACCAGACTGCAAAGGATAATACATAGGTTGATCCACCCGGATCAAACTGGGTTTATTCCCCAGAGATCAACAAGTGAAAATATAAGGCTGTTCTTTTTGAATGTACAAACCCCAATAGAAAACTCGGGCACCAGAGCTGTCCTGATGTTAGATGTAGTAAAGACATTTGACAGCCTGGAATGGGGATTTATATGGCATATGTTGCAGGTATATGGGTTTGGTCCCTCATTTAGTAAGTGGGTACAAATTCTATACAATAAACCTAAAGCAAGGGTCAGAAGTAATAATGTACTCTCGAGCGAGTTTTGCTTGGAGAGAGGCACCAGACAGGGGTGCCCCTTGTCGCCTCTGATCTTTGCTTTAGCAATGGAACCAGTGGCTGCCTCTATAAGGCAAAACAGGAGTATGGAAGGATTCCGGAGAAGCTCAGGGGAGGAGAGGATCGCATTATACGCAGATGACGTACTTATCTTCCTAGGAGATACAGAGGGTTCACTTGGTCAGGTGATGGGTATCTTCGCAGAGTTTGGGGGGATTTCGGGCCTTTTCATAAACTGGGAGAAGTCGGTGATATTGCCAATAGACCCGATTAAGCAAGGTACCCTTCTGGAGGAAACCGCACTAAAAATTGTGGAAAAAACAAAATATCTAGGCATTCACATAGCTAAAGAACCGGGTAACTTCCTAAATAATAACTTGGTTCCACTGTTGGAGAAATTTAGGAAAAAGACTGAGATATGGAGGAGACTTCCATTGTCGGTAGCTGGTAGGTGCAACCTGTTAAAAATGCTATGGTTGCCTCAGCTATTGTATATCTTACAAAATTCACCAGTATGGATCTTTGGAAAGTGGTTTAAAAAAATAGATATGCTGTTTAGAGGGTTGATATGGAAGGGAGGGCACTCCAGGGTAAGCCTACAGATACTACAGTTAGCAACAGGTGAGGGGGGTATGGCGGTTCCGCATCCTCAAAACTATTTCCTGGCAGCCCAACTGCAACATCTGAGATCAGGTAGTGGTTGTGGGGGTAATAACAACACGTAAATAATGATTGTTGGAGCACCTCATAGGCGGATTTTGGAGGTATTAGAGGCAAACTCGTTTACCTATAGGACCCCTACGGTTAAACTAATGTTAAAAGTGTGGAACTTTATTAAGGGCATGAAGGGTATGGAGGGGGAAGCGAGGCACAGCTCTTTATGGAACAATAAGAACTATCAGGAACTATTACAGATAGGTAAAATTAAGACCTGGGAACTAAAGGGGATAGTAAAATTAGAGCAACTATATAATGGTAACATGTTAAAGACCTTTGCCACTTTAAAGGAGGAATTCGGTATTCCAAATCAGTCATACTTTAACTATGTACGGATCAAGCACGCACTGCAGGCCCAATTTGGAGAACAAGGCCCGAACTGGTGCCAATCTCCCATTTCCCAAAAGATAGAGAGTACTGAGGGAGCAAAGGGGCTAATAACAGAATTCTACCAATACATTTGTAAAAACAGTAGGGAAGGTCCAGAGAAACTTAAGTGTAGAAGGGAATGGGAAAGGGACCTGGGGACAATATTGGATACTCAATGGAAAGAGATTCTGGAGGGGGGTCACCAGGTGTCGGTTTCACCGGCCCAGAAATTCTCACATTTATTGCTCCTTCATAGGGCATATTATACCCCTAAAAAACTGTTTAAGTATGGGAGAAGGGTAAACACTGATTGTCCCAGATGTCAAAATACGGGAGATATGTTACATATGATATGGAAATGCCCCAAGCTATTTAGCTATTGGACGGATGTGGTTGAGAGTATAAATAAGGTTTTCGATCTAAAGCTTAATATAGACCCGAAAATATGTGTTTTGGGGGTAGTGGGGAATCTGGGGAATGGAAAGGCTAAGAGTAAAGCGGTGCGGAGATGCCTTTATCAGGCAAGAAAGGAAATAGCAAGGAGATGGCAAGCAGAGAAACCCCCTTCAGTAGAGGATTGGTTTAGAACGGTGTCAGAAACAATAGGGAAGGAAAAGACAGTTTATGTTAGAGGAGGGAATATAAAGGAATTAAAAAAAATCTGGACTCCATGGATTGAGAAGGTATGAGACAGAGAAAATTCCCCTAGTGGACTTTTAAGGCACATATAGAGGAATATTTAGGAGAGTATGTAGAGTAAAACGCCAGTTTATTCGTTACAAAAAAGTTTCTCAAGTAAATATCAAACAAGTGACATAAGTAAAAACAGGGAATGCAGTTCTATAGATATAAAACTAGTGATACCAATACGCTTGTACCCGACGCGTTTCGGAGTTGCTTTTTGCCTCCTTCAGGGGTGATTGTAAGCTTTAAACAGAGATTTCTGTGTAGGAAATGGCATATATAACATATATATAGTAAATATGCGTAAAAATCAAACCAAAGAGCGTAGAAATACATAAATATACATTTCTTCGTTTACACTTACATTGGTATCTATAGTTATTGGTTATGCATTCCAAGAGGTTTAAAAGAAGACAAACATGTTGACACATACTGCCCATCAGACGCGTCCCCTGAGCATGGTGTATAGAGCTTTGATGGAGTGTCTCCAAAGTATTTATATAGCCTCCATCGAGGTAGAGGTAAATAGGTAGACAAATATGGGGTAGTTTTACTTCCTTTCAATAGGAATAAAGGCCTATTAATCAAGGGCGTATAAGAGTTTGGATCTGAGATCACACTGAGGCCAAATGCGGATCCTGTAGATTATGAAAATATATAGATAAGTACATGTAGGTAAAACATATAAGTGGCTGGGATATTGGGTAGGAAGTCCTAAATTTTAGGGTGGATATATACATCTTGTAGTGAAGTAGTCGATTGTATTACTATGAGTTTTTATGTACATTGTTTAATATGAGATGTGATGTATTTTTGTATGAAGATGAATAAAAAGTATTGAATTGAATAAAAAAAAAAAAAAGAGACTTGAGGCTTCCCTAAACAGCGGGTCTGGATGGCCCCACGTAAGCCACATGCTTAAACAGCAGGAAAGTCATTGGTAAAATCCCCCCCAGGGATATCATGCATATCATGAGAAAGCAAATCAGTGCTTTACAGGACAGAGCAACTGATACAGAAAGCCGTTTGAGGAGGAATAATATCCGGATCATAGGCCTGCCAGAGAGAATGGAGGGAGATAAACCAGTTGAATTTTCCCAGAAATTATTGATAAATGTTCTGGCTTTTACAGATATGTCTGCGACATTCGTGGTTGAAAAAGCACATAGAATTTCTTTTCGATCACCAAAGCTGGGGGGGCCTCCTCGCCCGTTCCTTTTACGTCTGCTGAATTACAGAGCCCTAGACCTTATATTAAAAACCGCCAGAACTAGGTCAGATTTGCAATATGAAAATGCCAAACTACTTTTTTTTCCTGATTATCCCCCTGAGATACAGCAACAAAGAAGAGCCTATACGGAAGTGCGGAAAAGACTACGAGAAAATGGAACAAAGTTCAGTTTCATATACCCTAGTAAATTATGGGTTACTGACGGAACTCATACCCAGTTTTTTGAGACACCAACTGCTGCTGCAGAAGGGTTGGACACTAGATAAATAGACCCCTTTTTTTGCTTCCTTTTACAATTTATTCTTTGTTGATTCGTCCCCTTTTCTCTCCTGTTTGTTTTTGTACCCCCAATTTTTTTTTCTAGATTCTCTATATGCATGTATATGTGAAGGTTTAAATTTTTTTTCTAGTGTCTAGTTTTTTTCTCCTTTGTGAGGTGGGGAGGGGGGAAGGTAACACTACATGTATAGTATTACTAAATATTCATAATAATACACATAATAATTTGATATGAGAATATATTTAGGTAATAGTTAAACGATTGAAATTGTTGATCACAGGGATAATAGGAGTTAAGGCAAATGGAGGGATTTTTCTCTCCCTTTTTTGCTCTTTTTTTTTTTTTCCCTTTTCTCTCAGCACATGGGGAAGGGGAAGAGAGAAGGGGGGAGAGAAAATGGGGGTGGGGGAGAGAAGGGGGGGATTAAGGCCATCCTTCCCTTTGTAACTTCACTTTTGTAAGGCTGTAGGGGAGGAGAAGCGAATCTTTTTTTTTTTTTTTGAGTTCTTTATTTCTTGTGTGTTTTTTTTTTCTTTTTAAATGGGTATAGGTATAGGTAAATATGATTATGATTCTAACTCAGTATGAGTAATGTAATATGTAAGCATAACTTTGGCCTAAAAGAGTCTCTTGGGTAAATTGTTGGTTAGAGAGCCCGATTCACAAATTTAAGTGAAAGACTGGGTATAGAATAAAAGCTATAGTCAGTGAGGTTAAGGGTAAGGAAGAGGTCCTTTTTGCTCCCACCCATGGATGGATGGGGTTATAGAGCAGGGAGGGAAGTGGAAAAGGACAGGGTGGGATAGGAGGGAGGTGTAGAGGTTTGGTGTCTTAGGGTTCAGAGATGGTGTGGTGTTGCCCCGGTAATGTTCTTTTTAAGAGCCACATGGCTCAGGTCAGTGTGGAGCTATTTGTCTGTTTTACTACTTATGTATGATGTCAGGTAAAAATAGTTGTCACGCTATATCATGGAATGTTTGTAGGTTAAATTCTAAGTTCAAACGAGAAATAATATTTCAATATGTAAAAAAGTATAATGCACCATTGATTTTACTTCAGCAGACACATTTACTGGAAGGGAAATGAATGACTCTAAAAAACGTGGATTAAAAAAACGTGGATTCAAAAAGCCTATCATGCTACCTACTCTTCCTATGTGAGAGGGGTGTCAGTCTTAGTAAATACATTTTTTTCTGGCTTAATAGAAAAGGTATATACGGATATACAGGGAAAATATGTTATTTTAGTATATACGCTGGGGCAACAAAGGTATGTCATAGCAGCAATTTATATTCCTCCCCCTTCTTCCATTGAAATACTAAAGGTAATACTAGAGAAATTATCCAACATTTTCTAGCAAAATTATTATTAATTGGAGACTTTAACTCTATCCTATCCCCAGGTTTAGACAGACCAAAGCCTCCCAAGCAGTATTGAACTTATCTATACAATTGAGCACAGGCGAGAGGTTAATAGAAATTTGGAGATGGAGAAATCCACATTAAAAAAAAAAGTATATTCCTGTTTTTTCCACCTCCCATAAAACTTCTTCCTGAATAGATTAAACTTTTGCAGATCCGGCATTGGCGGCAGATGTTGTGGAAGCTACATTTCTACCAAGTGGCCTTTCGGACAAATCTCCTTTGTTTTTGTCAATACGTACCCCCGCTTTAAAAAATGCATCACTGTGACGTTTGGCTCCTCAGTGGGTGTCATACCCAGAGATAGCAGAAAAAAATGTCATTAATGTTAGTGGAATATTGGGAAAACAATGCTGGATCATCGTCGTTAGATATGCTTTGGGATGCTTTTAAAGCATATGTGCGAGGGCAATATATCAATCATCGTGGCAGTTAATAAGAAACAGAAGATTAATATATAGGTATTACAAAGATAGAATTACAGAAGGAAAAATATAACCGGGATCCTAGTATAATTAAAATTGATACAATGATGGCCGCGCAAAGGGCTCTACACCTGCATATGATGGAAGTAACTAGGTTAGAACTATATAAAAATAGACAAAAACTTTTTGAATAAGGGGATAAAAGCAAAAGATCTTTGCAAGGTTGGAGCAACAGGAACATCAGGTTACACTTATACTGGAAGTTAGGACTCCAAAAGGAGAAACGGTAGTCAATCCTGAGGATATTTTGGAGACTTTCAAGAGGCATTATGGTTCCTTATATAACTCTTCCCTCCCCTCCGACCTATGCACGGGGGAGACCTTCTGAACCAGATAGCCCTTGGGTGGCTGTCGGATAGGGAGAGAGAGACATTGGTTAGACCGCTCACAAGTGAGGAAATGTTCGAAATACTATACATACTTTCCCGAGGGGAAAAGTCCCATGCCCTGATGGAATCCCTGTTGAATTTTATATAAAATATGGGGACTTTTTGGCCCAAAAATTAGCGGAAATATTCACAAATGTGTTATCGAAAAGGACTCTTCCAGATTCAATGACAGGCACACATAGCTCTTATACATAAAGAAATTAAGGATCCAAAATTATGCGCTTCATACAGGCCAATTGCATTATTGAATATAAACATTAAAATACTGACTAAAATGTTAACATTGAGAATATAACCTTTGCTAAAAACCATTATAGATTAAGATCAGACGACATTTATGCCTCAGAAGATGACAGATATTAATCTATGTGGGTTACATACTAATATACATGCTCATCATGCTAATGAGGGATCCAGAACGGTGGCCTCTTTGGATATAGAGAAGGCCTTCGATACTATTGAATGGCCCTTTCTATGGGAAATACTTAGAAGGATGGGATTTCCATTAGTGTTTATTAATTGGATACAAACAGTATATAATAAACCTATGTCAGCGGTTAAGCTGGGAGGAAGGCTGTCAACTTTTTTTCAGTTATATAGAGGAATGAGGCAGGGCTGCCCTCTCTCTCTGGCCCTCTTTACTATAGCAATAGAGCCGATGGCAGAGGCTCTTCGGACCTCCCCTGATATTCGCGGATTACAAACTGGGGGGCTGGAGGAGAGGGTAGCTCTATATGCAGATGATATGCTGCTATTCTTTGGTGATGCGGGTCCATCTTTAGAAGGAGCTTTAGATATGCTAAATATATATTTACAAGTTACAGGGCTTAAGGTAAATTGGGGTAAATCCTTATTGTTTGCGATTGATCAAGGAGCGCAGGATACGGCTTTTTTAGATTTGCCATTACAATGGGTAACAGAATTTAAATACCTTGGTATAATAATTTCACGACAGGCTGGGGATTTTTTTATGTTGAATCTAAATCCAGCCGTACAGGAATTGAAGAGAAAACTGAAGGTCTGGGAGACCTTGCCCCTTTCACTGCTAGGGCACATAAATTTAATAAAGATGAAAATTCTTCCTAAATTTTTATATTTGTTTAGAAATTCGCAACAATGGTTACCAAAATCATTTTGTATACAATTAAAGAAACTAACTACATTTATGCGTCCTTTGGCACAGGGGGGACTGGCCTTCCCAGGCTTTAATAAATATTATTTAGCAGCACAGCTGGTAACGGCAGGTGAATGGTTAAACCCAGATAAATATAACCATGCCACAAAATAGAGGCTGCAGTGGTACATTCTACTGAAGCACTTCAGGCACTGCTGTTCTGAGGGTTAAAATCCGTATATGATCTGATCCCTTGATGGTAACTACTATAAAGGTATGGAGAGCCGGATTAGTGGGGGATAAACATATTAAGGAGATTTGGTTTCCAAATACTCCGCTGTGGAGGCATCCTTAGTTGCCCCATTTCAATTCTATCCATGATCCAGTAGTTAGGACCAAATTTAAGTTTAAAAAGTTATCTCAGGTGGTGCAGAGAGAAACAATGATATCCTTTGCAGGAATGATAGAACTATGGAATATTCCAGGAAGCTATGCGTTTAGATATATGCAGCTTGACCATGCTCTTTCTGCCCAATTTCCTCAAGGTTTTCCACAATTGATAAAATCAGGATTAGAACAAATAACTAGAAGGAGACTGGGAAAGAAACTGATATCAACTATATATATATATATATATATATATACACTTATTTAGTGAAAACTGCATTATTAGATATAAGTTACGAGCACGTTGGATGAGAGATGTCCCAAAATTAGATGAGGAGAATTGGGAGGAGATATGGGGATTCCCTTTCCAGATATTGGTCTCACTTCGAGACAAGCTCACACAATTTAAGATAACACTAATGCCCTGTACACACGGTCGGATTTTCCGACGGGAAATGTGTGATAGGACCTTGTTGACGTAAATTTCGACCGTGTGTAGGCTCCATCACACATTTTCCATCGGATTTTCCGACACACAAAGTTTGAGAGCAGGATATAAAATTTTCCGACAACAAAATCCGTTGACGGAAATTCCGATCGTGTGTACACAAATCCGATGGACAAAGTGCCACGCATGCTCAAAATAAATAAAGAGATGAAAGCTATTGGCCACTGCCCCGTTTATAGTCCCGACGTACGTGTTTTACATCACCGCGTTCAGAATGATCGGATTTTCCGACAACTTTGTGTGACCGTGTGTATGCAAGACAAGTTTGAGCCAACATCCGTCAGAAAAAATCCTAGGATTTTGTTGTCGGAATGTCCGAACAAAGTCCGACCGTGTGTACGGGGCAATAGAATATACTATACACCTTATAGATTATAATAAAAGTGCCCGTTGAACCCTAAGAATTGTTGGAGATGTGGGTATACTCCAGGAGATTTTATCCATATATTCTGGTCTTGCCCCGCTATAGCAGTATTTTGGAGAGAGGTTATAAGGGTAATCACTACAGTTACATCAGTTGCTTTAGAACAGGATGCAGAGATTTGGCTTTTGGTCTGGTAAGAAATAATATCCCCACTAGGGCAAAGAGAACACAAGTAAGCCTGTTGCTTTTCTATGCGAGAAAGGCAATAGTACTGAATTGGAAAAAAACAGAAGCTCCCTCATTAGCCTTTTAGAAATATATAGTAAATGGCAACTTGCCACTGTATAGAGAAACATATTTTAATAGAGGATGTGAAGAGAAATATCAGAGAGTTTGGGCAAGCTGGATAGCAGAACCTACAACGGGCTTCTGGGAAACCCAAAGAGTGAACAGCTAGAATAATATGAAAGAAAGTAATGAGATGTTGGAAAGGAAAGTGAAGGGAAACAATAAACCACACCATCAACACGAAGTTATAGGGCGCAGAATTAATGTTTTTATTTGTTGTAATTAATATTTAGAAAAGTTATGTGAAAGCTCCTGCGAGAGTGGGAAAGTTGAAGAAGTACATGCTGTAATATGTTTTTCTATTGGAAAATTAATAAAGAGATTTAAAAAAAAAAAAAAAAAAGCTGATATATTTACTGTATTTTCCTTTCCTGATTCCTCATGTCAGCCTAGCATTTCCCCCGTTTTCATTGCGAGGCTTGGGTAAAGGGACAATTTTATAAGCTAGCTAGAAGTATTCCTGGAGTGCTTACAGGAAAGGTGCTGATAAGAGAAGGATTCAGGAAAGGAAAATTATAGTAAGTATGTCAACAGTTTTTCCAAATGTTGCTCTTGACTATGATCGGGATGTGGTGTTGGTACATTTAGACATAATTACAATTAATCCATATGTATATAAAGGTGGTAGTTTACATTTCCTTGCATTCTTTTTAAAGAATGCAAAACTTTTTGGAAAATAAAATCCCTAGATTAGGGAGGATTTCTACAGGTACCATCAGAGTAGGAACCTAATATGGAACAGATTTTTCTTAGATTATCCAAAAAAAAACTGTAATGCCGCATACACACGAGCGGACTTTCCGGCATACTTGGTCCGACGTTCTTCCCACCGGATTTTTTGAACGGACGGACTTGCCTAAACACGACCAGACTTTCCGGCAGGCTAGGTCCGCCCGTCTTTCCGACGGACTGTCGCCGGAGTTACGGTGGACTTTCAGAATGAACGGACTTGCCCACACACGGACAAGTCCGTTCATTTTGAACGTGACTCGGGTACGACGGGACTAGAAAAGGAAGTGAATCTCGCCGCTTTTATAGGCGAGATTGACACCTTGCAAACCCCATCGTGGGGCATACCAGGCCCTTAGGTCTGGCATGGATTTTAAGGGGAACCCCCTACGCCGAAAAATCGGCGTGGGGGTCCCCCCCCCAACATCCATGCCAGACCCGGATCCGAGCACGCAGCCCGGCCGGTCAGGAAAGGGGTTGGGGACGAGCGAGCGCCCCCCATCCTGAACCGTACCAGGCCGCATGCCCACAACATGGGGGGGTGGGTGCTTTGGGGGAGGGGGGGCGCCCTGCGGGACCCCCCCACCCCAAAGAACCTTGTCCCCATGTTGATGAGGACAAGGGTCTCTTCCCGACAACCCTGGCCGTTGGTTGTCGTGGTCTGCGGGCGGGGGCTCATCGGAATCCGGGAGCCCCCTATAATAAGAGGGCCCCCAGATCCTGGCCCCCCACCCTAGGTGAATGAGTTTGGGGTACATGGTACCCCTACCCATTCACCTAGGGAAAAAGTGTCAATAATAAAATACACTACACAGGTTTTTGAAGTAATTAGACAGCTCCGGGGTCTTCTTCCGACTTCGGGGTCCCTCCGGTTCCTCTTCTCCTGGTGTTCCAGTTCTTCGGCCGGCTCCTCCGCTGTCTTCATGCCGCTCTCTTGCCAGCAGAGGTCCGGACTTCTGTCCTGTGGCTTCTGGGCTTCTTCTCTTCTTCCCATGTTGACACAATGCTCGCTCGTCCCCACCCCCTTTCCTGACCGGCCGGGCTGCGTGCTCAGATCGGGGTCTGGCATGGATTTTGGGGGGGACCCCACGCCGATTTTTCGGCATAGGGGGTTCCCCTTAAAATCCGCGCCAGACCTAAGGGCCTGGTATGCCCCGCACTCGCCGCAATAGGAACATTTGATTTTCCTATTGCAGCGAGCGTGAGATGCAGCACTCTGCCCTTGCGTCGTATCTGGTCCGTCGGACCAGCATACAGACACATACAGGCGAACGGGCTTTCCGTCAGGAACTGAGTCCGGCGGACTAAGATTTGAAGTATGCTTCAAATCTAGGTACAGCTGACTTTTGGGGAAAAAAAGTCCGCCGGAGCCTACACACGGTCCCGGACCAAGTATGCCGGAAAGTCCGACCGTGTGTACGCGGCATAAGAAATCCCACATTTGAGAAATGTTTGAATTGTGATATATTTTCCTAAAGCAAAATGATCAGATTTATTTTCAGCAGGAATATTAAAAGTTTGCTCATCTCAGTCTAATGCTTGTTATATACAGTACATCTATAACTTTCTTGTCTTTGCAGGAAACAGAATATGTATTACTTACATATACACTGTGGAACATCCTTCCATTTTCCAAGAGAGCATGATGCAGGTTCAGTTTGAGACAACTTATACCCCTCAACACAAACATAGGCAGCACGTTCACGATTTTTGTATTCTCTACTATCATCTTCAGCTCTTCCATTTAATATTTCTTGAGGATTTCCACAGGGATTACCTAAAAAAAACAAATAAACAAATAATTAAAAGACAAATGCAACACATGGAAGGCATTATGAAGGTGGGTTATATGTGAATTACATACCTTTGTATAGTATGTAGCACTATAGTGCAATAGATTTGATCTTTTTGGCACCATTTTAAATAAAAGGCATTTTGCACTATATTATATCCTTTTTGATGAATATCAGGACCATGGTTATGGGAGAATGATCTAAATTTATTTAGTTACTCCCGAAATTCGTTTTTATTTATTTATTTTTCGTTAAAAATTGCATTCGTCCGAAAATCCAAATTAAGGTTGAATCTGTCATTAAAGGCTTATGGTGTCTGTCGAATATTCAAAGAAGATTCGACGGAGCAGCTAAACTGTACGACGCCGTATAGTTTACCTGCTCCATCGAATCTTCTTAGAACTTTCAACAGACACCATAAGCCAAAGTACGTGTGTACTTAGTTCTAGCTATTTTACTGCTCCTCCTCTTTGGTTACAATCAGCCAATAACATTCATCATCATCATTATTTTTATCTATCTTTTCTCCCCTACGTTGAATCTTTTCTCCCCTACGTTGAATCTTTTCTCCCCTACGTCGAATCTTTTCTCCCCTACGTCGAATCTTTTCTCCCCTACGTCGAATCTTTTCTCCCTATGTAGAATAATCTTGGACTAATAGAGTTAAGGTTAGGCACATTCGACCACAGGTTTGATGGACACAGATTGTTATTGTCATCATCATGTCGAATCTCCTATCTATATCGAACTGTTGTAGCAACGAAAACGAAAATAAAGCATTTGTTTATGTCGGATCTTTCGTTTTTCGGATTCTGCACTTTCGTTATCGTTTGTTAAAACGATAACGAAAATACCTGAAATTCGGACAAAAATGCATTCGGACGAAAACGAATGCACATGTCTACTGGTGGGGGCACCTGTAATGAGGCTGTGGTGGTCACTTTTAGAGTATGAATACATGGAGTATTATACAGGTGGACACTCTTCAACTGCAACACTGAGTTTTCACAGACTGGGACACTTTTCTTATTGGACTTATGTCACTTTTATTTATTGAACACAGCACAAGCACTTTATCTGGTTTGATGATACCAACTATTTTTGGTCACATTGAAAGACTTTAGGAGTGAAGACTTTATCTTAAGCGCTTATATGTAATTGATTTGTTTGCACAGAATTCATGAATACATAATCGAAATAGTGTATTAACCCTTGGATGGAAATTGGGGTACAATATTGCACAACACTTCTTGCACTTTTATGTATAGGGTAGCGCAGCTTTGTTTTTTATATTGCACAATTTTTGGGGTAAGGTATACCTCATATTAAAAGCAGCAGCAACCCATCTGTATTTTTCATATAGTGTTGCACAGGTAGATATAACAATACACTTTTAATATATGGGGCAGTGTACAGGGGTCAGTAGTACAAAGGGCAGTGTATAGAGGTCAGTAGCATGTAGGGAATTGTACAGAGGCTATTAGTATGCAAAGCAGTGTACGGAGGTCAGTAGCATATAGGGCAGTGTACAGAGGTCAGTAGCATATAGGGCAGTGTACAGAGTTCAGTAGCATATAGGGCAGTGTACAGAAATCAGTAGCATGTATACCAGTGTACAGGGGTCAGTAGGATGTATGGCAGTGTACTGAGGCCAGTAGGATGTATGGAAGCATACAAAGGTCAGTAGGATTTAGGGAACTGTGAGGTCATTAGTATGTATGTAGTGGTACCCCCGTATGGGGCTGCTGGTAGTTGTGGTGCATCTCTCACCCTGCACAGCCAGGCACACAAATTCCCAGACACCCAACATTCAAGAAATAGTCCTTGTACCGGTTTTTGTTTTTTATTATTTAGGGGATTTAACTTGGATGGGGATAGGGTACTTATGGGATACTCACTTGATTGCAGATAGGAAATTAACTATATACACCACCGGTATATACACACTTCTTTTCTTCTACCTCCAACACAAACTTGCTTGTAGAACTACAACTCCAAGGACCAGCTAGCACTGAACTGCAGGCCTGACACTGGCTCAGCCAGGTCCAAAGCAAAAATGCCCTTTGCAGGCAGGGACCGCGGGCCCCTATGGTGTAGCAAAAATGGTAGTCCTAGTGCTAGCTGTCCCACGTGGCTACTGATCCCAATACCACCTCTTCAGGCCCTGACAGCCCTCCTGCCTGCAGCTGCCTCTTTCCACTGCTTGTGCCACCACAGTCTTCCTTACTGGCTCTTCACCCATTCCAGACTGTTTGCTTCCTTGCTCCCAGTCCTCTCAGGCATGCCTCCCAGTCCTCCTGACTGTGTGTCCTCTTGGCTGCAACTTGTTGTTTCTCCTGGAGACTTGCCTGGCAGTGTTCTCCTGCTGTCCTCTCCTTGCTTCCGTTGCTCCATTGGTTGTAGGAAGGTCCCGTCCTCACCCGAGCCCAGGCCCAAGGTCACCCCCGCAGACTGGGAAGCTCCCTTAAAGGCCACCGACAGCCTAACACTCCATCTCCAGCTTCCACCCGAACAACTCCTCCCCAGCTGGGCTGACCCAGAGTACTTGAGGAGGCCTGCTCCCTGCCAACCCAGGTTACCCACCTTACTACCCCTCCTCCTTTACAGCATGTTCTAGTGCATTCTAGAAAGAGAGGGGAGGTCATCAGCTCTTCCTGGATTTCTGTCAACCCAGGAAATAAAAACAAGTAGGCCTGGCTGCCAGCCAAGTCTGCATAAATTTGCCTACACTGACAAAAAAACTTCTTTCACAACTAATACACTAGAGGATGCTACATGTAGAATAGTGTACATAGGTCAGTAGTATGTAGGACAGTGTACAAAGGTCAGTTGCATGTATGGCAATATACAGACATTAGTAGCATGTAGGGCAATGTACAGAGTTCAATAGTTTGCAGAATAGTGTACAGAGGTCAGTAGGGTGTAGGGCAGCGTATAGCCCCTTCACACCGACATAACGCAAATATGGGGCCTTCAGCTTTAAGGGGTCATACCGGGGTGATGCCTGTAGCTGCAGGCATCACCACAGTACCGTTCTTTTAGAGCCGATGGTCAGCTTTCTTGTAATAACAACTGATGCAGCTAATCAGCCGCTCAGCTGTTATTACCAGCAGCGGGAGGGGATGCCCCCCCTTGCGCCGCCTTCCACGGCTCGCCCAGGCTCTCCTCCATCCCACCAGAAATCGGCTTTGATCGGGTCTCAGATCTAGTAACCCGAAAAGAATGTCATGGCATCACTTCCTGTTTACTGGAGCCTTAAAGGCGCCAGATTTTAAAAAAATTACAGCATTCAAAACAGCCAAACTTAGCGTTTTGAATGCTTTTAAGTGCAAAGGAGGGATTTGGGGTCTTCTAAACCCCAGATCACTCCATAAAGAGTACCTGTCACTGCCTATTACTGTCACTAGGGATGTTTACATTCCTTTTGACAGCAATAAAAGTAAAAGTAAAAAAAAAAAAAAAAACATTTAAAAAGGGGCAGTGTAAAAATAGAAAAAAATGTAATAAAGAAATGAGAAAAAAACAAACAAAAAAACCCTGAAAGCGCCCCATCCCTCTGCGCTCACACGCAGAAGCAAAAGCATACGCAAGTCGCAACGAAAATATAAACAATGTTCAAACCACATGTGAGGTATCGCCGCGATTGTTGGAGCGAGAGCAATAATTCTAGTACTAGACCTCCTCTGTAATTCTAAATGGATAACCATTAAAAATGTATAAAGCATTGCCTATGGAGATTTTTAAGTAGTGTAATTTTAAGTAGCGTAGTCTATCATTTTTAAGAAGGGTAGATTGTCGCCATTCCACTGTCGTACACAATTTTAAAGCATGACATGTTAGGTATCTACCGTATTTATCGGCGTATAACACGCACTTTTTTCCCCTTAAAATCAGGGGAAAATCGCGGGTGCGTGTTATACGCCGATCCCCTGCGATCCTGACCTGTCAGAATTAAAAAATCGCTGACCGCGATTTGAAAATGGCGCCGAAATACACAGTGCCGGTCCTCCGCTCTTCTCGGCGGCTTTTGGTTTCACTCGAGCGCCGCCCGAACCTAGCCGAGTATACTCGGCTAGTTTCGGATAGCTCCGCTCACCGTCCGAGTGGAACCGAAAGTAAACGAGAGCCGCCGAGAAGAGCCGAGGACCGGCTCTGTGTATTTCGGCGCCGGCGGCGCCATTTTCAAATCGCGGTCGGCGATTTTGAAGCTCACAGGCTTCAGCAAGGCTGGACTGGGGCAAGGCTGGACTGGGGCAAGGCTGGACTGGACACTGGGGAAGGCTGCACTGACATGGCTGCACTGACATGGCTGCACTAGCAAGGCTGCACTGACATGGCTGCACTGACATAGCTGCACTGGCAAGGCTGCACTGACATGGCTGCACTGACATGGCTGCACTGGCAAGGCTGCACTGACATGGCTGCACTGGCAAGGCTGCACTGACATGGCTGCACTGGCAAGGCTGCACTGGCAAGGCTGCACTGACAAGGCTGCACTGGGCAAGGCTGGACTGGGGCAAGGCTGCACTGAGAAGGCTGCAATGATGGGCATTTAAATGTAAGTTTTTTTCCCTTCAACTTCCCACCTAAAAGTTTTTTTTCCTTAAAATTCCCTCCTAAATTGAGGTGCGTGTTATATGCCGGTGCGTGTTATACGCCGATAAATACGGTATTTACTCAGTGTAACATCATCTTTCACATTATACAAAGACATTGGGCCGACTTTACTGTTTTTTTTTTCATTAAAGTACATTTTTTCCCAAAAAATTGCTTTTGAAAGACTGCTCGCAAATACAGTGTGCCATTTTATTCTCTAGGGTCTTTGCTAAAAAATATATATAATGTTTCGGGGTTCTAAGTAATTTTCTAGCAAAAAATACAGATTTTAACTTGTAAGCAACAAATGTCAGAAAAAGGCTTCAGCTCCAAGCGGATAGGGGTCATTAGCATTGTACAGCAACATACAGGGGGCACTAGATTGCTGGGCAGTGTACAGGGGTCAGTAGTTTCTAGGAACTGAGTACAGGGGTCATGAGTTTTTAGGGCAGTGCAAAGAGGTCAGCAGTGTGTAGGACATTTTATAGGGGGCAGCAGGGCAGTGGACAGGGGTCAGGAAGGCAGAGGACAGGGGGTCAGGAGGGCAGAGTAGGGAAGCTCAGGAGGGCACAGTACGGGGGGCACAGGAGAGCACAGTGCAGGGGGCTGGACGGCACAGTGTGTGTGTGTGGGGGGGGGGGGGCAGAAGGACACAGTATTTTGGGGATCAAGAGGGCACGGTACAGAGAGTCAGTAGTCTGTAGTAAAGAAGCAGTTTCAAAGCAGTGCAGAGAAGCTGCTGTGACAGATCTATTTGTTCTGTTATAGACAAGAGAGGATCAGTGCAATACGCTCAGGTAATTTGCTTCCATGCACCACGCCACAGGTGGGGGAGAATCACTTTATGCTGTGGGTCAGCAAGGGAGGGAATAGAATGTGATCAACCCATAATCTGCATGTGATCAACAGGTAGATCGCGATCGATCAGTTGCTGACCCCCGCCCTATGGGGACAAATTGGCTGTACAAACACCGCTCTGGTCCTGATTTGACAGGAGTGCAAGTGCTGGTGCATGGCCCTGAACACAGACAGTTTGCTGTCATTATCCGCACCTGCACACCTGTCAAATTAGGACCCACAGCTGTGTTCGTACAATTGCTTCATCTCCATAGACCAACAGGCGGCTCCAGCCTTACAAACAAGCCCCTCGTGCACTCATTTGTGTGAATGAACCCTTACTTTTTTTAACATCCCTGTTTGGGGGGGTTGGTAAAATATGAGGGGTCTAAACAGACCCCTGATGTCTCACCTTAAAACAGAGAAAATTATTGCGGACTTATATTCATCAATCTCTATCTCTGAAGCCTCAGCTGCACTGCAGAGTGAATGAACAGGAAGTGTTCTGTACAGAGGTTTCCTGGTCATTCACAAGCTGAAACATAGTAAACACTGTTTACTATGCTTTAGTTATGAATGAACACAGGACTGATCAGTAACAATCAGGAATGGAAGAGGTCGGTAAACATAACATGTTTAAAGGAAAAGTTCACCTATCTGGACATGTTACAGTATTTAGGGTGTAACATGTAACATGTTCAGCAACCTACCTCTCAATCCCTCCCTTTCCTGTAACAGTGGACAGGGGATCTTCTCCCTATATACGCTGTCACAATTTGAAAACACAGCCAGGTCATTCATTCACAGAGTTCTGTGAATGAATGAACTATAAGTACCGTCTGCCACAGCAGCAGATGGCATATAGTTCTCAAAGAACTTCCTGGACTTCGGTAACTGTCTGCCTGGCGCCTTAGAAAAAAAAAGGTGAATATCTGTGATCAGTGGCTTGTCAGTAGAGATGAGCCGAACACCCCTCGGTTCGGATCGCATCAGAACATTCGAACGGACCGAAAGTTTGCGCAAACTTTTGAACCCCGTTAAAGTCTTTGGGACTTGAACATGAGAAATCAAAAGTGCAAATTTTAAAGGCTAATATGCAAGTTATTGTCCTGAATAGGGTTTGGGGACCTGGGTCCTGCCCCAGGGTACATGTATCAATGCAGAAAAAAGTTTTTAAAAACGGACGTTTTTCGGGAGCACTGATTTAATGATGCTTAAATTGAAAACATAAAAGTGAAATTTTCCTTTAAATATCGTGCCTGGGGGTGTCTATAGTATGCCTGTAAAGTAGCATATGTTTCCCGTGTTTAGAACAGTCCCTGCTCAAAATGACATTTCTAAAGGAAAAAAAGTCATTTAAAACTCCTTGCGGCTTTAATGTCATGTCTGGTCCCGGCAATATGGATGAAAATCATTGGGAAACCCGCCCCCCAGCCCATTACCAGCCCCTTTGGGTCTTGTATGGATATTAAGGGGAACACCACACCCAGATAAAAAAAAGGAAAGGTATAGGCGCCCCCCCCCCCCCATATGCTCTGAACAGCAGTATACAGGCGGTGCAAAAAACTGTAGGTTTGTTCTTAAGTAGAATCTGTTTGTAATTTTGAACTGGTACATTTTTTATGTGTAGCTCCAGCCAAAAAATCTATTATTAAGCTTTTTAGAAAGCATAGGGAAGGATTATCACCCCTGTAACATTTGTTTTGCTGTCTGTGCACCTGTTCAGAAGATTTCGCCTCACTTTCTGTCCCAATGACAATTGGATTTTGAAAATTTGGGTTTTTTAGTGAAACAAGGAACTCTAATGGGGCGTACACCTGGTCGGACTTTTCGGCTACAAAAGTCCGATGGACGCCGACGGACCAAATCCAGTTGACAATCCGATCGTGTGTGGGCTTCCTCGGACTTTCAGCGGACTTTTCCAGTCGCAAATCTGATGGACTTTAGATTTGGAACTTGCTTCAAATCTTTACGACGTAACTCCACCGGACCCAGCAATCTGCTTGTCTGTCCTGCTCATTGTGAAGCTGTAGGAACTTAAGCCAAGTGGAACTTTTCTAAGTGGTGAGTTAAAAACCAGAGGGAGAGTGAACAAGTCATACTTGTTGTTTGCTGATAAGCATTTTTGGGGCTTTTCCTTTTTAGCTTTGCAATCACCTTTTTTCTGTCACTTTTTAAATAGCTTTTTTTTTTTTTTTTCTTCTTTGGTTCCTTCAGGCTATTAATTAGGGAGAGGGGGTAATTGCTAACAGGTGCCTGCAGTCTATATAACTGTGTGTAGGACTCATCCTGAGCCTGCTCATTGTGAAGCTGTAGGAACTTAAACCAAGTGGAACTTTTCTAAGTGGTGAGTTAAAAACCAGAGGGAGAGTGAACAAGTCTTACTTGTTGTTTGCTGGGAAGCATTTTTGGGGCTTTTCCTTTTAGCTTTGCAATCACCTTTTTTCTGTCACTTTTTAAATAGCTTTTTTTTTCCTTTTTTTTTTTTTTCTTCTTTGGTTCCTTCAGGCTATTAATTAGGGAGAGGGGGTAATTGCTAACAGGTGCCTGCAGTCTATATAACTGTGTGTAGGACTCATCCTGAGCCTGCTCATTGTGAAGCTGTAGGAACTTAAACCAAGTGGAACTTTTCTAAGTGGTGAGTTAAAAACCAGAGGGAGAGTGAACAAGTCTTACTTGTTGTTTGCTGGGAAGCATTTTTGGGGCTTTTCCTTTTAGCTTTGCAATCACCTTTTTTCTGTCACTTTTTAAATAGCTTTTTTTTTCCTTTTTTTTTTTTTTCTTCTTTGGTTCCTTCAGGCTATTAATTAGGGAGAGGGGGTAATTGCTAACAGGTGCCTGCAGTCTATATAACTGTGTGTAGGACTCATCCTGAGCCTGCTCATTGTGAAGCTGTAGGAACTTAAACCAAGTGGAACTTTTCTAAGTGGTGAGTTAAAAACCAGAGGGAGAGTGAACAAGTCTTACTTGTTGTTTGCTGGGAAGCATTTTTGGGGCTTTTCCTTTTAGCTTTGCAATCACCTTTTTTCTGTCACTTTTTAAATAGCTTTTTTTTCCTTTTTTTTTTTTTTCTTCTTTGGTTCCTTCAGGCTATTAATTAGGGAGAGGGGGTAATTGCTAACAGGTGCCTGCAGTCTATATAACTGTGTGTAGGACTCATCCTGAGCCTGCTCATTGTGAAGCTGTAGGAACTTAAACCAAGTGGAACTTTTCTAAGTGGTGAGTTAAAAACCAGAGGGAGAGTGAACAAGTCTTACTTGTTGTTTGCTGGGAAGCATTTTTGGGGCTTTTCCTTTTAGCTTTGCAATCACCTTTTTTCTGTCACTTTTTAAATAGCTTTTTTTTTCCTTTTTTTTTTTTTTCTTCTTTGGTTCCTTCAGGCTATTAATTAGGGAGAGGGGGTAATTGCTAACAGGTGCCTGCAGTCTATATAACTGTGTGTAGGACTCATCCTGAGCCTGCTCATTGTGAAGCTGTAGGAACTTAAACCAAGTGGAACTTTTCTAAGTGGTGAGTTAAAAACCAGAGGGAGAGTGAACAAGTCTTACTTGTTGTTTGCTGGGAAGCATTTTTGGGGCTTTTCCTTTTAGCTTTGCAATCACCTTTTTTCTGTCACTTTTTAAATAGCTTTTTTTTTCCTTTTTTTTTTTTTTCTTCTTTGGTTCCTTCAGGCTATTAATTAGGGAGAGGGGGTAATTGCTAACAGGTGCCTGCAGTCTATATAACTGTGTGTAGGACTCATCCTGAGCCTGCTCATTGTGAAGCTGTAGGAACTTAAACCAAGTGGAACTTTTCTAAGTGGTGAGTTAAAAACCAGAGGGAGAGTGAACAAGTCTTACTTGTTGTTTGCTGGGAAGCATTTTTGGGGCTTTTCCTTTTAGCTTTGCAATCACCTTTTTTCTGTCACTTTTTAAATAGCTTTTTTTTCCTTTTTTTTTTTTTTCTTCTTTGGTTCCTTCAGGCTATTAATTAGGGAGAGGGGGTAATTGCTAACAGGTGCCTGCAGTCTATATAACTGTGTGTAGGACTCATCCTGAGCCTGCTCATTGTGAAGCTGTAGGAACTTAAACCAAGTGGAACTTTTCTAAGTGGTGAGTTAAAAACCAGAGGGAGAGTGAACAAGTCTTACTTGTTGTTTGCTGGGAAGCATTTTTGGGGCTTTTCCTTTTAGCTTTGCAATCACCTTTTTTCTGTCACTTTTTAAATAGCTTTTTTTTTCCTTTTTTTTTTTTTTCTTCTTTGGTTCCTTCAGGCTATTAATTAGGGAGAGGGGGTAATTGCTAACAGGTGCCTGCAGTCTATATAACTGTGTGTAGGACTCATCCTGAGCCTGCTCATTGTGAAGCTGTAGGAACTTAAACCAAGTGGAACTTTTCTAAGTGGTGAGTTAAAAACCAGAGTTTAAAACAGGAGATTATAACAGGGGTCATAGTACCTGTGTAGTGTGAGTATCTGAGTGTTGTATGAGTAGTGTGTGTGGATCGTTAGTACTTGTGTATTGTGTACTGTATACTTGAGTATTGCGAGTGCACGTAGGTCTGCGACTGTTCTGCGAGTGCACGTAGGTCTGTGAGTACCTGTGTATTGTCTTGTTGTGTACCTGTGTATTGTCTTGAGTATTAGTGCCAGGAAGCTAGCTGTTAGGTAATTTGGACAGGGTAAAATCCCCAATCCTCACTAAATTTAATAGGTACGATGCCCGGCGGGTGTGGAGAGGCGGCTCTTTGTACATCTTGCCGCATGTATGCGTTCCTTGATCATCCGATCGAGGTCGAATACTGCTGTGCAAAATGTAAGCACATTGTTTCCCTGGAAGCCCAGGTTCTGAATCTGGGGAAGCAACTGTCAGCACTGAGAAATCCCTCCATACTAAAGGTGAGCCAGGAACGTACACGGCAGGTGCTGGCAGGGGCCAGCACAGAGGCGGGTGGAGACAAAGAGGTGCAGGCACTAGCAAAGAGTAGATGGGTGACAGTCAGGAGGGGTAGAGGGGGAAGTGCCAGGGAGGCCGATCCAAGACTGGAGCATCCCAATAAGGAAGGTTCTTTGAGTGACATTGGTGAAACCAGTCAGGGACCAGCACTGCTGGAGCTGAGGGACTCTCCTAGCTGCCGGGGGAAGAACTCCTCCAGTGAGAGTGGGGGGGCAGCAAAGGGAAAGGAAAGACAGATTCTGGTGGTAGGGGACTCAATTCTTAGAAGGACAGAGAGGGCAATCTGTAACCAAGACCTGAAGCGCCGAACAGTATGTCTACCGGGCGCTCGGGTTCGGCACATCACGGATCTTGTGGACAGATTACTGGGAGGGGCTGGGGAAGACCCGGCTGTCATGGTGCACGTTGGCACCAATGACAAAGTCAGAGGCAGATGGAGTGTCCTAAAGAACGATTTTAGGGACTTAGGAGCTAAATTGAGGAAAAGGACCTCCAAGGTAGTATTCTCAGGAATATTACTGGTACATCGAGCCACACCAGAAAGGAAGAGGGAGATTAGGGAAGTAAACAAGTGGCTGAAGAGCTGGTGTAGTAAGGAGGGGTTTGGGTTCCTGGAGGACTGGGCCGACTTCTCAGTCGGTAACCGGTACTATAGAAGGGACGGACTGCACCTAAATGAGGAGGGTGCAGATCTGCTGGGAATGAAGATGGCCAAAAAGTTAGAGGGGTTTTTAAGCTAGGCGATGGGGGGGAGGGTCCAGAGGCAGAGATAGCCAGTGCGGAAGATATTCCAGAGGGTAGTATTGGGGGCATTAGTGGCAGGTTAACCAAAGCACAAAAACACAAGGTGAGTATAGTAGCAAGTCCTAGTTGCAATCTCGAATCACCCAATACGAGGACAATATGCGACCGGTCTAAACCATGTGGCATGTTCACCAATGCCAGGAGCATGGCAGACAAGATGGGTGAACTAGAGATACTGTTGTACGAGGAGGATTTGGATTTTGTGGGAATTTCAGAGACCTGGTTCAACAGCTCTCATGATTGGCTGGCAAACATTCAAGGGTATACCCTTTACCGCAAGGATAGGGAGGGTAAAAAAGGGGGAGGGGTATGCCTATATATCAAGAATAATGTACAAGTGAATGTGAGAGATGACCTCACTAAGGGAGCTAGGGAGGAGGTGGAATCCTTATGGGTAGAGCTCCAAAGGGATGAAGCTAAGGGGAAAATAATACTGGGAGTATGCTATAGGCCCCCTAACCTGAGGAAGGAAGTGGAGACGGATCTCCTATCACAAATTGGATTAGCAGCAAGGATGGGAAGTGTTATCATAATGGGGGATTTTAATTATCCAGACATAGACTGGGTGGAGGGAACCGCGCATTCATTTAAGGCTCGCCAATTCCTTAATGTCTTGCAGGACAATTTTATGGGTCAGATGGTAGATGCACCAACTAGAAATAAAACATTACTGGATCTACTGATTACCAACAATACAGACCTGATCACGGATGTGGAAATACGGGGCAATTTAGGTAACAGCGATCACAGGTCAATTAGTTTCAGTATAAATCACACAAATAGGAAACATAAAGGGAATACAAAGACACTGAATTTCAAAAGAGCCAACTTCCCTAAACTACAAACCTTGCTAAAAGGCATAAACTGGGATAAAATATTAGGAACAAAGAATACGGAGGAGAGATGGGTTTGCTTTAAGAGCATATTAAATAAGGGCATTAGCCAATGTATCCCATTGGGTAATAAATTTAAAAGAGCGAACAAAAGTTCTGGATGGCTTAACTCCAATGTAAAAATGCATATAAAAGCAAAGCAGAAGGCCTTCAAAAAATACAAGGTTGAGGGATCATCCTCAGCATTCAGACTTTATAAAGAATGCAACAGAAAATGTAAGGGTGCAATTAGGATGGCTAAGATAGAACATGAAAGACACATAGCGGAGGAGAGCAAAAAAAATCCTAAGAAATTCTTTAAGTATGTAAACAGTAAAAAAGGGAGGACAGACCATATTGGCCCCATAAAGAATGAGGAAGGACATCTGGTTACAAAGGATGGGGAGATGGCAAAGGTATTGAATTTATTCTTCTCCTCAGTCTTCACGAGTGAATCAGGGGGCTTCAGTAACCAAAACTGCAGTGTTTATCCTCATGACACAACACAGGAAGCACCTCCATGGTTAACAGAGGACGGAATTAAAATTAGACTTGAGAAACTTAACATTAATAAATCACCGGGACCAGATGGCTTGCATCCAAGGGTTCTTAGGGAACTCAGTCAAGTGATTGCCAGACCGTTGTTCCTAATTTTTACAGATAGTCTACTGACTGGAATGGTACCAGCTGATTGGAGAAAAGCTAATGTAGCACCAATATTTAAAAAGGGCCCAAAATACATCCCTGGGAATTACAGACAGTTAGCCTAACATCAATAGTATGTAAACTCTTGGAGGGGATGATAAGGGACTATATACAAGATTTTAGTAATAAGAACGGTATCATTAGCAGTAATCAGCATGGATTCATGAAGAATCGTTCTTGCCAAACCAATCTATTAACCTTCTATGAGGAGGTGAGTTGCCATCTAGATAAAGGAAGGCCCGTAGACGTGGTGTATCTGGATTTTGCAAAAGCATTTGACACAGTTCCCCATAAACGTTTACTGTACAAGATAAGGTCCATTGGCATGGACCATAGGGTGAGTACATGGATTGAAAACTGGCTACAAGGGCGAGTTCAGAGGGTGGTGATAAATGGGGAGTACTCGGAATGGTCAGGGGTGGGTAGTGGGGTTCCCCAGGGTTCTGTGCTGGGACCAATCCTATTTAATTTGTTCATAAACGATCTAGAGGATTGGATAAACAGTTCAATCTCTGTATTTGCAGACGATACTAAGCTAAGCAGGGCAATAACTTCTCCGCAGGACGTGGAAACCTTGCAAAAAGACCTGAACAAATTAATGGGGTGGGCGACTACATGGCAAATGAGGTTCAATGTAGAAAAATTTAAAATAATGCATTTGGGTGGCAAAAATATGAATGCAATCTATACACTGGGGGGAGAACCTCTGTGGGAATCTAGGATGGAAAAGGACCTGGGGGTCCTGGGAGATGATCTGCTCAGCAATGGCATGCAATGCCAAGCTGCTGCTAACAAAGCAAACAGAATATTGGCATGCATTAAAAGGGGGATCAACTCCAGAGATAAAACGATAATTCTCCTGCTCTACAAGACTCTGGTCCGGCCGCACCTAGAGTATGCGGTCCAGTTCTGGGCACCAGTCCTCAGGAAGGATGTACTGGAAATGGAGCGAGTACAAAGAAGGGCAACAAAGCTAATAAAGGGTCTGGAGGATCTTAGTTATGAGGAAAGGTTGCAAGCACTGAACTTATTCTCTCTGGAGAAGAGACGCTTGAGAGGGGATATGATTTCAATTTACAAATATCGGACTGGTGACCCCACAATAGGGTTAAAACTTTTTCGCAGAAGAGAGTTTAACAAGACTCGTGGCCACTCATTAAAATTAGAAGAAAAGAGGTTTAACCTTAAACTACGTAGAGGGTTCTTTACTGTAAGAGCGGCAAGGATGTGGAATTCCCTTCCACAGGCGGTGGTCTCAGCGGGGAGCATTGATAGCTTCAAGAAACAGATAAGCACCTGAATGACCGCAACATACAGGGATATACAATGTAATACTGACACATAATCACACACATAGGTTGGACTTGATGGACTTGTGTCTTTTTTCAACCTCACCTACTATGTAACTATGTAACTATGTAACTATGTATGCTAGTCCGACGGACAAAAAACCCACGCTTGGGCAGCTATTGGCTACTGGCTATCAACTTCCTTATTTTAGTCCGGTGTAGGTCATCACGTACGAATCCGTTGGACTTTTGTGTGATCATATGTAGGCAAGTCCGTTCGTTAAAAAGTCCACCGCAAGTCCGCAAAAGTCCGTCGAAAGTTTGTCAGACGGGCTGTCGGACTTATGTAGCCGAAAAGTCCGACTGTGTGTGCGCCCCATTACAGGAGAGGATTTCCCTTCCTAGGGGTAGATTTCCTCTCACTTCCCGTTTTCTCCTTCCATTTGCAAGTAGGAGTGGTTGTTTGAAAGTAGGAGCCTGCCCTATATACTCTGCAGAAATTTGGGCCTTAGGGGTTGGTGTTGCCACAACACTGAAAGCCCTCACAGTTACTCTTGGTGAGTGCAGGAACGGGCCCTGCTGTGAAATATTAGAACAAGGATTGTAATTACATGCCCCTGTTAAACAGGGGCTGAAAAATTGGGCCTAAGGCACTGGTGCTGGTGCCACAATACTGCAACCCCTTACAGATACTCTAGTTGAAGCACAGGAATGAGCCCTGCTGCAAAGTATTGCATCAAAAATTGTAATTACACACCCATGTTAAACAGGGGCTGAAAAATAGGGCCTTAGGCACTGGTGCCACAATACTGCAACCCCTCACAGATACTCTAGTTGGAGCACAGGAATGAGCCCTGCTGCAAAGTATTGCATCAAAAATTGTAATTACACGCCCCTGTTAAACAGGGGCAGAAAAGTGTGCCTTAGCTACTGGTGGCGGTGCCCAGAACCAAAAATGTTCTTACAAACTATCAGCATGAACATTGAGGAGGAAGAGGATAGTCACTCAGCATAACAGGATAGTCACTCAGCATCAGCATAGTCTTGAAGGGATCTCGCATTAAAAAAAAAATTAATCATTTACATCAGCATCAGGTGCTTGGTAGCTGGTGATCCAAGACTGATTCATTTTTATGAAGGTCAGCCGATCGACTGATTCGGTGGACAGGCGCACCCTGTGATTGGTTATAAAGCCTCCAGCAGCACTAAATGTGCGTTTCGAAAGAACGCTGGATGCAGGACAGGCCAGTAGCTCAATTGCATAATGTGCAAGCTCTGGCCAGTGATCCATCCTCAAGACCCAGTAAGCCAGAGGATTTTTGGTGGGAAAGGTGTCCAAGTCTGATCTTGCCCCTAGGTATTCCTGCACCATGTGAATCAGACGCTAGTGATGGTTGCTGGAACCGATCATACCTTGGGGCTGCGGACTAAAAAATTGTCTGACCGCATCGGTCAGGCGACCACCTTCTTCACCGCTCCTTCTGTGACTGACCGAAGCCTCAGCAACACGTTGTCCAGGATGACCAAGAAATTGTAATCTCCCAGGCTCTGGAAACGTGTTGCACAAACCTTTCTGCAAGGCCTCCTGAAGATGTTTCATCCTCTGCTCTCTCTGTGACGGCAAGATAAGGTCCGCAACCTTACCCTTGTAACGTGGATCAAGGAGGGTTGCCAGCCAGTAATGATCCCTCTCCTTGATACCACGAATATGAGGATCCTTCCACAGGCTTTGCAGGATCAGAGAGGCCATGCAGCGTAGGTTTTCTAAGGCGTTCGGTCCGGCGTCCTCTGGGTCACTAAGGACGACATGATCCGCAGCCACCTCCTCCCAGCTGCGTACAAGTCCATGGGTTTCTTGGGACTGTAAATGATGCCTTGAATACTGGTGCTGATGCTGAGTGCTAGGCTCCACCCCCATGCTGACACAATCCTCCTCGTCCTCTTCCTGTGTGATCGGCGGGCACGCAGGAACACTGTCCGGATAAAGGGGGCCTTGAGAGGTAAGGAAGTCCTCCTTTTCCTGCCTCTGTTCTGCCTCAAGTGCCCTGTTCATTATTCCACGCAGCATGTGCTTCAACAGGTGGACAAGAGGGACAGTGTCACTGATGTATGCAGTGTCACTGCTCACCATCCTCATGGCCGCCTCAAATGGTAACAAGACAGTGCATGCATCCCTGATCATGGCCCACTGGCATGGGGAAAAAAATAAGCTCCCCTGACCCTGTCCTGGTGCCATAGTCGCAAAGGTACTCATTGATGGCACTCTGCTGCATGTGCAGCTGCTGCAGCATGGCCAACGTTGAGTTCCACCTGGTGGGCATGTCACAGATTAGGCGGTTCTTGGGCAGGTTAAACTCCTTTTGGAGGTCAGCCAGCCGAGCACTGGCATTATATGACTGGCGGAAATGTGCACGGACTTTCCTGGCCTGCCTCAGGACATCCTGTAAGCCCGGGTACCTGTCCAAGAACCACTGTACCACCAAGTTAAGGATGTGAGCCAAACAGGGCACATGGGTCAGTTGTCCCTGTCGGAGGGCAGAGAGGAGGTTGGTGCCATTGTCGCAAACCACCATTCCTGGCTTAAGCTGACGAGGCGTCAAATGCCTCTGAGCCTGCCCCTGCAGAGCTGGCAGACTCCTGACTTCTGTCCCCCAAGCACACTAGCTCAAGCACCGCATGGCATCTTTTTGCCTGCGTGCTTGCGTAGCCCCTTGAATGCCTACGGAGCACCGCTGGTTCCGAGGACAAATCAGCACAGGAAGAGGTCATGGAGGAAGAAGAAGAGGAGAGGGTGGAGGAGAGAAGTGTGGCAGAATCACCACTAGTAGAATTTTGGAGGCGTGGTGGCGGAACAACCTCCAACATTACTGCAACCTGTCCTGCATCCTTCCCAGCTGCCAGCAGAGTCACCCAGTGCGCGGTGAAAGATAGGCAACGTTCCTGTCCATGCCTGCTGGACCATGAGTCAGCGGTAATATGCACTTTACTGCTGACCGCCCTATCCAGCGAGGCATGGACATTGCCTTCCACATGCCGGTAGAGAGCTGGAATCACCTTTCGTGAAAAAAAAGTGGCACATTCCACAAACTCATGGAAGGGGGCAGAGTCTACCAACTGAAAAGGCAGCAGTTGAAGTGCTAGCAATTTAGCCAAGCTAGCATTCAACCGCTGGGCATGTGGATGGCTGGGAGCGAAATTCTTTTGCCGGTGGAACAACTAGGGTAGGGAAATCTGCCTGCTAGAATAGGACGTTAGTGTACCGATAGCAGATTGCCCGCAAGTACTTGGCAGTGGCACACCTAATTCTACACCTTCATTCCTCTCAGTGCAGGTTTCTGAGAGGACTAAAGGTATAGTGGGGTTGGAGATCCCAGCTGATGAGGAGGAGCAAGGAGAGGTCTGCCTTGTTCTTTGGTGTGGGTCTTTTAGGTAGTGTTGCCAACGGGCAGCATGGGAGCTTGACATATATCTGATTAAGCATGTGGTGCCCAAGCGCTTGCTGTCTAGTCCACGCTTGATACGCTTCAGACATATGTTGCAAATAGCAATGGTGCGATCTGCTGCACACGTCTCAAAAAAGGCCCATACCAAAGAACTTTTGGAATAACATGCGGAGTTACCAGCACCCTGCACTTGCGGAGCTCTATGGTGTAATGCAGTCGGTTGGCTGCCCTTAAGCTGGCCCCTGGAGGGCATCCTGCCTCATTGGAGATGTGCCTCCTCCTCCTCCTCCTCTCTCCTATCAGGCACCCACGTAGAGTCAGTGAGCTCATCATCCCCTCCCTCCTCGTCACTGGAGCAAACCTGGCAGTATGCTGCAGCTGGGGGAGCATGACTGCCAGTTTGTTGTCCTTCTTGGGCAACCCTTCTCTCTGGGCTCAAGTTACTGCCTTCCTCAAGCTGGGTACCATCATCGGAGCCTTCAAAACGCTGCGCATCCTCCTGCAGCATGTACCCGACACTGTGGGCGAACAGTTCGGGGGACTCCTTCGGTGGGACTAGGGAAGGAGAAACTAATGATGACCTTGAGTCCAAGGAATAGGCCGCTTTGGCACCTGCATTGGCAGCCAAGGTAGCCTGGGTGACAGAGGATGAGGAGGATGAGGACGGCTTGGTCATCCACTCTACCAACTCTTCGGCATGTTGTGGCTCAACACAGCCAGCTGCCGAGAAAAAGGACAAGCATGCCCCATGGCCACGTGCTGATGAGGATGCACCATGTCCACGACCAGCACTGTTGCCTCTAGACACAGAGCCTGCTTGCCCTCTTTTATTGGCCTGTGACTGTCTGCCTCTCCTTGTTGGTCTTCCAGACATACTGTCTTTGATGTATTGGAATAGGTACACAAGGAATGGCCTGCAGTGAGATGTAGCTGCACAAAGCTGGGATTTATATATATACTGATAATCCACTTGCCGACCGCCTAACGCAGATATTCTGCGGTAAAATGGCACGGGCAGGAAAAATCACATATGTGATATGTGATTTGCCTCCCGCGGGCGGGGGGGCACACCCCCCCCCGGTGCCCGAGGTGGTCGGCTTCATTCCAGGAGCGATCTGTGCTGAGGGGGAGGCCATTGATTCATGGCCACCCCCTCGTGATCACTCCCGTCGAATGTGAATCTTCCTCTGCTGCTGTAATGTAAACAGCGGCAGAGGAAGTGATGTAATCGCTCCTCGTGAAGTCTTTTTGTTCCGGCTTCTGAGGAGAGAAGACATCAAGTAAGTTTGCACCAACACTACACATTACAGTAGAACACGCAGGCACACTTTTCACCCCCCAATCACCCCCCTGCGCCCCCTGTCACAGTAACACCAATAGCAGAGTCTCACTACTGTACCACTAAATTTAGAGCCCAAAATGGCAAATCGAAGGTACACTAGTGAAGAGGCCTACACGTTTCTGAGCATCACAGATAGTGAAGAGGAAGTCACTTATCTGTCAGATTCAGGCTCAGAATATGATCCTGTAGACGACAGCGGCTCCATGACAGATAGCTCTGACAACGGAGTTGTGGTCCCTGCCAAGGTCAGGCGTACCCGGCCCCAATCTTCTTTTGCTGTTGTTGAGGTGCAAGAACCGTAGGTCCCTCATATGGAGCAGAGTAGTACTAGCGCCGATATTCCTTCTGGTGAACTGGCAAGCACCAGCGGCCTAGTACACCCTGGTCATAGTCAAACCAGCACTGCAGTATCATGTGGTGACGTGGCGAGTCCCATAAGTGCAGGTCAAGCTGGTGAGGTGGCAAACACAAGTAGTGTCCCGCTGCCACCAAGAAGAAGAAAAACACAGACCCGTCGTGCCCTTCCTGCTGCATTTGCCAATCCTAATTGGGAACCCACCACTTCTGCAGCACCCGTACTTCCCCCATTCACTGTCCAACCCGGCATTCAGGTGGAAACAGTTGATTTTACGTCACTTGATTTTTATTCGCTGTTTTTCAATGAAGATCTCTACAGATCTATTGTGGACCAAAGCAATTTGTACGCTGGTCAACACATCACCACTATTCCCCAGTCCTCCCTTGCCAGAAATTGGAGACCAATTACCGTTCCCGAATTGAAGCTCTTTCTGGGCCTATCCCTCAACATGGGCATAACTAAAAAGAGTGAGTTGCTGTCATATTGGTCCACTGACCCAATTCACCATATGCCCGTGTTCTCTGCCTCCATGACCACGGCACGATACAAGCAGATCTTGCGGTTTATGCATTTCAACAACAATGAACTCTGTCGTCCTCGTGGAGACCCTGGATATGATCGGCTCTACATAGTTCGGCCCCTTGTATACCACTTCAACCAACGTTTTGCAGACTTGTTTACTCCCAATCAAGTTGTCTGTGTTGATGAGTCCCTAATTAAGTTTCCTGGCGCCTTGTCATTCAAACAGTACCTTCCCAGCAAGCGTGCCAGATACGGGGTCAAGATGTTCAAGCTCTGTGACAGGGCCACAGGCTATACATGTAATTTTATGGTTTACGAGGGCAAAGATAGTCACGTATAGCTGACAAACTGCCCTAACTACATAGGAAGCGCTGGCAAGATTGTGTGGGACTTGGTGTCACCCTTATTCAGAAAGGGGTACCACTTGTACGTGGACAATTATTACACGAGCGTGCCACTTTTTAGTCACTTGTTTGATCATCAGATTGGAGCATGGGGCACCATGCGATCTAATCGCTGGGGCTTTCCCCAGCGGCTTGTAGATTCCCGTCTTAGGCTGGGGGAGAGAGCCTGCTTAACTTGCTCGCTATTGTTGTGAATTCATGAATAAATATATTTTATATTTACTGGCAGAAACATGAGAGATGCTTAGGCCTCACCAAGTCGATGAACTGTGATGTTAAATAGTTGAACTGTTGCCCTCTTGGGGACTTTTAGGATAAAATGGACATTCTCATGTTTGACCAAGCCTGTCTCTACTACCTCAAATATTGAAGACTTTTACAAGCATGTATTGTAAAGGAAGCTGTTGGAACAAAGACTATTCCTGTCACAAAACAAGGAGATACTTACATGGTATTGTGAATAAACAAATGCTGCCACAGGACACAAGGAGACATAGACTTTTATAGCATAGAGATAGCCTCACTCATTGTGTTCGAGTGGAGAACTGTTTAAATAGCTAACACCTTGGCTAATAGAACCCATTGTATGAACTTTTTAGGATGGTTTAGACAAACAAGTCAGTTCTAAACACCCAGTGAGAAGGTTCAAGGTCCCTCTCAACGCATTAGTGAAAGTTTAATATTGTGCTAGTCAAAAATAATATAAGGTATCAATAAGGTTATCATAAGTCATTTTAAACTATCTCTGACATTGTAGGTCACAGAGACATTATAATGTTGGCGTCGGCGGACCCAACAACTTTGCTATGAAGAAAATGTATATGAAAGTGTGATTTTATAAGTAGAAGTGTTTTAGGTAACGAATTAGTATTAGGAAAAACATATAATCATGATTATAATCATATAAGATTGTAGCCTACACTTAAGATAAACAAATGTTCAGTGGAGATACCAGAAGTTATACAGGTATCCATATAGATAATCATTTTATGTGGTATTGATGAAATATATAACAATGTGTGTGTTTCCTAGATAGACCAGTTTACAGATATACATTTATAGAGATACAGTTATATAACCAAGTTATGTAATGATGATTAATCAAACTTATACTGAGTGTATTTTACATTAGACCGAGTACCAGAATATTTAAAAGTATATACTTATCCTTACCATTATACACCTTATGAAAATAGGACGTATTCATTTAAAAGGATGGACTCAAAACATGTGTGAGACACCTGGTGGTTGAAGGTGGTATTATTTGAACTCACTAAATTTCCAGAGGAAGTTAATAATTAAGTCTCCTAACCCAATGGGAAGTGAGCCACCTCCTTTTGGGCAGAGCCATTATAATTTTTATGGTCTTATTATCTGAAATGGTATTTAGAGGCAAGGAGAACGAACAAACAGAAGGAGGAGAGAGCTCAGGGGGAGAGCTCAGGGATCCACCCTAAAGGGGGGACACTGGGAGACATACACTCCCAGACTGACACTCATGCACCATGCATGAATACATATCTTTACATTCATGAAGATTCCTCAACACCTAATACTTAGAACTCGGAGGTCACAAGAAGTAAATCCTCTTTAGGAGTATCCATTTTGAAACTACGGCAGCCATTTTAACTCTGGTAACTAGCCCATAGGAACTGCAGCCATCCTGGAATGGGTAATTATATCATGTTGATTTTATCTTGTATGTTCTCTCAAATATTGATATGTTCTCACAGATATTGATGTATTGAATATTATACAGTTGATAATCATTTTCCCGAATCAATAACCGCCTTGTAGATTTTTCTCTAAAGATTCAGATTTTTTCATTATATTTTTCTTTTTGCATAGTTGCCACATTTATTGACAAAGCAAACGTCTAATTTATTTCACAATTTTAACCACTTACTTACCTGCAGTATAGTAACTGTTGTACGTGTGAAATACAGATGTTCTGTTCAATTGTCAAGTTCACAAGGTTATTGATTCTACCGAGAAGTTATCATGGTGGTATTATGTCAAAGGGACTGTATGCCCATTTTTGCAAGTGTTTTTATTGATGTTCAAGACGTTCATGTAACGCAATCGGTATCTTAATTTCATGTGATTATTTGTGTTTGTTTACCAATAAATAACTTTTTCGTATGACCACACGTCTCCGTGAATAAGTTTCACAAGCATAGACTGTGTCATATTGATTGATTTTGTATCTTAAAAATATCTTCGTTAAAAATTACTCAAGGATAATTATTGTGCGGGAAACCTGTCCTTAAAAAGGCACAACTTATTCTGACTGAATATTCACGACATAATGGAGGCACTGAGCTGAGATAACGTCGATGTTTTGTACAAGATCAATCATAGTTATGGTGGTGACATACATAATACTTTGCATGAAATTTTAATTATTAATTTTTGGAAAATTTTTATTTTTATGCCAAAAATGTCTGGTCAAAGTGAATTTCATGTTGGGGGGGATGATCAAGAGTCAGCCCTTAGTGGTAGTATGAGTACTCAGAGAAAATTGGTACAAGTACAGGAAATGTTGGAAAAAATTTCTAAAATTGAAATGACGGATCATGTCAGAAAAAGTTTGTCTAATGAGACTGGTCTAGAAGCATACATTAAAGACCGTAAAAGCCGCGCCAGTCAGTTAATGAAAGACATGTGGAACGCGGAAGGTCAAAGTAATGAACTCACAGACAGCTTCTCTAAGACAAAGGGAATAAAAAGGCTTGAACACCTTCTTTTGGAATTAAGTATGATCCTGCTGTATCTTCAGATTGAGTTCAAATATCAAAGTACCCAACAGAAAGATGATATCTTAGATTTTCTAGATAAATTTGAACAAGCAAAAAAGGACGCTAAAACAATTATGGACGGATTCCACCAAATAAGTAAAGAGTGGGAACAATTAATAGAGGAGAGGGAGAGTTTTCTGCAGGAAAACGAGTCTCCTGACGAAAATTGCCGAGTAATTTGCAGTGGAAATTTAGGAAGTTGCCGAGTAATAGGCAGTGGAAATTCAGGAAGTTGGCAGGAACCCCTAATTAAGCAATTAGAAAAATCAATAGAACAAATGAAGTTTATGCCCCAGGGTAATACTCAGATACGCATCCCTGAAAGGGACGAGTTTGATAGTACTTCAGAATCTGACTCTGAATATGATTCTGACTCTGATTCTGAATATGAAGGTTGGGAGTCAGACGAGAAGGAGGAATCGGAAAAAGAATCAATATCTTACCCCAAGCCATCTGTAGAGCAAAGGGGAGTAAAAAGTGAAGTACCACATGAAAGGGGATCTAATCAATTTTCTTTGGGATCAGAGAAAAAGCCAGACACCCCTAAACAAGATACCTCAGAAATAATAAAATTTGTAAATGATGCTGTCCCAGTCTTTAGTGACGAGTCTGACAGTACTTCAGAATCTGACTCTGAATCTGATTCTGAATATGAAGGTTGGGAGTCAGACAATGAGGAGAAATCAGAAAAAGAACCAATATCCTACTCCAAGCCATCTGTGGAGCAAACGGGGGTAAAAAGTGAACCACCACATGAAAGGGGATCTAATCAATTTTCTTTGGGATCAGAGAAAAAGCCAGACACCCCTATACAAGACACCTCAGAAATAATAAAATTTGTAAATTATGCTGTCCCAGACTTTAAGGAAGAGGGATCCATGTGCGTTATTGACCACATCGAGACCTATGAAAATACCCTATCAGTTTTAGGCCTCGAAAATCTGGCTGTGATCAAAAGTGCTTCCCACGTAGCAGAAAAGGAGCCAGATCACAACCACCATGAGTTTAAATCCACATCTTCCAAGGCCCTACCTAACTACATAAAAGTGAGTTTAGCAAAAGATTACAAAGGGGGGTGTTCACCGGAGTCGTTGGTAAAAGAGAGTAACAATTTGTATTCTATCCAACAGACTGGTGAAAACAAAGGGGGGCCTGAGCCCTCAAATAAATTTGGGAATGGAATTCATGTATCTCCTAAATCAGTACATGTTGAAACCCAGAAAAAGACATACGCTGACATAGTCAGAGGAGACGTGCCAAAGAGTTTCCCTAGCAGGAGACCAGATACCCCACCAAATAGAAGGGGGGAGCAAAGACCACCTCGGGAGTACCACCCATGGGATCCTGGCCCAAACTTCGAAAGAAACTATAGGGTGTATCTCCCACGGGTCAGATTTAAACCTAAGGGTAGACACCCTCACCAGTGTAATTGGCCCCGGGGGCCTACACAGGTAAATAGGGAGCAACTAAGGCCCAGACAAATATCCCAAAATAAAGACAGTGGTTCTGATGGGGATATGTCTGATCAAACTGAGCCAGTAGTCCCTAGAAGGCACAGAAACCGGGTCCCACGACCCAATTCTGATCAACCCGTAAGCAATGCAAAATCCTAAATCGTTCAAATTATAAATATGTTACACGGTTTTATTGCTGTACGGAACGTGAATAGCATTTCTTCAAGGGGCAAATCCTGTGGCCAACCAAGGGCCACAGAGCCTTTGAAGCACCTATGGTAAAATAAATCAGAGGAATGCACTGAATAAAGGTATAGGAGACAGAAGTTCTAACACCATGTTTTTCCCCAGGTCACAGTAATGAGGATCCTGAAATCCCTACCGGGGGATGGTGGTTGTTAGATATTAATTATTCTCCTATTTTTCAGTGGTCACTTCATTCCTCTGACATACACAGGTCGCTCCAAACAGCCTAATTTCAAGAAGTCGCCTAAGACGGTGATTCCAGAGGAAGACCGAATCCTAAAGACATTAATATCAGGAGGCCTAAATGGTTTGATATTTTGGTAAAAGATGAGGAGTCACCCGCATAAGGTAGTTTGATTGCCTCAAAAGATTTGTATTGACCCCCAAAGGGGGGAGATTTTATTTGTTTTATTCCTCACCAGTAGAAGGTTGACTATAATGTCAAATATCTTAGTACCGACAATAAGTGTCACATGTCAAACTTAAATGTTCTAATTGTTATTATTCCAGAACTGCTACAAGTAAGCTAAAAAAAAAAAAAAAAAAAAATGGTTCTGAAGAATGTCAGTCAGTCATTCATGTCTGGTATCCACAGCTGTAAAGAAATGTCCTCATGTTAATAAGCCCTGAAGCTTTGTCTCCCATAGCAAATGTTTCATATATTGTCATGCTATCCAGAGCGTTTAGTTAAAGGACTGATGACACAATGGAAAAAAAAAAACATTGAGATCTCAAACACAGATCATGTAAAAAAAAAAGGGAGACTATATATGTCTTTTCTAACGGAATCCATTTTCCCTTACAGGACTAAGATGTCCATGAGCCGGTCAACAAAACCGAGAGCACCAATGTGTGTGAAACATCCAGCGAAGGAACCGTATGGGGGATTCCGGAACACCACTGATGGCCAGTCTACACGGACAAACCTCCCAGGACGGCCAAGACCCAAAGGTGCCCGAAGTGATCCATTTCCCGCCAACCAACGGATGACGGCCCTGAGATGCACACATCGATCACCAACCCATTTTGTGTTTTCCCTTCAAAGAATTACACCCACATGAAGGTGTCTACACCCTTTAAGCATAGATCCACAATACGGATCCATCTCCACAGCTAGATTTACAAGACCCGAATGAGGCCATCTTTCTTCAACATTTTGCATTGGTGAAGTCTTTCAAACGACTCCCGGCATTTGAACACTTCACAAGGGGGGATTTGTTGTGAATTCATGAATAAATATATTTTATATTTACTGGCAGAAACATGAGAGATGCTTAGGCCTCACCAAGTCGATGAACTGTGATGTTAAATAGTTGAACTGTTGCCCTCTTGGGGACTTTTAGGATAAAATGGACATTCTCATGTTTGACCAAGCCTGTCTCTACTACCTCAAATATTGAAGACTTTTACAAGCATGTATTGTAAAGGAAGCTGTTGGAACAAAGACTATTCCTGTCACAAAACAAGGAGATACTTACATGGTATTGTGAATAAACAAATGCTGCCACAGGACACAAGGAGACATAGACTTTTATAGCATAGAGATAGCCTCACTCATTGTGTTCGAGTGGAGAACTGTTTAAATAGCTAACACCTTGGCTAATAGAACCCATTGTATGAACTTTTTAGGATGGTTTAGACAAACAAGTCAGTTCTAAACACCCAGTGAGAAGGTTCAAGGTCCCTCTCAACGCATTAGTGAAAGTTTAATATTGTGCTAGTCAAAAATAATATAAGGTATCAATAAGGTTATCATAAGTCATTTTAAACTATCTCTGACATTGTAGGTCACAGAGACATTATAATGTTGGCGTCGGCGGACCCAACAACTTTGCTATGAAGAAAATGTATATGAAAGTGTGATTTTATAAGTAGAAGTGTTTTAGGTAATGAATTAGTATTAGGAAAAACATATAATCATGATTATAATCATATAAGATTGTAGCCTACACTTAAGATAAACAAATGTTCAGTGGAGATACCAGAAGTTATACAGGTATCCATATAGATAATCATTTTATGTGGTATTGATGAAATATATAACAATGTGTGTGTTTCCTAGATAGACCAGTTTACAGATATACATTTATAGAGATACAGTTATATAACCAAGTTATGTAATGATGATTAATCAAACTTATACTGAGTGTATTTTACATTAGACCGAGTACCAGAATATTTAAAAGTATATACTTATCCTTACCATTATACACCTTATGAAAATAGGACGTATTCATTTAAAAGGATGGACTCAAAACATGTGTGAGACACCTGGTGGTTGAAGGTGGTATTATTTGAACTCACTAAATTTCCAGAGGAAGTTAATAATTAAGTCTCCTAACCCAATGGGAAGTGAGCCACCTCCTTTTGGGCAGAGCCATTATAATTTTTATGGTCTTATTATCTGAAATGGTATTTAGAGGCAAGGAGAATGAACAAACAGAAGGAGGAGAGAGCTCAGGGGGAGAGCTCAGGGATCCACCCTAAAGGGGGGACACTGGGAGACATACACTCCCAGACTGACACTCATGCACCATGCATGAATACATATCTTTACATTCATGAAGATTCCTCAACACCTAATACTTAGAACTCGGAGGTCACAAGAAGTAAATCCTCTTTAGGAGTATCCATTTTGAAACTACGGCAGCCATTTTAACTCTGGTAACTAGCCCATAGGAACTGCAGCCATCCTGGAATGGGTAATTATATCATGTTGATTTTATCTTGTATGTTCTCTCAAATATTGATATGTTCTCACAGATATTGATGTATTGAATATTATACAGTTGATAATCATTTTCCCGAATCAATAACCGCCTTGTAGATTTTTCTCTAAAGATTCAGATTTTTTCATTATATTTTTCTTTTTGCATAGTTGCCACATTTATTGACAAAGCAAACGTCTAATTTATTTCACAATTTTAACCACTTACTTACCTGCAGTATAGTAACGGTTGTACGTGTGAAATACAGATGTTCTGTTCAATTGTCAAGTTCACAAGGTTATTGATTCTACCGAGAAGTTATCATGGTGGTATTATGTCAAAGGGACGGTATGCCCATTTTTGCAAGTGTTTTTATTGATGTTCAAGACGTTCATGTAACGCAATCGGTATCTTAATTTCATGTGATTATTTGTGTTTGTTTACCAATAAATAACTTTTTCGTATGACCACACGTCTCCGTGAATAAGTTTCACAAGCATAGACTGTGTCATATTGATTGATTTTGTATCTTAAAAATATCTTCGTTAAAAATTACTCAAGGATAATTATTGTGCGGGAAACCTGTCCTTAAAAAGGCACAACTTATTCTGACTGAATATTCACGACACTATGAAGTGGAGGGATAATAAGAATGTTTTCGTTCTTACCTCCCTTCATGCAGACACGACGGTCCAAATTCCTACGGCGACTGGTGTTGTGGAGAAACCCCTCTGTGTCCACGAATATAACCCTAATATGGGAGGGGTGGACCTCAACGACCAGTTGTTGGCGCCGTACCTAGTTGCC
Source organism: Aquarana catesbeiana (assembly GCF_042186555.1). NCBI lineage: Eukaryota > Metazoa > Chordata > Amphibia > Anura > Ranidae > Aquarana > Aquarana catesbeiana. The sequence continues at coordinate 190,300,279 of NC_133330.1, read as the reverse complement.
CGTAAGGCCAGACGCTGGTACAAGAAAGTGTCTCTTTATTTATTTCAATTGGCTTTTCTGAACGCTCATGTGCTATACAGAGCTTCAGGACGGACTGGATCCTTCCTTAAATTCCAGAAAGAGATCGTCAGAGCCCTTCTGTTTCCAGACGGTGCTCCACCTCACCATCCCCAACCAAATGCAGTAAGCTGGCTGCATGAGAGGCATTTTATGTCCTCCCGAGTACCCCTACCCAACGAACCCCCCAAAAAAGATGTTGTGTCTGCAGCAAGCGCGGATATAGGCGTGACACCCGCTATTATTGTCCCTCCTGTCCTGACAATCCTGGTCTTTGCATTGGTGAGTGTTTTGAACGCTACCATACACTAGTTAAAGCGGTTGTAAAGGTATTTTTTTTTTTTTTTAAAAATAACAAACATACCATACTTACCTTCACTGTGCAGCTCGTTCTGCACAGAGTGGCCCCGAACCTAGTCTTCTGGGGTCCCTCGGCGGCTGTCTCAGCTCCTCCCCGCAAGCATTCACCACCTTAATGCGAGCTCCCTCGCATGGTGGTGAGTGCTTGCGGGCGCGCTCCCGTGATACAGCCGGCGGCTATAGCCGCTCGCTGTATCACTCGGCCCCGCCCCCCGGCGCGCCGCGTCATCGGATGTGATTGACAGCAGCGCGAGCCAATGGCTGCGCTGCTTTCAATCCATCCACTGCAGCCAATCAGCGACCAGGCTGAGCTGCAGCGAAGATGACAAGAACGTGCAGCGAAGATTCGAGGCGTCAGGTAAGTAAAACGGGGGGGCTGGGGGCGGCGGTACTGTCAAAAGTTTTTTCACCTTAATGCATAGAATGCATTAAGGTGAAAAAATTTTTACCTTTACAACCCCTTTAAATATTAGCGTAGGGTACAGCATTGCACAGAAAAGGCACACTTTCACAGGGTCTCCCAAGATGCCATCGCATTTTGAGGGACCCGAACCTAGAACTGGTTACAGTTACAAAAGTTACAGTTACAAAAAAAAGTGTAAAAAAAAAATAATATATAAAATAAAAAAAACAAAAATAGTTGTTTTATTGTTCTCTCCCTCTCTATTCTCTCTCTATTGTTCTGCTCTTTTACTGTATTCTATTCTGCAATGTTTTATTCTTATTATGTTTTATCATGTTTGCTATTCAGGTATGCAATTTTTTATACTTTACTGTTTACTGTGTTTTATTGTTAACCATTTTTTGTTTTCAGGTACGCCATTCAGCTGCAGCGCAGATTTATTTTTCTTGACAGCAACAGCGTTTGCTCCCATGATACATAAAGCCGTGACTCCAGCGCTGTCGGAGGTGATTTCACCACCACAATTAAAAAAAAAAGAACATATATGCTAAAGCATGGGGGCAGCAGGGGCGGAGGAGCGATTTGCTCCTACCTTTTGCGGGTGGATGCCCCCATGCTTCGGCATATATTTTAGGCACAGGTTGCGTTAAAAAATGTTTTATTTTTTACAATTTTTTTTTGTATTTGCTTTGCAGATATGGTATGTCTTACTGTTATACTGTAATGTTACTTTGTTTTATTGTTAACCATCATTTGCTTAGCAGATACACCATTCAGTTGCAGCGCGGATTTATTTATCTTGACAGCAACAGCGTTTGCTCCCACAATACATAAAGCCGTGACTCCAGCGCTGTAGGAGGCGATTTCACCACCACAGTTAAAAAAAAGAGCATATATGCCGAAGCATGGGGGCAGCAGGGGCGGAGGAGAGATTTTCTCCTAACTTTTGGGGCGGATGCCCCCATGCTTCGGCATTTATAAAAATGGTGCATGTATGCCCATCATTAGAAGTGGGTGGATGAAGAGAGGTATATTAATGGTGGGCATACCCACCGATCAATCTCTTTTTTTCGTTCAGCCCACAGGCTGCATGGAAAAAAAGATTACAATATATGCCCAATAAGGACCAGCAACGTACTGGTATGTTGCTGGATTTTGAGTGGTTATACCAGAATGATGCCTGCAGGTTTAGGTATCATCTTGGTATCATTCTTTTCAGCCAGTGGTCGGCTTTCATGTAAAAGCAATCCTAGTAGCTAATTAGCCTCTATACTGCTTTTAGAAGCAGTGGGAGGGAATGTGTCCCCCCCCACCGTCTTCCATGGTTTTCTCTGGCTCTCCTGTCCAGAGAACCTGAGAATGCAGCCGGTGATTCAGCCAGTTGACCATAGAGCTGATTAGACACCAGAATGGCTCCAATCATCTCTATGGCCTAAGAAACCGGAAGCTACGAGCAATTCATGACTTGGATTTCGCCGGATGTAAACCGCGCCATTGGAAAATTGGGAAAGCATTTTATCACACCGATCTTGGTGTGGTCAGATGCTTTGAGGGCAGAGGAGAGATCTAGGGTCTAATAGACCCCAATTTTTTCAAAAAAGAGTACCTGTCACTACCTATTGCTATCATAGCTATTTACATTCCCTGACATAACAATAAAAATGATTAAAAAAAGCACGGGTACGGGTACTTTAAGAATAAGATAAAAAAGAAAAAAAAAAAAGAAAAAAAAAAAAAAGCACCCCTGTCCCCCTCTGCTCTCGCACAAAGGCGAACACAAGCATTGGTCTGGCGTCAAATGTACACAGCAATTGCTCCATGCATGTGAGGTATCACCGCGAAGGTCAGATCGAGGGCAGTAATTTTGGCAGTAGACCTCCTCTGTAAATCTAAAGTGGTAACCTGGAAAGGCTTTTAAAGGCTTTTAAAAATGTATGTAGTGGGGGCGTGGCTTGGTGCCGGAACGGAATGGCCGCATAGAGACAGAGCTCTATCATCCAGAGCTCCACCGAAGCACCCCAGCAGCTAAAATAGCCCCGATCTGCAGCTATACTGATGGCGGGCAAGAGCCAGCCGACCTCCCGGTCGCATCCAGACCCATCCACTCAACTCAGCAGGAACATAATAGCGATGTTCCGGACCCAGCTCACGGACACACAGGCCGCATCTCAAGCTGTGGTCTGTAGTAACACAGGACATCCAGCCGCCGCTGACACTCCTGTAACCCCCCTCATGAATGTGTCTCTCTCACAGGCCTCTCCTCTGCCTAGCAGACCTACAGCTAGTCGTGCTGGACATTAAGAATACATTGTCAGCAGCCATCTCAGAGCTGAAATTGGGCATTAAGGCTGTAGCAGGGTGGAGTTGACCATTACGCAGGCACAACAAAGATTGAGTACACACACACACAGCACCTCATGGACATGCACAGGCACATGGAGGACTTGGATAATAGGGGCCGCAGACGCAATTTGCGTGTCCACGGGATCCCGGAGACAGTAGAGGGACCCCAGCTGCAGGCCGCTGTGTGGGGCATATTTAATACCCTCCTAGGCAGACCACCAGATGCACCGGTAGAAATGGAGAGGTGTCACAGAGCGTTGAGACCTAGGGGTAGGGACACTGACCCACCCAGGGATGCAGTATGCTGCCTGGTCAGCTTTACCCAAAAGGAAGACATACTATGCCTGGCCCGAAACCACGCTCATTTGGCATATGAAGTTAAACAGAGATAATTCCCCTAGTGGACTTTAAGGGCACAGGTAAAGAAATGTGTAGGAGAGTATTTTAAGTAAACAACAATTTATTCATTACAACGTCAACAAATGACATAAATAAAAAGGAATGCGATTTCATATATTTATAGCTATTGATACCAATACGCTTGCACCCGACGCGTTTCGGAGTTGTTTTAGCCTCCTTCTTCAGGGGTGGTTGTAAGCTTTAACAAAGATTTCTATATAGGAAATAGTATATACAACATAAACATAATAAATATATGTATATATCAATCAAGCCAAAGATATATAGATGCAATATTATATTCATTTCGTTTACACTTACATTGGTATATATAAATATTGGCTACGCATTCCAGAAAGGTTTAAAAACAACGGTGCTGACACATACTGCCCATCAAGCGCGTCTTCCAATCGTGGTGTATAAGACTTTGTTTGGTGTGCCCAAAGTATTCATGTAACCTCTGTCAAGATAGAAGTAGCTGGGTATGGATATATAGGGTGGTTTTACTTCCTTGTGATAGGAAGAGGGGCCCATCAATCAAGGGCATACAACTATTTTGGATCTGGGATCACACTGAGGCCAAATGCGGGTCCTGTAAATTACGAAAATGTATAGATAGATGTATAGTGACCAAAATTATGAGTATATTCAGTGGTAGATAAGAATTTTTTGGATATGTCCTACCTGATAGTCCTACTGTACAGAGTTCGAAAAAGAGCACCAACTGATAATAGGTGTAGACCAGATGGATCTCGAATAACTGAAAAATCAACATGAAGGAGAAGGGACATATAAAGGTCTCGTTCTAGTACTTCTGTCGTTTGTCTTGACAGTTTAAGGTGTGTATATATAGGTATGTATTTAAGGATTTTGTATGTGAAAAAACAGGAATGTTAAATTTGATCAGGTGCTCTTTAAATATAAAACAGAGAAAAGGGAGGGGGAAAAAAAAAAAAAAAGGGGGGGGGGAGGAAAGAGAGAAAGGAGGGGGGGAAAGAAAATTGAGGGAAGGAGGGGAGGGGGGAGGAGGAGGAGAGGGATGGGGAAAGAAAAGGAAACGGGGGAAAGGAAGAGGGGGGGAGGGGGAAGGGGAAACGAGGGAAGGAAGGAGAGGGGATGGGTAAAAGGGCGGAAAGGAATGAAGGCGGGGGGAAGCAAAGGAAATAGAAGGGGGGGGCAAAGGGGGGAAAAAAGGGGGGAAAAAAAAGAGGGGGAGAGGAAAGAAAGAAAGGAAGGAAAGGAGAGGGGAGGGGAGGGGGGGGGGGGAAAGGAGGGAGAAACATGAGAGGTACAGATATGATATAGGTTTTATGGCTTGTAGTTACAGTGATGAGTGTGCAGTTCAGTATGGCATCAGGGTTACTCACAGTATATATCGACAGCTCACACCGACAGCGTCCTGCCCGCAGCAGATGACGCTCGGTGTGAGCATTGCCGGAGTATTTCAAGCCCTCCCCACCAATCAGCTGTTGATGACATATCCAACAGCTGATTGTGGATGGTGGGGGAGGGACGGACGCGCTGGAACTGGCCCCCCGGGTGGAGCGAGCGCCGCCAGGTCCCCACAGCGCATGCGCTCGCAGACGCGATGAGGCGTGGCCACGCCTACTACACCCGCCGGCACGTCTGGCTTCCCCGGCGGACTGCGCATGTCCGCCGGGGTCGCAAGATGGAGGACAGTGTCAGCAACACTGTACCTCACACAGCACCGCCATGAGCCAGGATCGCTCAGGCGGCTTTGTGTGCCCGGTGGATGACAGATCACAAGGTGGGAAGAGTGCAAATAGAAAATAAAAAAGCACTAATATGTGCATAATATAAACAGAATGTACATATAGTAAAATGGTCACCATTATATAGGAAAAGGCGCTAATGGGCAGTGTATACAGGTTGGAATGGTTCCTAATGGAGGGACATACATTGTAAAACAGTAACTTAGATTCACAAGCAAATAAAATGTATAACTCAGATAGACATTGTACAGGTGGGATCCAGGAATTCAAATTAATTATATATACATACTCCGGATTATTGGGACCCAAAGTGTCTTAACATAGGGTACGCATATGCATAACAGTAGTTTGATCAAAAATATCCAGAACATATCATTATAGTACATTATAGAACATTCTATAGGTCCCACTTCTATGTAACCATAAATCTAGATAGTAAACAACCAGACTAGGCATATATATATATATTACTCAATTTAGAACGCCTCTTCTAGGTCTTTATTAATGATGTTTTGTAGCCTAAGAGGTATATAATCGATAACACAGAATATAAATAAATACATAGAGATACGGCCAGTCTATATATATATATATATATATATATATATATATATATATATATATATATATATATATATATGCCTCTAGTTGTGTGTAGGCAGAAGGGGGGGGGGGCAGAGTAGTATGTAGATTGATATATAGAGGAGCATGCAGTAGTCCCATAGGGGTAGGGGGTGTTAAAAGGCGAAATATTAGTATATTCGGAAGCTAGGTCTATGGTCCAAGTATAGATACATATTGTATACATAATTATCTTATTCATTGCTCTCTACTACCTGATGAGAAACCTTCGAGAAAGGGCTTGAACCAGATGGTTTCGTTCAAGCCTGGGGGTTGGGTAGCTCTTAGATTATATATCCAGCGGGATTCTAACTGTAAAAGTGTCTTATTCCAGTCACCTCCCCTAGATTCCGGATGTACCCGGTCCAGAATAAGGAATTTAATCTTAGGGAATTTACCCTTATGTACTGTTAAAGTATGTCTCCCAAGTGGGAGGTCAGGGTCACATGTTTCCATGCTTACTATATGTCTATATGCCCTCTTCCAAAATTCTGTTTTAGTTTTCCCTATATAGAAACATGTACATTCGCACAGAAGTAGGTATATCACCCCATAAGTCTTGCAATTGGCGAAGTGTTTGGGGTGGAAGGGCTGACCGTTCGGGAGGATCGGGTTTTTTTTCGTAAGCATATATTTGCAGTACTTACATTTACCACACATAAATGTTCCCTTGTATTTGCAGTGTATTTTATTTACCCCTGCCTTAAACTCGCTTGCAGTGATCTTGTCTCTCAAGGAGGTGGTTCTTTTAAAAGTAAAGAGAGGTCTCTGTGGGACCAACGGTCCTAATGTTGGATCACACTGCAGCATGTGCCAGTATTTTGTCACAATATTCCTGACCTGTCTGTGTTGGTTGTTAAATTTGGTAATGATCCTGAGAGTGTCAGTATCATTCTTGTCAGGTTTATTTGTTTTTTTAGAGTATAGTAACTCCTCTCTTGGCTGCATCAGAGCTTTTTTGAAAGAGCGTTTGAGTGACGCATGGGAATACCCCCGTAGTAGTAATCTGTCACGTAATTTGTTTGCCTCTATTCTGAAGGTGTTATCATCGGAGCAGTTGCGTTTCAATCTAAGGTACTGGCTATATGGAATTGAATTAAGGAGGGGTTTAGGGTGGAAACTGCTCGCATGCAGAATTGCATTACTTGCAGTGGGTTTTCTATATAGTCTACTTATGATATTTCCTTCTTCGCCCCTGCAGATCTCTACGTCCAGAAATGTGACGCACTGTTTGTCAAACGACATAGTAAAGTTGAGGTTAAAGTCGTTGCGGTTCATCCTCAGCAAGCACTGCTTAAGGAGGTCGATCGATCCGTCCCATATGATGAAAAGGTCGTCGATGTACCGGTACCACCCAAGTATGTGGTCCGTGTACATCAACAGACCCTCATCACCCAGGAACATGGCCTCCCACTCCCCCAGGTACAGGTTGGCATACGATGGGGCACAACATGTCCCCATCACAACCCCCTGCACCTGGAGGTAGTGGGAGCCATTAAAAGTAAACACATTGTGGCCAAGGATAAATTCTAGTAATGAGGTAATGAACTCTCCATATGTGGGGTCCATATCTCTGGCTGTACGAAGGATATGTTTGATGGCTGCTATACCCTTCTCATGGGGAATGGAACTATACAAAGATTCGACATCGATTGTGACAAACATAGCATGTTCGGGGATTGCTTGTTTATCAATAATTTGTAAAAAGTGTACTGTGTCTTTTACAAAGGAGGGAAGGGCATAGACGAATGGTTTCAGTACTTCGTCTATCAGTTTGCTTGCATTTTCACTAATTGCCCCTATACCGGAGATAATTGGTCTACCGGGGGGGTTTTTTATGTCTTTATGGATTTTGGGTAATGAATAGAAGACCGGTGTACGAGGGAAGTTGTTCCTAATATATTCCCATAGGGATTTTGTGATTGTTGAGTTGGAATAGGCCGTATCTATTAGTGTATAGAAATCCTGATTATATTTTTTAACCAAACTCGCTGGTATCAGTCGATACCACTCCCGATTGTATAATAGTCTATTACACATCCTAATGTAGTCTTCATTATTGAACACCACAATGTTCCCACCCTTGGCCGCATTTTTGATTGTGATTTGGTCATTCTTTGGCATATGAAGGAGCACGTATCCAACTGTTTCAAGACCTATCCGCCATCACCCTGCAGCATAGAAGAGACCTCTGCCCGCTCCTGCAAGTTTTGCAGGACAGACGCATCCCCTATAGATGGAAATTTCCATTCTGCCTGCAGGCAACCGCTGGAAATCGCACAGCACATCTGCGAATGCCATCGGACCTTCGGCCCTTCTGTGAAGCACTGGACATTCCCATGGTCCCGGACTGGTACAGTGCTTTTCTGCAAGCAGAGCCCTGGATTCCTGCCCACCCTAGCGACACCTCGAGGTCGCAGAGAAGCAGACAACGTCACTGCAGAACCTCAGGTAATTCTCCTCCTAGAAGACACGGGGACATGGAAACGGATGAAAGCCTGCACGCCTCCCCATCTTCTGCTGGTCGCAAAACAAATCCTTGAATACGCGACCGGAACACGGAGGGCTGTGATGTAGCCCTTGCTCCCCCCTGCCTACCTTTATCAACTAACACTGCCCAGAGACTTGGCTCACGCCATTTTCCCAGACTCAAGCAAGATACAAACGAATGGTAAGGAGTTGTGGGGGGGTTTGACACTGCCCCAGGTTCCCTTCCACCCTTTGCACTACCGCATACCCTACCTCACACTGAGAGGCACACATATGGTTCCTCTTTCAGGTTCTGAGGAAAAACACTTACTTGATAAGGTTCTGTAGCAACCGGAGACCAGGACATTGAGGCCTTATAACGAGTTCTGGACTTTAAAATCGGCAGAGGTAGGCACCTACCTCTACCAATGCCCCAACCCCTCTGTGATCCTATCTGAGATGTACCTCAACCCCAGCCGAGGTTAAAAATTCCGTTCCCGGGGCGTGGCTTGGCGCGCGGCTCGGATGGCAGCACACTAGCAGAGCTCCGTAGGTCACACAGCCTTACAGCCTGACACCCTGCAGCAGAGCACTCAATGCCGGGCAGAAAGCTCCACACCACCCCGCAGACACGGTCCCGCCGCGGAAAGCTACCATCCGCTGCCAGGAACATCGCCGATTTCCTGATACAAACGCCGGCGGCGAGCAGTAGCAAGGCCGGTCCCAAGATGGCGCCGACGCAACAGAACGAACTCCACGAGGAGGATTTCAGTGGAGACTCTGAATCTACAGAGGACACAGGTAGGGGCAAACCCAGAGTGAACAAACCCCTGACCTATGCAGACATGTCTGTATTCTCGGCAGACATTAAATCCACGTTTTCAGCAGCTATTACGGACCTGAAGACTAACTTAGTGGTGCTCACTGAAAAGCTGGCGGCCTCAGAACATGCAGGGAGACAGAGAGACAAGGCCATACACAGATTGGATCAGGTCACGGTCTCACATGCACAGCACTTTATTGACCTGAATAGACACGTGGAAGACCTCGACAACAGGGGCAGGAGGAACAATATCAGGGTGAGGGGGATCCCCGAAACAGTGGAGGCAGACCAGATAACTCCGGCCCTCCAGAGGGTCTTTAATAGCCTCCTTGACAGGCAGGAAGAGACAGAAATAGAGTTTGTCAGGGCTCACAGAGCTCTCCGGCCTAAAGGCCCTGATACTGCCCCACCGCGTGACATCATATGTTGCCTACAGAACTTTCAACTGAAGGAAGATATAATGCGCAGAGCAAGAAGAAATGACAGGATCATCTTTAATGGTGAAACCATAATGCTATTCCATGACTTATCACAAATTACATTAAAAAATCGCAGAGCCCTGCGACCGCTTTTGGATAAGCTCAGGGAAAGGGATCTCAGATACACTTGGCGCTTCCCCTTTGCGCTCATTGTTTCGGCAAATGGTCACCAACATGTGCTCCGCACCCCAGCAGACCTTCCTGATTTCTGTGCAGGACTATGTATTGACCCGGTGGATCTTCCAGACTGGTACGCGGACTTTGCATTGCCACCACATGACAGAAGCCCACCTCGGTCGCCATTTTCCACACCTGAGAAGAGATTCTCTAAGAAGATGAAGCAAGGGAGATCTGGAGGCTCTAAACAGGGCACCCCAAATTCGAGACCGAGAGTAGATCGTGATCAGGCAGAAGACTGAAGATCTGGATGAACTCCCCCTTACTGGTCACAATGACTCAATTCCACGCACCAGTTACCAATATTTTTCTTTTCTTTTTCTCTTTTTGTGCTTTGTTAGCCCGGGCTCACCCCTTAAACTATTTTCTAATAAGTTACTGTTAACGCAAAGAGAGCCAAAGCACAATGGAGGTTGTTAGCAAATGTTAAATGACAAAATGCTACCTTACTACTGCACAATAATTTTATCCGGTAGTCGAAGAGGTATGGGTGGAATAAAAGTCATAGGTGGTCACGACACTTTGAAGGTGATGACCATGAGGGGGGATGAGAAAGTATTATGCAGTTATTGTTTGAGATTTTGAACAGTTTGTATGCCTCGCATATCTGGGAGAGTTTGGATGCTCTGTTAGTTAGGGTGAATTCACCAAATTTTTCCTTTTGCAGTTTATATGTAAGGCTGTGTGTTACATGGAGACACGGTTAGTCGGTTACACTTCCAGTTTTCAAATTGTTTGTTTGTGCACTTTTACATTTTGGCCAACATACCAGGCGGCCGCCTCCCTCTACCCCACAAAGTGACCTGGTGCTATCAGTAGACCACCAGACACACTATTTCTCTAGATAGGGCCCTATCTAGAGGTAACCTAATCTTAATTGTTGTTCATTGTTCTTTTTTCTCCCTTTTTTTTTCTTCTTTTTTCCTTTCTTTTCCTTCTCCCTCTATTCTTTCTAACGACCATTTTTTTTTCTCGTAGACCTTGATCAGTCGCGTTGCCCGCCTCACGAATCCACTGATTCCGTGTAAGTTCATTTTTCTAGAGCCTAGTTCTTGACACAACGTCTGAGTCTGCACTATGGCCTACTCATTCCTGGGACGTAAGCCTACGGTGATATCACACAACGTTCAAGGGTTGAACATACCCGAAAAACGTAGCACGCTACTCAGAGAAATCAAAAAAGGTAAGCCGCATTTTATATTACTGCAGGAGACACACTTTAAGACCGGACATATTCCCAGGCTCACTGACTCAACCTTTACTAGGGCATTTCATGCCACTAACGATCAGGCAAAGACAAAGGGGGTTACAATTTTAATCAACAGGAGTGCTCCCTTTGTTTTGTCAGAACAACTGATAGATCCGGAGGGAAGGTACATTTTCCTGAAAGGGACATACGGAGAATTGCCCATCACCATAGCGAATGTCTATTTCCCAAATAAAGCCCATTTAGCCTTCTGCACTCAAATGGTGAATAAATTACAGGATTTCACTTCGGGATGTCTGATCATGGGAGGGGACTTCAACATACCCTTGAATCCCTTGACAGACACCTCTAATGGGTCGACTAGTATTAGATACAGGACACTGAAGAGCATCAAAAACCATCTTCACTCCCTTAAGTTGATAGACTCCTGGAGATTTCTAAACCCGACCGGTAGAGACTACACGTTTTACTCAACGCCCCATGAGAAGTATGCACGGCTAGACTACCTCTTTATTACACAAAATGACCTCCACATTCTCACAGAGGCATACATAGGCACACAATCCATATCCGATCACGCCCCTATTGCTCTAACCCTAGACTTGACTGAAAGGACACCAAAATCCCAGATTTGGAGACTTAATTCCTCCATACTCACAGACCCTACTTACGTGCAAGATCTGAAGGACTCTCTGAGAGACTTTTTTGACCGAAATACTACGCCAGGGATGGACCCAATAACCCTTTGGGAGGCCCACAAGTGTACTATTAGGGGGGAATTGATCTCGATGGGCTCGAGGCGGAAGAAACAGAGAGCAAAGGAGACCACACGTTTGATAAATCGCATCCACTACCTTGAAACCCTACACAAACAGTCCCTGTCGGTCTCCACGGCCTCGGAACTTTTGGACACTAGGAAATCCCTGCAGAACCTCCTTGACATTAAGGCAAAACGCTTCTTGTTCTTCAAGAAGAAGATTTACTATGAGGGAGGTAACAAACCTGGGAAGACGCTAGCAAGGGCTCTACGAACGCACACACACAACACTAACATTCCGGGTATCAAACGTGCAAATGGCTCCTTAGACGTCTCCACAGAAGATATTGCAAAACATTTTCACGAATACTACACAAACCTGTACAATCTACCACTACAACATAAACTGCCAGGAATGACAGGTGACAGAACACAGATCATCAGAGAGTACTTAGTAAAAAGCGGACTTCCATCTTTGGAAGACGCAGAGGCTAATACTTTAGAATGCCCAATTGACACATCTGAGATCAAACTCGCCATTAAAGATCTGAAACAGGGCAAAAGTCCGGGTCCGGACGGGTACACGGCAATTTATTATAAAACATTCACAGACCTCCTGACGGCTCCCCTGGCGGCGGCCTTGAACTCCATGTCTGATTCCAGGGACACACCACCTGAATTACTCTCGGCATTCATTACGGTCATCCCAAAAGAAGGCAAAGACCCTCATGAATGTGCCAGCTACCGTCCTATCTCTTTGTTGAATATAGACGTGAAAATTTTTGCAAAAATACTTGCCAACAGATTGAAACCCATCCTCCATAAACTAATTGGCCCCGAGCAGGCAGGTTTTATGCCCGGCCGGGAGGCCAAGGATAATGTCATTAAATCTTTGTTACTAATAAACAAAATTAGAACAAGCGATACAGAAGGCCTTCTCCTGTCCACGGATGCGGAGAAGGCCTTCGACCGAGTGGCTTGGGATTATATGCTGGCCACCTGCAAACACGTGGGTTTGGGCACGAAGATGTTGGCTTGGATTTCAGCACTTTATCAAAAACCTACGGCTAGATTAAAAATCAATGGCACACTTTCCGAGAGAGTTCACATTGCCAACGGTACAAGACAGGGGTGTCCATTATCCCCTCTCTTGTTTATACTGTCTTTGGAGCCATTTATCAGAAAAACCAACTTAAACCCCTCGGTAAAGGGTTGGCTGGTGGGGGACAGGGAGTTCAAGATCGCCGCATACGCGGATGACCTGTTGTTTTTTGTCTCGGGACCGCATATCACTCTCCCCAATCTCATGCAGGAATTTGGACTTTATGGTTACGTTTCTAACTTAAAAATAAACTATTCCAAATCAGAGGCCCTGAACATTTCACTTAACGCCCACTCGCTTTCCTCTGTAATGGCCAACTCTCCCTTCAAATGGGATCCCAAAAAACTGAAATACTTAGGGGTCAATTTAACGCCACAGATCGCGTCATTATATGACCAAAACTTCCCCCCGCTATTGAACAGTATTGACAGAGACCTACACAACTGGCACACGGGAACCTTTTCGTGGTTTGGCAGGGCGGCCATCATTAAAATGACCGTTCTGCCCAAGCTCCTTTATGTAATACGCACATTACCGATCAAGCTACCACCAAGCCTGTTTAAGACCTTAAGAACCCTGTTCGTGAGATTTATCTGGGCTCACAAAAAACCTAGAATCAAGTTTGAAACATTAATGAAAGCAAAAGAAATGGGAGGGCTTGGAGTTCCCAACCTGAGAGATTACTATATAGCATCACATGCTGCCAGGATCATTGACTGGCATTGTCATCGGGACAGCAAGGATTGGGTGGGGCTGGAGATGGCCCTCTTTTCCACGCCACTCTCTTTCGCTCCTTGGGTACAATGGCCCAATTATCCTGACAAACTAAAACACCATCCCATAACAGGTACCACTCTCAAATTGATGCATGATTTACCCAGAGGTAAAGTGATCACTTCAGCGTTAGGCCCACTAACACCACTGAAAGACAATCCGGGTTTTATCCCAGGGCTTGACAACCCCCACCTTAAGTCTCCTAACACTGACAGACCTTTATTAGCGGGCGACTGTTATCACCAGGGTAAAGTCAAGGAGTACCAGGCCCTAAAAAAGGTCGACAATGTAACAGAGCTGCCCTTTTGGGTGTACCTACAGGCTAGAAGCTATCTCAAGGAAAACCACAAGGGGGGAGACTTCTCTAGACCCCTGACGGAGTTTGAGTCGGTGTGCCGTAAGGGGGAACCGGTTAACAAAACAACGTCTATGGCGTATGCCTGGCTACAGGAAGCAGAGGGACCAACAGATGACAGACTTAGGAAGGGATGGTCTGACGACCTACAGATAAACATAACATCTACACAATGGAAGAACGCTTGTATTTTAGCACATAAGTGCTCCATAAGCACTAAGGTCCAAGAAACTGCGTACAAATTGATGACACGGTGGTACCTAACACCAATGAGACTAAACAAATGGTTCCCACAAGTGCCAGACCGCTGCTGGCGTTGCATGGAAAATAAGGGTTCATTGTTGCATATTTGGTGGCAATGCCCTTTAATCGCCAACTACTGGAAGGAAGTTCTTGACCTAATTAAACTGATTACGGAGACAACTCTGCCTCTCGATGCTGCGAGCTGTCTAACGCACATTTCCAACTGGCCTCTAAAAAAATACAAGCGTTCTCTCACAAAACACCTATTAAACGCGGCCAAATCATTAATCCCAATTTACTGGAAATCTACACGAGTTCCAACAGTTTCCGAATGGTTACACAGAGTAGCAGACTTCCACGAAATGGAAGATACACTTGCTCAATCCAATGAACAGGTAGAAAGCTTTCTTGAGACCTGGCGTCCCTGGATCATTTTCAAATATTCCAAGGCATTCAGTGACATTAAAGATGCCCAGACATCTGGTCCTGTTTGAGACAGGATAGCAGGTATTTACATCAACAAGCTCCACTTAGATGCAGTCAGCTGGGCAACGCGATTGATCGACTGAGTGATTGAATATCCGCTTGACATCTGCTTGACAAGGTAATGGTCATAAATCTCTTTATTATGCTCACCTTTTCCTTTTTTTTTTTTTTTTTTTTTTTTTTTTTCTTCTTTTTTTTTTTTTTTTTTTTTTTTTCTCCCCCTCTTTTTATTTTTCTTTTCTTCTTTCTTCTCCCGTGACAAGTATTGTCCTTTCTGACTCCGACATACAAGTCAGATGATTATCTCCTTAACTTTATTACTGAGGATAACTGGTCATGACAAAGTTAAGTGTATAAGACATGAGAGCTATAATAATGCCATATTATATATTCAAGGTTGCACTTAACAATACTGTTGTCTTTTCACATTATAAAATAAATTGTTCATTATCGATAATATTGCTAACGAGCGAGGACCAAACATGGCTTTATGTGGATCTTTGCTGTGATTACAGTTAACTTGATTTGTACTGTCTTGTCAATTTTTGAATAAACTATTTTGTGATGTAAAAAAAAAAATTCCGTTCCCATCTGATGAATCAGCTGACCCATGGGAAGAAACGTTCTCTTCCCTTCACACAGCACCGAAACAGCTAACAGAGGATACACAGTAGCTGCAAGGTAAAATCGGAGGCCCTTTCAAATTCAATTGGTCCTGGGCCTTGCTCTCAATGAGACTGACTTCCTGGTCACCACATCAGGGAACCTAGTTTGATGGACACCTGTTTACCTCTGACAGCAACAGCGCTGTACCTAATGCTTAGGATCGGTTATTTGGTTCTCCTCCCCCCCAGCCCAAGGGCACCGTGCTGTTGTTGCACACATTTCGCTGGCAGTGCAGAACCTTACTACTATTGCTTCTGATTGCCTGGGCCTGGAGGGGTGGCCGTTGTGGTCCACCGGATCTGGAACTGTGAATGTAACTGTATACTGTTGTTTGTTGTTTAATTTGTTTACTTTTGACATTTTCTCATGCATAACCGCCCATGGGCCGGGATACTCCTTTGGATACCCTGTGAGGCTCAGCCCTGACCTATGATCGGTTATCGGACTATAGTTGGCTGCGACCTGTAGAACGAGGAAACTCACAGCTCGGGGGCACGTGCTCTTCACCCTACTGGGGTAGAGTATGAGCCCTCATGGTTTAGCTTAGTTAAGTTGGATAAAAGTATGCAAGGTCACTTGTTCAATTATGGGCGAGTTCACCCAAAGATCTCACCTTGGAAACCCGCTGGTGGGTGGCACCCTCCGCTTCGGAAGTGTCCCTGATTTGGGTGCCCCCGGGGCTGGGGGCCTCAATACACCACCACCATGGTAGCTCGCGTGGCAATTGGGTTAGTTCAGTTAATTAAAATTTCTTAGCGCGATATATTTAACACTTCATAATTTTGTTACAGGCTACTCTACATGTTCATAGGATGTACTAATAGGTTGTTATGGGTGGCCCTAGCTTGAGGGGAATCCCGTACTTGGCGGCACCCGGGAAGCTGGGAGGAATTAGCCCTTCTGGGCTTGCCTGGTCCTGCCCAACACAGCTCCCATCTGCTGGGACCAATGTCCACCCATCAAAGTTTATGTTTGCCCTTTGGAGCCTCTGGATGACGAGGTGCATACCTCTGTTTTTGGTGCTAAGTTCTCACCCCACCACAAGGGGGCTGCTCCCCACTTGAATTAATCCGGAATATTCTTTTCCTACCCCTCGCCCCATAACCTCCCCTCTTAGGTAACTCAGCGGGACTGACATTACCTTCGGTAAATTTGACCCACCCCCTATTAAGGTACTAGGTGTACCACACCTGCTACGAGCCCCCCTTAAGCTATGATAGCTGTCTGAGCTGCCTTCTGAACCGGGCTTGTTCCCTTTCCTTATCTTTTCTGTTTTCCTACTTTCTCCTTCTTACCCCCTACCTCCTACCCTCCACTCCATCCCCTAAACCTATCCCATCCAAACCTAGGTGGTGTTATTAAACAACCCCCTTTATTAAACATGCCTCCTACAGTGCAGACATCAGTTCCTTTATCCCTCAAGGTCTACTCTCTAAACACAAAGGGTCTCAATATACCCGAAAAAGGCAGTAGCGTTCTTGCGGAGGTACATCGCCACAGAGCTCAAGTGGTATTTCTGCAAGAAACACACTTTAAATCGGGATCCATACCCCGCTTATCCAATAGTAGATTTCCTGAGGTATTCCATGCAACTTGTGCAGACTCCAAAACAAAGGGGGTTTCAATACTGCTCGCAAAATCGTTTGTATTCCACCTCACGGACCAAGTCCTTGACCCAGAGGGTAGATTTCTTTTCCTGAAAGGGACCCTGAAATTCACCTCTGCTGACCAGGAGGGTGCCTAGACTTGCCGACTGCTGAGGGGGGAGAGTGATTTCTATTCTGGGGCCATGATCAGCGTGCCGCCCGGACGTCTCCCGGCTTACCTCGTGCAGCTAGGCCAAAGCCTTTCCTGGCGGCCCCCCGGAGCGGGACGGAGGATCCTTGTGCGATCGGCTCTGCAGAGCGAGGCTCCCCGACCAGAACAGGCCGAGGACAGAAGCAGGGAGATCCGGCCTTGAGTGGCTATAGGCCGAACCCGGGACGAATTCCCCCCACGAGCTTCTAGGCCGTAGCCCCGGCCTTTCCTGGCGGCCCACAGCTTCTGGACCAGCCTGGATGCAACCCGTGGCCTCAGCCCGGAAGAGGGTGTCCTGAGTGGATTGGGGGGCACTGGCTGAGGAGCAGGAGAAGGATTGGAGCACCCCCAGCCCAGACATCCTGGGTGAGACAGGCTGCGGCTGGACTGAACACCCCTGCAGGCCCTTGGACGCTTGAAGAGGACAGCTACTGTACTCCAGAGGTCGCAGGTGAGGGGGAAGACTGCCTGGGGGGCATACTCTACACAGGACATTTTACCTGACTACCCCTGACCCCATTGACAAGCTCCCCCAGCTGTTTACAGGTTATAGCAAAGAGAAGGGCCCGACATCTGAATGAGGCACAGGAACTCCAGTGCAAAGTATAGCAAAGGGGGCAAAAGACTGACTTTTCTTCCACAGCCAGATTCCCCTCAGACGCCCACCTGCCCCTGTGCGGAGGTTCGCACCACCCGCAGTGCCCATAGAGCCTCACAGACGAGCCTCATAGACTCAGATGAGTCCCGACTCCCCTGGCTGGCAGACATCATGGCGGCCATTGCCACTTGCCAATCTACGCTAACAAAAATTGAGGCTGTTCAGTTGGATATGGGTCTACAAACTTAGGTTGCGAGTCACTGAGACGGAGCAAAGATTGAGTACGAATGAAGACACAACGGCGGAACACGGAGCAGCACTCCGCACCCTTTAAACCAAAGTAAAGGCCCTGGAGTACAGAGCCGAAGATGCCGAAAATAGAAATCGGCGCAATAACCTCCGTATTGTCGGCCTACCTGAGGGAGCAGAAGGGAACAATCCTACATCCTTCATAGAGGGTATGTTACATGACCTCCTACCTGAGGCCCGCTGGTCACCTCACTCCATGGTTGAGAGGGCACACCGTATACCGCCTAAGCCGGGGCCTCCTGGATCCCCCTCACACCTTCATTCTCCGTCTCCTCAATTTCAGGGACAGAGACGAAGTCCTCCGCGCCTCTAGAAATGTTGGGGACCTCCGATACCAAAATGCTAAGTTGATGATTTCTTTATCGTACATCACGGGACACAGAGCACCATAATAATGACTATGTGGGTTATACGCTTACCTTCAGGTGATTGGACACTGGCAACCAATAGTAAGACGGTTCCTCCCATATAACCCCTCCTATACAGGAAGTGCCTCAGTTTTTTCGCCAGTGTCTTGAAGGTGATGGTCATGGCTGTTGAAGCTCTTCAGTTTCTTCAAAGAAATGTCCCACTGAGGACGTTATAATCTGATCCATTCGGATGGCTTACTAAGCTAAAGTGGATGGTACCCGAACCTCGGCTCAAGAACGAGGTATTGCTTGTAATGTGTCCTTTTTAGGCGCTGGACCCTTGTTGAAAGTTGGTATTCCTGGTCAACCTTGCCCAAGGAAACCACAAAGGGTGCTTTACAGGTCCAGTAGTGTGGACCCCAATATGTGGGGGACCCGGTCCCTGAAGGTCCTTAGAGGCGCTACCCGCCGTGATGGGGAAGATTGGGCCTGGCAGGACAGGCCCTGCTGCTTGGGATGGTGAGTAGGGATGAGCTTCGTGTTGGAGTCGAACCCATGTTCGACTCGAACATCGTCTGTTCTCCCTTTCGCCGAATTGCGAACGATATGGGCCGTTCGCGCCAAATTCGTGTGGCGCGTCACGGCCCATAATTCACTGCGGCATCGCAGTGCATTGCTGGCTGATGATTGGCCAAGCATGCACTATGACCCGCATGCTTGGCCAATCACAGCGCTGTCTGAACAGAGAGCCGTAATTGGCCAAAGCCAAGGAGGCTTTGGCCAATTATGGCTCAGGGGATTTAGTACACGCCCCACACTATATAAGGCCGCCTGCACGGCGGCCCTGTGTAGTGTGTGTCCCGGCGTTGAAAGAGATAGACAGAGAGACAGTGTCATTTGAGTTAGATAGATTAGGCAGAACAGTCAGTCAGTTAGCTGCACTTACAGTGTATTGTGTATATATATGCATCCCAGGTGTTGCATATATATATATATATATATATATACACTGTATTCAGTTTAGCTAGATCCGTTCCTGTTATCTTCCTACTCACAGACAGGCTTGTCTTGTTACAGTATTTACAGCTACCTGAAGAAAATTACTGGTGTTCTTTTGATCATATTAGTACCACAGTCAAGCAGCTAGACTATTTACAGTTAGTGCGGTGCGTCCTGCTCACAGTGTTCAGCTAGATCCGTTCCTGTTATCTTCTTACTGACAGGCAGGCTTGTCTTGTTACAGTATATACAGCTACCTGAAGAAAATTGCTGGTGTTCTTTTGATCCTATTAGTACCACAGTCAGGCAGCTAGACTATTTACAGTTAGTGCAGTGCGTCCTGCTCACAGTGTTCAGCTAAAACTACAAGTTAGTGGGGTGCGTCCTGCTCACAGTGTTCAGCTAAACCTACAAGTTGGTGTAGTGAGACCTCTGCACAGTGTTCATCTAAAGCTACAAGTTAGTGCAGTGCGTCCTGCTCACAGTGTTCAGCTAAAACTACAAGTTAGTGTGGTGCGTCCACCTCACAGTGTTCAGCTAAACCTACAAGTTATTTTTTTGCGAGCTCTGCACAGTGTTCACCTAAAGCTAACTGTAGAAGGTTGGTGGTGTTTTCCTGATCCTATCACTACCGCAGGCAGCTAAAAAAGCTACAAGTTAGTTTTTTGCGAGCTCTGCACAGTGTTCAGCTAAAGCTACCTGTAGAAGGTTGGTGGTGTTCTCATACTACAGGCAGGCAGTTGATTTTGCTAGCTGCAGTATCAGTATATATATATATATATATAAATATATATATATATATATATATATATATATATATCCCAGCTTAGTGCAGCTACAGGCCATTAGTATGTCTGGAAGGCCAAGAAGGAGAGGCAGACAGTCACAAGCCAATAAGAGAGGGCAAGCAGGCTCTGTGTCTAGTGCTGGTCGTGGAGACGGTGCATCCTCATCAGCATGTGGCCGCGGGACACGCTTGGCCTTTTTTTCGGCAGCTGGCCGTGTTGACCAAGTCTTCCGCATGTTGCGGCTCGAGTGGATGACCAAGCTGTCCTCCTCCTCATTCTCTCTCACCCATGCCCAGGGTACTTTGTCTGGCAAAGCAGCGGCCTCTTCCCTCGGCACAATGTCATCAGTGACTCCTTCCCTAGCCCCACCATGTCCTCCTGAGGAGTCCCTCGAACTGTTTGACCACAGTGTTGGGTACATGCTCCAGGAGGATGCCCAGCGTTTGGAAGGCTCTGATGATGATACTGAGCTTGATGAAGGCAGTAACATGAGCACGGACAGAGGAGGTGCCCAAGAAGGACAGCAATCTGGCAGTCATGCTCCCCCTGCTGCAGCATACTGCCAGGTTTGCTCCAGTGATGAGGAGGGAGGGGATGATGAGGTCACTGACTCAACGTGGGTGCCTGATAGGAGAGAGGAGGAGGAGGAGGAGGAGGAGGAGGTGGCACATCACCAACGAGGCAGGATGCCCTCCAGGGGCCAGCCTAAGGGCAGCACATTGACTGCATCACACACCCCAAAGCTCCACATGTGCAGGGCGCTGCAGTCTCTGCGCGTTATTCAAAAAGTTCTTTGGTGTGGGCCTTTTTTGAGATGAGAGCATCAGATCGCACCGCTGCTATTTGCAACATATGTCTCAAGCATATCTCGCGTGGCCAAAACATCTCCCGCTTGGGTACCACATGCTTGACCAGACATATGTTGACCTGCCATGCAGTTCGTTGGCAAGCGTATCTAAAAGACCCACACCAAAGAACAAAGAGGACCTCTCCTTGCTCCTCATCAGCTGAGATCTCCAACCCCACTATACCTTCAGTCCTCTCTGAGACCTGCACTGAGAGGAATGAAGGTGTAGAATTAGGTGTGTCACAGCCAAGTACTTGTGGGCAATCTGCTTTTGGTACACCGACGTCAGATTGTACCAGGTAAATTTCCCTGCCCCAGCTGCTGCACCGCCGAAAGAAGTTTGCTCCCAGCCATCCACATGCCCAGCGGTTGAATGCTAGCTTGGCAAATTTGCTAGCACTTCAACTGCTGCCTTTTCAGTTGGTAGACTCTGCCCCCTTCCGTGAGTTTGTGGAATATGCGGTTCCTCAGTGGCAGGTACCCAAACGCCACTTTTTCTCACTGAAGGCGATTCTGGCTCTCTACAGGCATGTGGAAGGCAATGTCCATGCCTTGCTGGACAGGGCGGTCAGCGGTAAGGTGCATATTACCGCTGACTCATGGTCCAGCAGGCATGGACAGGGACGTTACCTAAGTTTCACGGCGCATTGGGTGACTCTGCTGGCAGCTGGGAAGGATACAGGACAAGGTGCAGTAGTGTTGGAGGTTGTTCCGCCACCACGCCTCCAAAATGCTAATGATTGTGACACACCTCTCTCCTCCACCCCCTCCTCTTCTTCTTCCTCCATGGCCTCTTCCTGTGCTTTGTCCTCGGAACCAGCGGTGCTCCGTAGCCGTTCAAGGGGCTACGCAAGTATGCAGGCCAAAAGATGCCATGCGGTGCTTGAGCTGGTGTGCTTGGGGGACAGGAGCCACACTGGGGCAGAGGTTCTGTCAGCTCTGCAGGGGCAGGTTCAGAGGTGGTTGACGCCACGCCAACTTAAGGCAGGAATGGTGGTTTGCGACAAAGGCACCAACCTCCTCTCTGCCCTCCGACAGGGACAAATGACCCATGTGCCCTGTTTGGCTCACGTCCTTAACTTGGTGGTGCAGCGGTTCTTGGGCAGGTACCCGGGCTTACAGGATGTCCTGAGGCAGGCCAGGAAAGTCTGTGTGCATTTCCGCCGGTCATATAATGCCAGTGCTTGGCTGAAGGACCTCCAAAAGGAGTTTAACCTGCCCAAGAACCGCCTAATCTGTGACATGCCCACCAGGTGGAACTCAACGTTGGCTATGCTGCAGCGGCTGCACACGCAGCAGAGGGCCATCAATGAGTACCTGTGCGACTATGGCACCAGGACAGGGTCAGGGGAGCTTGGTTTTTTTTCCCCACGCCAGTGGGCCATGATCAGGGATGCATGCACTGTCCTGTCACTATTTGAGGAGGCCATGAGGATGGTGAGCAGTGACAGTGCATGCATCAGTGACACTGTCCCCCTTGTCCACCTGTTGGAGCACACGCTGCGTGGAATAATGGACAGGGCACTTGAGGCAGAACAGAGGCAGGAAGAGGAGGACTTCCTTAGCTCTCAAGGCCCCCTTTATCCAGACAGTGTTCCTGCGTGCCCGCCGATCACACAGGAAGAGGACGAGGAGGAGGAGGAGGAAGAAGATTGTGTCAGTATGGAGGTGGAGCCTGGCACTCAGCATCAGCAGCAGTCTTTAAGGGATCAATCCCAAGAAACACATGGACTTGTACGTGGCTGGGAGGAGGTGGCTGCGGACCATGTCGTCCTTAGTGACCCAGAGGACTCTGGACCGAATCCCTCAGCAAACCTACGCTGCATGGCCTCCCTGATCCTGCAAAGCCTGCGGAAGGATCCTCGTATTCGTGGTATCAAGGAGAAGGACCAATACTGGCTGGCAACCCTCCTTGATCCACGTTACAAGGGTAAAGTTGTGGACCTTATCTTGCCATCGCAGAGGGAGCAGAGGATGAAACATCTTCGGGAGGCCTTGCAGAAATGTCTGTGCAACGCGTTCCCAGAGACTGGGAGGTTACAAACTCCTGTTTCTGGACAACGTGTTGCTGAGGCTCCGGTCAGTCAAAGAAGGAGCGGTGGAGAAGGTGGCCGTCTGACCGATGCGTTCAGACAATTTTTTGGTCCGCAGCCCCAAGGTATGATCGGTTCCAGCAACCATCGCCAGCGTCTGTTTTACATGGTGCAGGAATACCTAGGGGCAAGATCAGACTTGGACACCTTTCCCCCCGAAAATCCTCTGGGTTACTGGGTCTTGAGGATGGATCACTGGCCAGAGCTTGCACAGTATGCAATTGAGCTACTGGCCTGTCCTGCATCCAGCGTTCTTTCGGAACGCACATTCAGTGCTGCTGGAGGAGTGGTAACCGATCACAGGGTGCGTCTGTCCACCGACTCGGTCGATCGACTGACTTTCATAAAAATTAATCAGTCTTGGATCACCACCAGCTACCAAGCACCTGATGCTGATGTAACCGAATAATTTTTTTTGAAATCTCAGATCCCTTCAAAGACTGCCTATGCTGATGCTGAGTGACTATCCCTGAGTAATTATCCTCTTTCTCCATAATGATCACGCTGATAGCTTGTAAGAACATTTTTGGTTCTGGGCGCCACCACCAGTGCCTAAGGCACAATTTTTCAGCCCCTGTTTAACAGGGGCGTGTAATTACAATTTTTGATGCAATACTTTGCAGCAGGGCTCATTTCAGCATTCCAACTAGAGTGTCTGTGAGGGGTTGCAGTGTTGTGACACCAGCACCAGTGCCTAAGGCCTAATTTTTCAGCCCCTGTTCAACAGGGGCATGTAATTACAATTCTTGATCTAATATTTCACAGCAGGGCCCATTTCTGCACCCACCAAGAGCGAGTGAGGACTTACAGTGTTGTGGCACCAGCACCAGCACCACCACCAAAGGCCCAATTTTTCTGCCCTTGTTCAACAGGGGTATGTAATTACAATTCTTGATCTAATATTTCACAGCAGGGCCCTGTGAGGGCTTACAGTGTTGTGGCCACAACAACACCTAAGGCCCAAATTTCTGCTGAGTATATAGGGCAGGCCCCTACTTTCAAACATCTAACTTACAAACGACTCCTACTTGCAAACGGAAGGAGACAACAGGAAGTGAGATGAAATTTACCCCTAGGAAGGGAAATTCTCTCCTGTAAGAGTTAATATGGGAAAAACATTTCTCCTTTCCACTGATGCTTTCCAATCCTTGTTCCACAAAAAACCCCAAATTTTCAAAAAACATTTGTCATTGGGACAAAAAGTGAGGTGAAATGTTCTGAAGAGGAGGAAAGACAGCAAAACAAATGTCACAGGGGTGATAACCCTTCCCTATGTTTTCCAAAAAGCTTAAAAAAGATTTTTTGGCTGGAGCTAAACACGTTAAAAATGTACCCGTTCAAAATTACAGATTCTACTTAACAACAAACCTACAGTCCCTGTCTTGTTTGCACCGCCTGTATACTGCTGTTCAGAGTATGTAGGGCCTGGTGGCCCCACACCTTTCCCTATTTTAATTTGGGTGCGGGGTTCCCCTTAATATCCATACAAGACCCAAAGGGCCTGGTAATGGACTGGGGGGTACCCATGCCGTTTGTCTCACTGATTTTCATCCATATTGCCAGGACCTGACATTACATTAAACCCGCAAGCAGTTTTAAATGAGATTTTTTCCTTTAAAAATGACATTTGGTGCAGGGACTGTTCTAAACATGGGAAACACGCGCCACTTTACAGGCATACTATAGACACCCCCCAGGTACGATATTTAAAGGAATATTTCACTTTTTTTTTTTTACTTTAAGCATCGTTAAAATCACTGCTCCCGAAAAAACGGCCGTTTTTAAAAGTTTTTTTTGCATTGATACATGTCCCCTGGGGTAGGACCTGGGTCCCCAAACCCTTTTTAGGACAATACCATGCAAATTAGCCTTTAAAATGAGCACTTTTGATTTCGAACGTTCGAGTCCCATAGACGTCAATGGGGTTCTAACGTTTGTGCGAATTTTCGGTCCGTTCGCAGGTTCTGGTGGGAACCGAACCAGGGGGTGGTCGGCTCATCCCTAATGGTGAGTACTCCCCGTTGAGGGTTCATTATATATATATATATATATATATATATATATATATATATATATGTGTATTTTCTCCTGTTTATTTTCAGAACTACCAGTAAGCCTTGATCCAATGTCCGGGGTTACAGAGGCCGATTGGCGCGTTTTTTTTTTTTTAATTTACAGGCGAGTGCACGTGCGCACCAAGCGTCCATCGCATGCGCGCCGCCGGCGTGAGCGCACCGCCGGTGTGCACGTGCACCGCTCTCCACGTCACGGCGCCGCGTGCGTCAGGACGGCGCATGCGCCATGCGGTGGGCGGGTCGCTGGCCGCGCTTGATCCCATGCTAGGGTTTATAGCATGGCGCTCCTGGCGGGCACGGAACCAACAGTGGGCACGTGAATCGGATGGTCTTGGACAGCGGTGACAGGTTAAGGACTGGTTGTAGTTTGTGGGGAGTACTCCTTGGTGTTTCTCGTATTTAAGCAATGTCTTCCAAAAGAGGAGCAACAGGGAACAAGGCAAGCCCCAGGGGTAAGAGTCCCTCCACAAATAGCAGGAGACCAACCCCATACTGATGCAGCCTCAGTCTCTACTGAAGGACCTGCGGCTTCTGACCTGGCTGAGCCATTGCACTTGTCAGGCATAGTAGCCACTACCAAAGTACCTGCCTCGGCTTATGTTACTAAGGATGATTTGGCATCTGCCTTAGCAGGCCTGGAAGGCAAGATAGCTGGCATGATTGCCTCTGTAACACGGGGGGGAGGAAGCGTAATAGATCTCCCTCCCCTGAGCCAAGTGGGAAGTCACTAGAGCCCCAGGACTCTTATAGCCAGATGGGTCCAGGTGACCTGGAAGAACCAATGTCAGCCTCCCATCCCCAGAAATTGTTTATCCAATCTCTAATGGAGATGGTACGAATTGGGTTTAAGTTACCCCCAGCTCAGGAGTCTGCACTCTCCTGTTCTACTTTGGGATCTTTGCGTCCTAAACAAATTTCCCAAGCTTTTCCCTTGCATCCGTTACTGGAGCAGGTGATTTACGCGGACTGGGAACATCCTGACAGGATATACTTACCTCCCAAGAGGTTTTCTGTGTTATACCCTATGGAGGAAAAGTTTAGGAAGAAATGGAGCACACCTTTGGTAGACGCTGCCATATCTTCTGTGAATAAGAATTTAACCTGTCCAGTGGATAATGCTCAGGTTTTCAAGGATCCGGCTAATAAAAAGCTAGAGTCCTTATTAAAGGCCTCCTTCTCAGTTGCCAGTGCAGCAGTTCAGCCTGCTATTGCAGCTATTGGGATTTGTCAATCCCTAAAGGGTCGCTTTAAGGGGATAGTAAAGAACATACCTTGCCAAGGGGAATCTGCTGAGGAGCTATCAGAGATCCCTCATGCCTTGTGTTTTGCGGTAGATGCCTTAAAGGACTCAATTCAACAGATGTCTCGTTTTGCGTTATCAGTTCATATGCGCAGAGTATTGTGGCTAAAGAACTGGTCTGCTGAGACACCACGTAAAAGGCTACTTGCTGCCTTTGTTTTTCATGGAGAGCGCCTGTTTGGCGATGATCTGGATAAATATATCGAAAAGATCTCAGGAGGAAAGAGCGCTCTGCTTCCTATTAAAAAGAAGGGGAAGCAGCCCTCTTATAAAATTCCTAATCCCCCAGGGCCTGGTGCCTCTTCCCCTAAGCAGTATCGACGGCCTCAGCCGTCTAGGTTTAAAAGACCACAGGGTCAGAAAAAACCCTGAGCCCAAAAGCCACCCAAGCCCAACTCCAAGTCTACCCTGTGAAGGGGCGCCCCCGCTCTCACGGGTGGGGGGCAGGCTTCGGCTGTTTGGGAGGCCTGGGAGGAACTGGTTCAAGACAGATGGGTCATTTCCACTGTAAAAAACGGTTACAAAATAGAGTTCCGGGAGGTTCCCCCGAACCGTTTTCTACATTCAAGGGTCCCGGTGGATCCAGAAAAAAGAAGATGCCTATTCCTAGCTTTACACCATCTGCTGATGCAAGGGGTAATTGTAAAGGTCCCGCACGAGGAAAGATTCAAGGGGTTTTACTCAAACCTATTCACCATGCCGAAACCAAATGGGGAAGTAAGGCCCATTTTGGACCTCAAGGCTCTCAACTTCTTTGTAGACGTCCGATCCTTCCGCATGGGGTCGGTTCGCTCGGTCATAAGGTCCCTAAGAAGGGGAGACCATTTAGCATCCATAGATATCAAGGATGCGTACCTTCATGTGCTGATCTTCGGTCCACACCAAAGGTTTTTACGCTTCGCTGTAGAGGGCAGTCATTTCCAGTTTGTGGCGTTACCTTTCGGTCTAGCCACGGCCCCCAGGGTCTTCACAAAAGGTTCTGGCCCCAGTGTTGGCTTCCCTAAGATCTCAAGGAGTCTCCATAATAGGATATCTGGACGATCTACTTCTAAGGGAATGCTCTCGCCCTACACTAATTCTAAACGTGTCAAGTACAGTGCGCGTCTTACAATGCCTAGGTTGGGTACTAAATTTGGACAAGTCGGCTCTTTGTCCGACCCAAGCCTTGGTGTATCTGGGTCTGGTCTTGGACACCGCCCAAGAAAAAGTGTTCCTTCCGCCCTTAAAGGTCGCCTCCATAGTGGAACTTGTACAGAAGGTGAAAAAAGAACTAGCCCCTTCTATTCGGTTGTGCATGAGATTACTGGGCAAGATGGTGTCATCTTTCAGCACAGTGCCATATGCACAGTTCCACTCCAGAGTGTTCCAGAACAGTATTCTAAAAGCCTGGGACAAGTCAGTTCGAACCCCGGATCAGCCTATGGTTCTATCTCCACAGGTTCTATGGAACCTCTCTTGGTGGTTAAGAACCAGCAACTTAAAAAGGGGGAAGCCTTTCCCACCTGTAGCCTGGAAAGTGGTAACCATGGATGCCAGTCTTCTCGGCTGGGGAGCAGTCCTGTTCAGGGAGTATGGTCCCAGACAGAGAGGACTCTGCCCATCAATTTACTAGAGATTCGGGCAGCTAGTCTGGCCCTGCGATTCTGGACGTCCAGGTTGCGAGGGCTTCCTGTCAGAGTCCAGTCCGACAACTCCACAGTAGTGGCATATATCAACCACGAGGGAGGTACCAGCAGTCGGGCAGCCCAAAGAGAGGTAGATCAAATTCTAACCTGGGCAGAAAATCATGTGCCTTTTCTTTCGGCAGTGGTTATCCAGGCGGTGGACAATTGGCAGGCGGATTTCCTGAGTCGCCAGAAATTGTTACCAGGGTAATGGTCCCTGCATCCTGAGGTGTTTCTACAGATCTGCCAATACTGGGGGACCCCAGAGGTGGATCTGCTGGCATCCAGATTCAATGCCAAACTGGACAGGTTTGTATCCAGGACCAAGGATCTGCTTGCTGTCGGGATAGACGCATTAGTGGTTCCTTGGGATCAGTATTCTCTGATATATGCCTTTCCTCCAATCCAGATTCTGCCACACTTACTACGCAGAATACGGGAGGAACGGAAGCCAGTGATCTTAGTGGCCCCAGCGTGGCCCAGGAGATCATGGTACTCAGAGATTGTAAAGTTGGCAGTAGGGGACCCGTTGGTCCTTCCTTGCTGCCCAGACCTGTTGTCTCAAGGGCCCATATTCCATCCTTCTTTACGGTTGCTGAATTTGATGGCCTGGCTATTGAGACCAGACTATTGAAAGACCGTGGTATTATGGGTTCAGTCTTGTCCACTTTGATAAATGCTAGAAAGTCAGTTTCTAGAGCTATCTATTACAGAGTATGGAAGTCATACATTTCTTGGTGTGAGAAAAGGAAATGGAACCCTCGTAGGTATACGATTGGAAGAGTTCTCGCCTTTCTCCCAACAGGAGTAGACTTGCAGCTCACTTTAGGGACAATTAAGGGACAGATTTCGGCCTTATCTGTTTTTTTCCAGAGACCAATTGCATCCTATTCTTTGGTGCGAACCTTTGTCAAAGGAGTAACGCACCTGAGGCCACCGCTTAAACCACCTTCATGTCCTTGGGACCTAAATTTGGTACTTTCAGCCTAATGCCCCGTACACACGGTCGGATTTTCCGATGGACATTGTCCGATCGGAGCATGTTGTCGGAAATTCTGACCGTGTGTGGGCTCCATCGGACATTTTCCATCGGATTTTCCGACATACAAAGTTGGACAGCAGGAGATAAAATTTTCCGACAACAAAATCCGATCGCGTCAATTCCGACCGTGTGTGGCCTATTCCGATGCACAAAGTGCCACGCATGCTCAGAAGAAATTCCGACACGGGACAGCTCGTTCTGGTAAACTTAGCGTTCGTAATGGATACAGCACTTTCGTCACGCTGCAATGTTCAAAATGGTTTAATACAGCGCACTCTTCTTCTTTATAATGTGACAAGAATTAAGTAGTTTTGATGCTCATATTCACACACACTTCTCACAAACTTCTTTCGTTACTATTTATCGGGATTCCCTCAATTATATTTTGATTTCTCACATCTGACAACATATTTTTTTTATTTTTTTGACTTTAATGTAGAATCTTTTTTTGTGTTTCTCTTTTTTAATTTTTTTTTGGTGATTTTGATTTGTACTCCCGAAAATGTTTGTGTGTTTTTGTGACAAGTTCCCACAACACCATTGATATGTTGTTCTATTTAATCTGTAGGAGATTGTTTGGTGTTGTTGTCCCTTGTTAATTTCACATTTTATGTTAGAAATGTACCTGAATCGTCACCAACAAACTGTCCTTTTTGGATGAAAACACACACAGGAGAGTAGAATTTACCTAAAAATATTTTATTAAGGGGTCACAACTATAAACAAAGAGGGAGGCAACGCTGGAGAAACTGCAGAAGTGGGCGAAACCTTGGACCCCCAGGGCAGACATCAATTATTTAAAAGCAAAATTGGTGGCCTGAGGAGTCCATATCTAAGGGAGGGCAGTGTGGTCCAGAAGTCCCAGAGATCCGGAAAGCAGCAGATGACATCTGTGTCCCCAGGCTGTGGTCATACGAGAGACTGCAGCTTTGTCAGACCAGACTGAACCCAGGGCAATCACTCTTTGGTCTTCCTTCCACGCTTCTTTCCAGCTTTTGGCTGTGGTGGTGGAGTTGTGGCAGCAGGAGGAGCAGGAATAGGAGGATCGTCGATCTCAATGACATCCGTCTTGTGTGTCAGTTCCCCACTCTCCCCCTTACGTAGGACTTTATAAATCAGGTCCTCAGAGATCTTGCGTTGGCCCTCCTGCATGCCCAGCAATTTGGTGGCAGCCATGCAGGCAAAGGCCTCTTCAGGACTGGGGAAGGCTCTCAGGGACGCAGAAGCCTCCTGGATCAGCCTGTATGCTGAATCCTGCACAGGACTGGGAGTGGCCTTCCTGTCCCTTTTGTATGGCAGGCGGAGGGGAGGAACCTGAGACTCAGTCAGGCTGCGACTTGTCCCAGGCTTCTCTTGGCTGACACTTAGCCCCGCCACCTCCTGGCTGCCACTAATCCCCGCCTCCTCCTGGCTGACACTAATCCCCGCCTCCTCCTGACTGCCACATTCCACAGCCTCCTCCTGGCTGAGGTCTTCCTGTGTATGAAAAAGGGACATAGTTTTAGTTTTTTTTACATCAATCACACTCAATTTTCACCTCCTGACTGCTGCAAATTGAATGTTAACAAATATAACAGACTATCCTTCTGAGCCCAGCATTTTTCATTCTTGTCCCAATTTTGGGTGCCCACTACTGTCTATTGATATGTAAAACACTTTTTGGAATCAGCAATTAATGATCAATAATAACATCTAGTAAACATCATTTATTTATTGCCCAGAAATCTGTAGAAGAATGCTATACCTGACTCCAGCTAGGCTCCTCCATTTCTTCCTGGCTGGAAGGCCCAGGTTGGACATCAGAAGCCTCAGCTGGGATGGAAGGAAGAGTGGAAGGAAGAGTGGAGAGGGATTCCCTGACTTCAGTGTGGTCTGACAGAAATCGCAGTCTCTCATAGTACCACAACCTGGGGACATAAATGTCATCTGCTGCAGCTCCAGACCTCTGGGAATCCGTGACCTTCTTGCGCTCCCTAAGATACGTGCTCCTCAGGCCACCAATTTTAGCTTTTAAATAAGGGTTGCTGTGGGGACCACCGGCTTCACCAACTCCAGCAGTTTCTCCAGCGCTGCCTGCCTCTTTTGTTTGTGGTTATAGTGGGGGTGTCTCACCTGCCACAGACAGGGCAGCTCCCTGTACTTGTCTATGAACAGGGGCAGGAAATTGTGGTCGTTGAACCCATCCATTTTCTCTGCAAGACACAACACAAGACAAACCCTAATGTCAGGCCAAACTCCCCTAATCTTGTTACAATATAGGCTTCAATTTCGAAGCAGTATAGGCCCAAGTTTAGATCCTACCTTCGTTAGCACGATCGGCGTCTCCGATGCTCCTTCCTCCGCTCACAGATCGTACGTAA
This sequence comes from Aquarana catesbeiana, assembly GCF_042186555.1. Lineage (NCBI taxonomy): Eukaryota > Metazoa > Chordata > Amphibia > Anura > Ranidae > Aquarana > Aquarana catesbeiana. Next base: position 190,268,603 of record NC_133330.1, on the reverse strand, counting down.
GACGCGCGCGTTACGATTTATACACACTGCGCATGCGTATAACTCCGCCCGCCCCTGACGTTCTTTCTATTCTATTCCCCGCCCCTTTTCGTTCGGCGCAGTGGAGGAAGAGCACATGGCGGATAGACAGCAGGATCGTGCTAAGTACAGCAACGAGGAGGAGGAGGAGGAAAGGCCGGAGCCTGAAACGTCCCAATCCAGAAGGAGATTAAAGGACTCAAATATGTCCTTTGGGGAGATGTTGGAGATGGTGGACATCCTGAAGAAGGCCGACTATGATGGAAAGTATGGGCCTTACCCCAACCCCAATATCCGAAAGGCCAAGATCATGGCGAAAGTGGTCAGGAGTCTGTACCGGAAATTCGGGGTACGACGATCGAAAGATCAGCTCAGGAAGCGGTGGTCGGACCTGAAATTACGAGAACATGAGCAGTACAGAAAGATCCGGAGAGTGCTGCAAAAAAGTAAGTAGTTGTGCTGTGTTCCTATTCTTTTTGTGTTTATTACGTTCGTGCTGCTCCATGTGCTTTTAGGAACTGTTGTACAGTTTAAAATGGCAACTTTCATGTTCATGGGCACATTATTCGTTCGGATCACACATTTTTATTTCGGACTATAAAATACCATTGTTTAGGCCATATGCATTTGGCCACTATTTTGAGGCCCTATACTTGTCTTCAAAGAATTGGGTTGTGTAGATGGCTTTGTTACTAGAATGAAATGCAAACTAGATTCGGTGTAAGGAGAGGACACTCAGCAGCTGTTTTCACATCTGGACACTGGAGCACTAGTGTGGGACCCCAGAACACCATTTTTATTAAGGGGGCCACACAGGTGCTCCAGTGTATACTATAGGGGGGTCTCCATCTGTGAAGCTTGTACTAAACAGGTAAAGTATTGCAGCTTGACAAAGGACACTAAAAATGCTACATCTTGGAACTCTGCTAAAATAGACAATTGTACCCCACTTCCAAGCAATGTTTCCTATTTCTAGTTCTGCCATCAAATATCTGTGTGCTAATTATACCATTTTTGTTTTACATAGGGGAGAAAAGACTTGGAGGACACCCCTCATCCGAGGAGACCAGAGATCCCCCCCCTCTGGAAGAAGGGGAAATCCCCCCAACACAAGATGAGCAGGAGGAAGAAGACGTGGTGGAACTAGTCACCACAACAGGTGAGTGTCTGCGACCACAGGCTCAGATAAGAGATGAATGGCGGCATTTTTTTTAGACCTAATTTATTTTGGGTTCCTCTCTTAGGTGATCGTGAGGTTGTGGATGAAGATCCTTTCACATCAGAAAGTGCCCAGATCGTGATCGGGGAGATCATGGGGTGTAATTTACAATTGGAAATCATCAAGCAAAACATCAATGATGTTATTCCAAAATATAAAAACATCATTGATGTTTTGGGGCGAGTTTAAAGCCCCTCCAAATCACTTTCTTCTTTTGTGTGCTACAATGTGCTAAATGTTTTTGTGATTTTTCCAAAAGCCAAATTTGGAGGATGCACACAGTGTGCCAACATGTGCTATCTGCCATCACGGGAGATCAATGGACGCGTTTTGGGGGTGCAACCCCTTCCTCAATAATAAAGTAGCGGTGAGGAAGGGCTTTCTCCCCAAAAACACGTCCCTTGATCCCCCGGGATGGCAGATAGCACATGTTGACATTGTGAAATTTGTGTGCATCTTCCAAATTTGGCTTTTCCAGGGGTGATTTCCCCCCATCTGAACGCAATATCAAACACAGTTCCTAAATACTCATGTCTGATATTGCCTTCAAGTTCTACCAAATGTGAACTTTGTAAAATCAAGATTTGTGTCTTTCTTGTGGGTTTTACACAGACCTGTTTTCTATAAAATGCACATTTTGATTTTGGATAATGACACCACAAAAATTGTTATACAACAAACAGAAAAACCTTTGGTAAATGCACATGTGATTGTGCAGGTATTAAAAAGATTGCTCATCAAGAATGTGTGGATTATTGTCTCAACGCTACAACACTTTTGGGGTGATGTAATTGTTGTTTTATGAGAAAATGGGGGTAATTTCCTAAGGGCAAATCCTCTTTGCACTACAAGTGCAGTTTCAGTGCAGTTGCAAGTGCACTTGTAGTGAAAAGTGTCTTTGCATTTAGTAAATAACAGCCAACAGTGCTTTGTATAAGGTTACACAATCACGACATTTTCTGGACTCCACACATTTCTGTCAGGGTCAGCTCAAACAAACACAAGCAGTAAATGTCCACAAAGAAGAGCCTGGGGGGAGATGCCTGTCCAGAACTTGAGGTCCTGCAGGCTTCTCCCTGTGGCCAAATACCACAGGGTAGCAACCAACCTCTGCTCCTGAGTGATGGCTTGCCTCATGCAGGTATCCTGCCTGCTAATATAAGGGGTCAGTGAAGCCAACAAACGGTGAAACACGGGGTCCGTCATCCGGAGAAAGTTCCTGAAATCCTCAGGATTATTCTCACAGATCTCACGGAGCAAAGGCATATGAGAGAACTGGTCACGCTGAAGCAACCAATTCTTGGTCCATGAACTCCTCCCCACCCTGTTCATGGACTGGACTTGTGTCAAGGTCAGGACCCCAACACCAAGCCCCCGCACAGCACGAACTCTACGAGGAGTACGCATACGAAACATGGCTAGAAAACGGTCGGCTGCTCAGAACGAAGTAACAGAACGCACTGAAGAACAGCAAGGCCTGTGAAGAGCGACCTGAAAAACAGCAACGAGCAGGCAAGATCACACAGAAAACTCTGATACGAACTGACTGCACGCACTGAAGAGCAGATACAAACCCACAAGCACAAACTGAACGGCAGAAAACGATCTGAAAGCCACGAGTCTGAAAAAGTGCGAATCGTCTCTCACCAAACTTTTACTAACACGAGATTAGCAAAAGGAGCCCAAAGGGTGCCGCGCTTGGTTCTGAACCGGCCTTTTCTAGTCTCGTCGTACGTGGTGTACGTCACCGCGTAGTTGGCGATCGGAAATTCCGACAACTTTGTGCGACCGTGTGTAGGCAAAACAAGTTTGAGCCAACATCCGTCGGAAAAAATCCTAGGATTTTGTTGTCGGAATGTCCGAACAAAGTCCGACCGTGTGTACGGGGCATTAGAGTCAGCCCTTTGAACCTATTAGGCATATTCCATTTGTCCTATTGACCAGGAAATTAGTTTTCCTAGTGGCTATAACATCGGCTAGAAGGGTGTCAGAATTGGCCGCCCTTTCTTGCAAGGAACCTTTTATGGTTCTTCATCAGGACAGAGTGGTCATGCGTCCTCGTCCGGATTTTCTACCGAAGGTAGTGTCCAAATTTCATTTGAATCAGGATATCATTTTACCTTCCTTTTTTCCAAACCCTAAAACTAGGGAGGAAAAGTCGCTTCACTCACTGGATGTGGTGAGAGCGATAAAAGTTTACTTGGAAATGTCAGCTCCTTTTCGGAAAACTGACTGCTTTTTTGTCTTGCCAGAGGGTCCTAAAAAAGGACAGCCGGCAACAAGTTCATCTATATCCAGGTGGATTCGCCAGACTATTGTCCAGGCATATGGATTAAAGCGCAGGGTTCCACCCCGGGATTTAAGAGCACACTCCACTCCACTAGAGGGGTTAGTGCATCATGGGCAGTACGCCAGCAGGTGTCTATGGCTCAGGTTTGCAAAGCAGCCGTTTGGTCTTCAGTTCATACGTTCACCAGGTTTTACCAGGTAGATGTGAGATCTCAAAATGAGGCTTAGGGATAATGTGTTCCCCCCCCTCAGTTGCATTGCTTTAGGACATCCCACATAGTCATTATTTTGGTGCTCTGTGTCCCGTGATGTACGATAAAGAAAAACGGATTTTTAAAACAGCTTACCTGTAAAATCCTTTTCTTGGAGTACATCACGGAACACAGAGGTCCCTCCCCTCTTTTTGGGATCGTCATTGCTTGCTACAAAACTGAGGCACTTCTTGTATAGGAGGGGTTATATGGGAGGAACCATCTTACTATTGGTTGCCAGTGTCCCATCACCTGAAGGTAAGCGTATAACCCACATAGTCATTATTATGGTGCTCTGTGTCCCATGATGTACTCCAAGAAAAGGATTTTACAGGTGAGCTGTTTTAAAAATCAGTTTTTTCCTTGACTACTCGGTGGAGACCCAGAAGCTCAGGAAATCTTTCGACCAAGTCAAAGCGGCATTGGGAACGCGCAACATCCGCTACAGTGTACTCTTCCCTGCCCATCTAAGAGTCCAGGAGGGCGAGACAACCTGATTCTTTAGCACACCTAGAGAGGCTTCTACCTGGCTGGACACGCTACCACAGATCCGCTGATAGACTAACCGGTATGTGCTGCATGATCCCCTTCAATGTTTGCTCAAATTGACCTGGGCCCAGGTCTGGGTTACCACACAAATTACCCCATGGATGAACTATCTTTGTTGCACCTGTTGTGCCCAGTTTACACCCATGGTGTGTGCGGATTTGATAGTGGTAGTTAACTACCCCTGTCGGTGACATCTAAGTTAGCGCCCCTGCCAAAGGACATGGTCAGGAGACTGTTGTGATATGTCGTTCCTCTATACTTGTTTGTTCCCTTCCTGGAGCACTAGAGTTCATACTATGTGTGTTCTCCTTTTGCTGGATCGACTTCACTGTGGGGATGCATTAGGGTTTACCTTCCTCCTTTTGACTCTTAGTCTCTTACAGATTGTTATATTAAAAACAGCGGTAATCTCACACTTGGAAAGCTGCTTGAACTGCTGCTTGCCCCCCCCTAGGTAGCTTTGGGGGGCTAGGCTCGCCTCTTCCACTGACCCCCTGTTGCAGCCGGCGAGCTGAATCAGTTTAGGATGGAAACCCGCCTCAGTTTGGGGGGGTCGTGTGGGGTGTGTTTGAAAGTTCCCCTAACGGGGACAGTTTATTTTACTTCAGTTATTGGGTCCTTATAAATGTTTTTAGTTTGGTTTTGTTTTTGTTCTATAATTGCACTATAACTCCTCGGTCAAGCACTCCCTGGTGTTCCAATTCCTTAAAGCTTATAACCCACATATATGTGTGCTCCAAGAAACGCACCTCATAGGGAGTAGGGTTCTAGCCCTTAAAAAGCCATGGGTGGGCTACCACTACCACTCCACGCACTCCAGTTTTTCCAGGGGTGTTACTATTCTGGTACTGAAGTCTCTTCCTTTCCGGCTCTTGGATTTGGCCCTGGACCCTGACGGTCGGTATGTTATCATTCATGCCTAGATTCACTCTCTAACGTGGACCATTGTGGGCTTATATTTACCCCCTCCGGCTTCCCTGCTGGTGCTAAATCAAATCACCAGCAGGATGGCCGAGTTTGCCTCTGACAATACTATCATTCTGGGTGATTTCAATTTGGTCCCTGACCGGGATCTTGACAGACTGACGACTGCGGGACATCATTGCCCTGGGTTGGCTGAATGGGCAGATACCTACGGCCTGACAGATGTTTGGAGGTGGAGACACCCCCAGGCCCGGGCATTTACATGCCATTCAGCCTCCTATAGAACATTCTCCCGCATAGACCTGGTCTTTGCTGGGAGCCCGGTCCTCCCAAATGTCAGACATACAAATATTGCCTAGAGGAATTTCAGATCATGCACCCTTCCTGTTGTCATTAGATCTCTCCCTGGGCTCAGTTGACAAGCTATGGAGGCTATCTAGATTTTGGATTTCAGACACTGCTGTGGACACTCAATTCAGAACAGAGTTGACTGACTACTGGGCGGTAAATGGAGGCTCGGCGGACCCCACAGTTGTGTGGGATGCCTTCAAGGCCACGACAAGGGGAGATTACCAGACAATCATTGCCAGAGTCGCAGGGAACGTAGGGTAGACTTGATAAAGGCTGAGAAGGAGGCGATTAGCGCTGAGGTTCTTTTTGTTCGCACTCGAGACCCCATACACTATTCACATTTACAACTTATGACTAAGGAGGTTGTTCGCCTTCGTACCTCTTACCCAGAAGAAAATGTTAGCACAGTCCCAACGGATCTTTGAGCAAGGGGAAAGGTCGGGGCGGCTGTTGGCCTGGCTCTCTAGGGAACAGGCAGGAGGGATAAGCATCTCACATATCAGGGAGCCCTTGGGACAGCTGATTCACACCCCAGACAGGATCAATTGCTGTTTTGCAGAATTTTACAAATCCCTTTACACCTCTAGGGCAGATTACAGTAAGGAGGACCTGACCGAATATTTAGCTGACATTGACATTCCAACCCTTACCGAAACATATCGTTACAAACTTGACGCCCCTATTACGACTTTGGAGATAATCCAGGCACTTAAATCAATGCAGACAGGGAAAACCCCGGGACCCGATGGCATCCCAGTGGAGTTTTACAAACAATATGCTACAGAACTAGTTGATAAACTTCATAGTCTCTTCTCTGCATCGACGCGCCTCGAGAAACTCCCGGACACAATGAGTGAAGCGATTATAGTAGTGATCCCCAAACCGGGAAAAGACCCCACATTATGCTCCTCGTATTGCCCCATATCCCTGCTGAATGTGGATGCAAAAATATTGGCGAACGTTTTGGCCAATAGGCTTAACTTGGTCATTCTTACTCGGAAAAGGCACTGATATCAATATCAGACGCCTTCTTACTCACATAGACAGAGCAGATGAGACGACAAAGGTAACGGTGGCCTCACTCGACGCGGAGAAGGCTTTTGACTCCGTCGAGTGGGGTTACTTATGGGAAGTGCTCTCTCGATTTGGGTTTGGTCCAGGTTTCATGAACTGGCTTCGCATGTTATACTATGGTCCTTCAGCTAGAATCCGTACCAACGGTTGCCTATCGGGGAAGTTTCAATTATCTCGGGGCACGAGACAGGGTTGTCCCCTCTCTCCGAGCCTATTTGCTCTCGCAGTGGAGCCTCTGGCTATATTGCTGAGAGCGGATCCTGGTGTAAGGGGACTTCAGGTAGGTCTAATTGAGGAAAAGCTGTCGCTGTATGCGGATGATGCTCTGCTTTATTTAGCGGATGCATCATCCTCTCTACAGACTGCACTGGAACTAATCAACCGATTCGGTCAATACTTGGGGATTCGTATTAATTGGGACAAGTCGGTTCTTTTACCGCTCCATCCCTCGACCCCTAGAGTGCCACATCCGCAACTCAAATGGGTAGATGATTTCAAATACCTGGGGATTAAAATTAGTTGTAAAGTGCAGGACTATATGGAAAACAATTTGCGACCACTTATGACACATCTAGCGGCTAGGTGTGCTGCATGGCGTTCCCTCCCGTTGACCCCTGTCGGCAGAGTTAATCTGCTAAAAATGATTTATCTTCCCAAATACTTATACTTCTTCCGCAATACCCCCATACACATTCCCAGGACTTTTTTTCGGAGGTTCGAGAGTCTGCTGATACACTTTGTCTGGGCTGGGAGGCCACCCAGGGTGGCCAAACATATTATATCTCCCACTTTCAGGGGGGAGGGATTGGCGCTACTGAACTTTCAACGTTATTATTGGGCGGCCGTCCTGGTCATGGTTCGTTGGTGGTTCTCCCAGCCCACACAGAATCCAGCGGTTACTCTAGAAGCAGCCATTCTGGGCTCCTTTGTAGCCCTGAGCAACCTCCCATTTCGTGGACTTGGGGCCAGTTCGTCTGTGACAATTCTGATGCGAACCACAGTAAGGGTTTGGCAGGAGGCTAGGAAGATTTACGGGAAACCCAATCACATTTCACCACACATGCCCCTATGGGGTAACCCTATGCTCTCTCACCTCTATAGTATTCCGGACCCTTCTCTGTGGGCAAAAAAGGGAATCATTACCTTAAAGCACATAGTTCAAGATGGTAGGATTATGACTTTTCAGGCCCTGAGGCAAACATTTGCACTTCCGGCCTCTTTTCAATTTAGGTACTGGCAGCTGAAGCATGCCTTTGAGGCCCAGTTCCCTGCCCCCCTCACTTTGGAGTCAGACTCCATTGAGCGTGTCTTGATCTTCAATGTGATGGGGAAGCCTCTCTCGACATTATATTTATATCTTACAGTAGAGTATGACACCAAACTAACCAAAACCTGGGAAAAATGGAGGATGGATATTCCATCTCTTGACGAAGAGGAGTGGAAGGAGTGTTTTAATTTCCTACATTCCTTCCATGATTGCTGCAAAAGATAGGTTCATACAATTTAAGTTCCTACACAGGGCGTACTTCACCCCACAGAGACTGGCGCGCATTTACCATCAAAGAGACCTCAACTGTCAGAGATGCAGACAGCCCAAACCATGACCTTTCTGGACGGCAGTGGCCTCTACACTTAGCAATGTTACAGGTTTAAATATACCGGTTGATCCTCAAATACTACTACTCAGCCATTTGGAAGATGTTGAGGGAGACAGGTATTGTAAATTGTGTCTTACCTTCTCATTATATTATGCTAGACGTGAAATTTTACTGAGATGGAAACTAGAAGAGCCTCCTACTCTGGCCTTGAGGAGGTCGGTGACCTTGGTACTTCCTCTGTATAAAATGACATATGAAAGTAGACAATGCCCAGGGAAATTTGATAAAGTCTGGTCCTCTTGGGTAGATGCCTCTGATGACCCTGAACCCCCTACCCCCTAACCATGACTTTAACCACATTGGCGGATATTCTCTATCTCATACCTTTTTCCTCGTACCCTGTCCCCCCCTCCCCCTCCCTTTTTTCTTTCCTTAATTACTCTGATTACTCCTTGCTTTGCTGCATCCCCCCCCCCTCACCCTGGCCCACTCGAATACTGGATATTTACATAAGGTTTGCTAGGTTTTTCTAATGCTATAATGCACTAATGTGTATTGATAAGTGATACTTCTGACACCTGCACTGCTGGAATATTTGATAAATCATAGCTACCGGATGAAGGTAGATCTTCCTGTCTTTATTCTTATTTCACTGAATGTACTATTTTATTTTGTATTGTAATGCTGATTTGTCTAATAAAATTTTCTGTTAAAAAAAACATATCACTACCCCCTACTGTAGTTCAACTTTGTCAGACTAACTTCCCGTTTCGATGGAAAGCGGATGCCCTCACCTATCTAGGCATACAATTTCCTAGTAACCTTAAAGAGCTATACGAAAAAAACTTCCTAGCAGAATTCAAATCTATACAGCAGGATCTCAAAAGATGGGAGGCCCCCACCATATCATGGTTTGGTCGGGTTGCGATTCTTAAGATGACAGTACTCCCTCGCTTACTATATAAACTCCAAACGGTCCCGATCCACTTGCCACCCTCTTTTTTTGCTACATACAAGAGGATGTGTAGGGCCTTTCTCTTGGGAACCAAGACGGCGCGTATTGGATGGGCAAAATTGGTTCTCCCAAAAACAAGAGGCGGGATAGGCCTCCCAGACCTGCAGAGATACTACTGATCAGTGCCCTGACCCGAGTGGTTGACTGGAGGCTTCACAGGCGACACAAGGGCTGGATATTGTTAGAACAGCTGATTACAGGGGCTGATTTACGTCTGGCTCCCTGGCTTCTGCACAAACACATACCAGCAACCACTCAAGCACACCCTCTCATCGGAGTGACCCTGAATGCATTCGACAAAGTGTGCAGAATGCACTCACTCTCAGCGAAAACCTGCGCAATCACGCCTCTTAAGGGAAACCCAGACTTCCCTCCTGTTATGGAACAAGCCTACCTAGCGGCAAAATGGCTATACCCGGAGATGCGGGCTCAACACTTCTTTCTGACTAATTGAACCGAGCACAACATACTGAGTACAATAAAAAGATTGAATGGAGTATAGGAATTGAGTTCGGAACACCAAGCAAATATAAGAATAGAATGTAAGAAAGGTAAATGTTGAAGGAAATAAATGAATGTATATGAGGGGAGTAATGGATGATAAATGAAGAATAGTTTGTAATGAATGGCGAAAAAGATATATTGAATAAGAAAATGAAAGAAAAATAATAAAAAGAAAAGAAAAGAAAAATAATGGAAAAATACAAGAGAAATAAAAGAGTAGAAAAAATAAAAAATAATAATTAAAAATAATAAATAAATAGTATAATGAAAAATAAAAAATAATAATAAATAAAAAATAATAAAAATATATAAAATATATAAAAAAATATAAATAAATAAGAAAATAAAAAATTAAAAATTAAAAAATAATAATATATAGATAAAAAATAAAAAATATATATATTCGAAAAAAAAAAAAAAGATAGAAAAGGAAGGGTATATATGTGAATAACTGTTATTTAAAAAACGTATAGGTAGAGAAACATTATATGTGTTCCTGGAACAGTGTCTCCATCCGGTTCCTGTTTCCTGCTACGGTCCTGGCTCCTATGTCCTAGTAGATGCCGGCTCTCCTTGTGGACACTTCCATCTTCCTTGCAGCTCAGCACCCACAGCAGAGACCCCACAGACCACCCGTACATCATAGCGCTGACAGCACCTCCACCGGAACCTGCACTATGCACCTTTACAACATCTGAGGAGGACGTCCCTGGACCCACTATATGTCCTTGCCTATATTAATCCTGTCCTTGTGAGTAGCCATTTGGCTGTTGTTTTTATAATCTAAATTAAAGTTTTTAATGATACTGCACTTAGATTGGCGCTTCTTGCCTTTTTTCCTACATTATCTTTCAGAGTTGTTTGCTTCCACTCTCTAGTGAGCTGCTGCTGGTGCACAGTATCAGATTCCTTTGAACTATATATTTCATTGACTTTTATATATATTTTTTTCATTGACCATTATCTTTACTCTCTGGACGTTTGTGGCAGAGTCTACATATATTTTTATATTTTTGATTTTGCATATCCAGGGTTATTAGTCACACTGCCCGTCTTATCCCGGACTTGTTTTATGTTTATGTGTATCATGTCCATTCATGTTTGATGTGTGTTCTTGCGCCATTTTTCTTTTTTGTTCACCGTACTCAAGAGAATCAGCAGAATGTATTTTGGGGTGCAATTCCACATATGCCCATGACCTGTGTGAGCAATATATCATTTAGTGATAACTTTTTGTAATTTTTTTTGTCATTATTCAATCACTTGGGACAAAAAAATGAAATATTCAATGGGCTCAACATGCCTCTCAGCAATTTCCTTGGGGTGTCTACTTTCCAAAATGGGGTCATTGGGGGAGGGGTTTGTACTGCCCTGCCATTTTAGCACCTCAAGAAATGAGATAGGCAGTCATAAACTAAAAGCGGTGTAAATTCCAGAAAATGTACTCAAGTTTGTAGACGCTATAACTTTTGCGCAAACCAATAAATATACGCTTATTGACATTTTTTTTTTACCAAAGACATGTGGTTGAATACATTTTGGCCTAAATGTATGACTAAAATTGAGTTTATTGGATTTTTTTATAACAAAATAGAAAATATCTTTTTTTTTTCAAAATTTTCGGTCTTTTTCCATTTATAGCGCAAAAAATAAAAACCGCAGAAGTGATCAAATACCATCAAAAGAAAGCTCTATTTGTGGGAAAAAAAGGACGCAAATTTCGTTTGGGTACAGCATTGAATGACTGCGCAATTAGCAGTTAAAGCGACGCAGTGCCAAATTGTAAAAAGTGCTCTGGTCAGGAAGGGGGTAAAACCTTCTGGGGCTGTAGTGGTTAAACTGCAGCTAGGTGAATCGCCTGCCTGCCTGTAGTATTATTAGGAAGAAAACAACAGGATTTGTCTGTGCCCAGTATACAGTACACTAATATACTGCAGCTAGCTGAATCAACTGCCCGCCTGTGGTATTAAGAAGAGAACACCAGCAATTGTCTGCAGTTAGCTTTAGTTTAACACTGTGCACAGGATACAGTACACTTACTGAAAATACTGCAGCTGCCTGCCTGTGGTATTATTAGACCCCTTTCACACTGGGGCGGTTTGCAGGCGTTATTGCGCTAAAAATACCGCCTGCAAACCCGACCCAAAACAGCCGCTGCTGTTTGTTCAGTGTGAAAGCCCGAGGGCTTTCACACTGAAGCCGTGCGCTGGCAGGAGAAGGAAAAAACTCCTGCAAGCCGCATCTTTGGAGCGGTGAAGGAGCGGTGTATTCACCGCTCCTAAACCGCTCCTGCCCATTGAAATCAATGGGGCAGCGCGGCTATACTGCGGCTATAGCCGCGCCATGTGAGCGGTTTTAACACTTTTTCAGCCGCCAGCGGGGGTAAAAACCGCACCGCTAGCAGCCAAATACAGCCGCAAAAACGACGCTATTTTTAGCGCTGTTTTACCGCCGACGCCCTCACCGCACCAGTGTGAAAGGGGCCTTAGGAAGAGAACTCCAGCAATTGTCTGCAGTTGGCTTTAGTTGCACACTGTGCACAGGATACAGTACACTGACTGAAAATACTGCAGCTGCCTGCCTGAAGTATTATTAGGAAGAGAACGCCAGCAATTGTCTGCAGTTAGCTTTAGTTGCACACTGTGCACAGGATACAGTACACTGACTGAAAATACTGCAGCTGACTGCCTGTGGTATTAGGAAGAGAACGCCAGCAATTGCCTGCAGTTAGCTTTAGTTGCACACTATGCACAGGATACAGTACACTGACCGAAAATACTGCAGCTGCCTGCCTGTGGTATTATTAGGAAGAGAACACCAGCAATTGTCTGCAGTTAGCTTTAGTTGCACACTGTGCACAGGATACAGTACACTGACTGAAAATACTGTAGCTTCCTGCCTGTAAGTATATTAGGAAAAGAATAACAGGAACGGATCTAGCTAAACTGAATACAGTGTATGTGTGTGTGTGTATGTATGTATATATATATATATATATATATATATATATATATATATATATATAGACACACACACACACACACACACACACACACACACACACACACACACACACACACACACACACACAAAACACCTGGGATACATATATATATACTAAATACACTGACTGCAGCTAACTGATTCGCCTGCCTGCTCTATCTAACTCAAATGAAATGACACGGTCTCTCTCTATCTCTCAGCATGCCGAAACACACTACACAAGGCCGACTTCCAGGTGGCCTTATATAGTGTGGGGCGTGTACAAAATCCCCTGAGGCATAATTGGCCAAAGCCACCCTGCCTTTGGCTCTCCGTTCTTACCGCACTGTGATTGGCAAAAGCATGCGGGTCATAGTGCATGCTTGGCCAATCATCAGCCAGCAATGCACTGCGATGCCGCGCCCATGCCAGCGATGCCATGACGCGCCACTCAAATTTGGCGTGAATGGCCCATAATGTTCGTAATTCAGCAAACGGTCGAACGGCCGATGTTCGACTCGAACTTGAAGCTCATCCCTACTTGTCAGCTGTTTAGAACAGCTATTAATTTATTCAGCATAGTTTGCTGAACAACTCTGCTATAAGTTCATGGTCACGCCTGTCTGCTTGCCATCTCTTTCCAAAACTTTCTGGATTTCCTACATATCTCATGGTTCTTTGCTGCCCGCAAGCAGCGATTCCTGTACTGACTCCTGAAACTTCTCCTCTCCAGTTGCTGACAATGTATGTGGTGTGTATGGGAGGAGCAGCCCCTGGAGAGGGAAGCAGCAGTGGTCCTTTGTGCAGCAGTGCACCAAGGGTGAGTAATAGGCCTTACTATTTAAAAATAGCCTCTGCTTCTTTCAGGAAAAGTTACATTCTGCTGGACAATCTGCATGATGGTGACAGCCTGTCTGGCTCTGCCCTACATGCTTCATCAATAGATTATGCCCTCAGTCTTTGAAGATGTCATCTATTGGCAAAACATGTAGGGTGGAGCCAGACATGCTGACGTCATCACACACAGCAGCCGGCAGATCCGAGCTTTTTAAACTTGTGCTACATACTGAGATAAACCTTGCCTATTCATTACAACTGTGAGACCAAACACTTTATCTTTGTTTTTAATAAATGTTTTTTTCCTGAATACTGCACTATGCTGTTCCTGGGTTCCAAATCCACATACCTATCTCAGCTTATTTTACCACTCGTTAATTGGGAGTCAGTTATCCCTAAAAAGCAGGTTTGCTGAATTTGTGGAGTCGGACCACACCACGGCTGAAATATATAATAACATACCGATTTTCTGCACTTAGGTTGCTTTCAGGCTGATGCAGTGAGGTTTGACTGCACTGCGGAAGTAGTACAGTGTACCAGCATGTTTGGTGCAGGTTAGCTGTACTTTTCCATAGAGCTCTATTATGTCCTGTGTGTTTGGTGTACTTTCTGAGGGCAGTTTCACACTATAAAAACACACTCCGGATGCATTCCAGATATGTATTTGGTTACAGTTCACACCACAAAAACGCATTTTCTGCATGCGCTTTTTTATTTATTTATTTTTTTTTTTTTTTTAGACATTTTTGATGCATTTTCAATGCATTCAAGTGTGTTTTTCCCCCCTCTTGTTTTCTTTCTTTTTTTTTCCAAGGTTTCGTGGTTTTTTTTTTTTTTTTTTTTGCTGCTGTAATACGTTCTGGTGCATTTTTGATGCATTTTAATGCGTTCTGGTGCGTTTATCTGTTTTGCCGCATTTCAGTACAATTCAATGCAGAAAAATGCAACATGTTCTAATTTTTTTGATGGCACTGGGACGCACTGCACTGGTGTGAACTATGCAATTGGAACCCATATAACCTACTGTCCATGCATTTTTGATGCAGACAAAAAAAAAAAATGTACTGGACTGCATTCCGGAGTGAACTGGCCCTGAAAGTGGTCAAACCGCGCCAGTCTGAAAGCAGCCTAATAGGGCGTACACACGGTCGGACTTTGTTCGGACATTCCGACAAAATCCTAGGATTTTTTCCGACGGATGTTGGCTCAAACTTTTCTTGCATACACACGGTCACACAAAGTTGTCGGAAAATCCGATCGTTCTAAACGCGGTGACGTAAAACATGTACGTCAGGACTATAAATGGGGCAGTGGCCAATAGCTTTCATCTCTTTATTTATTCTGAGCATGCATGGCACTTTGTCCGTCGCATTTGTGTACACACGATCGGAATTTCCGACAACGGATTTTGTTGTCGGAAAATTTTATCTCCAGTGTGACCCGGAGGAAAATCTAGACGGAGGGTCGGCATGACTATGGGAGGAACAGGTCGGCAAGGGTTAAGTTTTTACTGAGTTAGTGGGGGAAAAGGGTAGCTTACCTTATTGGAGGAGCAAGTCAGGTGTTTGGGTGGAGCTGGAAAAGGGTTGGGATGTTGCACAGGCTGTTGGGAAATCATTCCAGGATATTCCTCGTTGGTAGAAGTTCTGTCGGCCCCTGCAGAGAGAAATACAGGCAAGATGAGCGATTTGGAGGCCTTGTGGGAGCAGGTCAGGGCTGCAGCCTCTACACGGGGTCCTCAGTGGCTCCAGCAACAGCTATTGGGCTTGTTAGGGGGGTCGGGGGTTGATCCATCTCCTCCTGGATCTCCCCCTTCATCTAAGCGCGCTAGGAGGGTTCGCCCTCCTGAGCGGTTGAGCCCATCACATACCCCCCGGGTCCGGCGGCCGCATGGGAGCTCCACACGGAACTCTTCAGTGTCCCCTGCTGGGCCATCAGCTTCTGGCTCCAGCGGAGGGCCTGGGAGGAATCCCCAGCATCGGCGGGACCTGCGGGAGGGGGGGACGCTGCGCTCTCTTCCCCCCTCCTCCCCCTCTACAGTGACACGGGACCTTGCGGCCGGCTCTCCTGCTGATGTGCCTAGCAGGAGGCCGGCTCAGCGCGGGAGACGGTCGGATGCAGGGGGGGGCGGGAGCCCTGTCCCTTCTGTCCCTTCTGGAGCGGTTGGCAGAGCGGACCTTGTGTGCCAGGAGGTCCGGTACCTGCGATCGTCAGCCGCTTCATCTGCAGGCTCAGCTACCTCTCCGTGGCTGGAGCGTCGGCTCGGCGTGGGAAGGCTGGTGAAACAGGCAGCAGAGGGCAGTTGGCGCCCTCTGCTGCTTCTACTCAGTCATTACAGTCATCTTCAAGCAATGTGAGAGTGACAGCTGCACAGGGGAGTGGCCAAGCTCAATTAAAGGGCCGGCGACCCCCTTCCACAGCTGGGGGTGCACGTGAACCCCGCAGCTGTCAGATGGAGGCGGATGAGGATGCTGATACACCGGGGCGTGCGGAACCGGTAGAATCGAGGGGAAAGACGCCTGCGGCACAGTCCGTGCGTGAGTCGTCAGCAGAATCCGGCGAGGGGTCCAGCGATGACGGCGATGGGCGATCACCGACCGTGCGCCCTACTGTGCGGAGTCAGCTGGGATCCGGATTTGCGGCTGCTCGGGATTCGGTGCGCAGGCAGCCTGGTGAGTCCAGTTTTATTTCTGCTACTTCTGTGGGGCAAGGGGGTGGGTTCACGGCGGGCGGACAGGTGGGGTCACGGGGCAGGGAGCAAGCAGGTCAGTTAGGTAGGGAACCTGGTGTGGCAGGTCTGGCGGAATTTTTTGCGGGTTTTCGGGAATTGTTGGACCGTTTCGCCCCGCCTGGGCCATCAGGACCAGTAGCGGGGCCGACGGGGGCGTGGGTCCCTGCCGTGACCGCGTTGGATGGTTTGGGCCGTGATGCCCCCGTTGTGCGTAGTTCTATGCTGCCGCCGGCGGTGAGCACGGCGTCACAGTGGGAAGGACAAACGGATACAGAGATCCCATTATCCTCGACGGTAGTTGAGTCTGCTTCTCAGACGGTGAGGGCCAGTGGCACGGAGTCGCGTAAGGCTAAGGAGTCGGGGGACGATGGGGTTCGTTTGGGTGATAGAGCGCATGGTGAGGTTTATGTGTGCTTCGAGGGTCCGTTGGGGGTGCACCTCAAGCCCGAAGTTAGGGAGAAGATTTGGCGGGGGGAATATGTGGAGATATTCTCCCTCTTGCCGCTGGAGAAGTTTAATATAGAGAAAGGTAAAGCAGATGAGAGTAAAAAGGAGGAGGAGGAAAGGCGACGTTGGCGGCTTATCCCTAGGACTTTTTCTAACTGGCTGCAAGCCTTTGCGATATTGGCCAGCGTCATAGGTGAAAAGGAGCCGGAGAATTGTTCTCCGCTTTTTTGCTATTTAGACGCGATTGGGGAGGCTTATAGAGTATATGGGGGACTGGCATGGCTTCGCTATGATGAACAGTTTCGCCAGCGAAAAGCTGTCAGGCCTCAGCTAAGATGGGACCATAAGGATATTGGGCTTTGGATGAAGCTCATGGTGCAGGCTCGGGCTTCGGGCCAGCCCTTTCCAGGGGGGGCCGGCGGTTCAGGCACTGGGCAGCCGGCCTCACAACGAAGAAACTACTGTTGGCAGTTCAACGAAGGAGCGTGCCGCTTTGGCACGACCTGTCGGTTCCGTCACGAGTGCTCCGGATGCGGAGGCTCCCACGGGTTTGCCAAATGCTTCAAGAAGGGGAAGCCGCAATCTAGTGAGTCAGCTTCAAAAAGGGAAGACGCCGGTAAATCTGTCCGAGATGCTGCCGTACCTAAGTAGGTATCCCAGAAGGGAGGCGGCGGTTTTTCTTGCCGAGGGCTTTGCCCATGGTTTTCACATTCCTTGTTCGCTACCCTTGTCTGGGAATTCGGTGCCCAAGAATCTGAAATCTACTTCTCAGTTTCCTCAGGTGGTGACGGATAAGTTAGCTAAGGAGGTGGAGATGGGTAGAATGGCTGGCCCATTCGATCGCCCACCCATACCTGGGTTGCATGTGTCTCCTTTGGGGGTGGTGCCTAAGAAGGAACCACATAAATTTCGGCTGATACATCACTTGTCGTATCCTAAGGGATCTTCGGTGAATGATGCAATAGAGCCTGACTTGACGTCGGTGTCCTATACGTCATTTGATACGGCCGTCAGTTGGGTTCAGAGATATGGGCAGGGGGCATTATTGGCTAAGACGGACATTGAGTCCGCTTTTCGTTTATTACTGGTTCACCCGGATAGCCAGCTGTTGCTGGGTTGTTTTTGGGGTGGTCAGTTTTTTGTGGATCGTTGTCTTCCCATGGGTTGTTCTATTTCTTGTTCTTATTTTGAGACGTTTAGTACCTTTGTCGAATGGGTGGTTCGGGAAGAGTCACAAGTGCGCTCGGTTCTGCACTACCTTGATGATTTTCTTTGTATTGGCCCCCCAAAGTCCACGGTTTGTTCGGTCTTGTTACGAACATTGGAAGACGTGGCGCGGCGTTTCGGGATTCCCCTTGCGCCAGAGAAGACGGAAGGGCCTTCGACAGAAATGCAATTCTTGGGTATCATCATTGATACGCAGGCAATGGAGTGTCGCTTGCCGACGGCTAAATTGGAGGACTTGCGATTGTTGGTGAGGGCGGCCTTACAGGCGAAGAAAATTAGGCTGAAGCAATTACAGTCTTTGCTGGGGAAGCTTAATTTCGCCTGCCGCATCATGCCGATGGGGCGCATTTTTTGCCGTCGCCTGAGTGCCGCCACTTCTGGGGTTCGAATGCCACATCATTTTATTCGGCTTTCGGCTGAACACAAGGCTGATCTGCGGGTATGGGAGGAATTTCTGGCCACCTATAACGGGAGATCCTTGTGGATGGCTCCGGTGGTGTCGGCCTTTGATTTCGATTTGTACACGGATGCAGCGGGCAGTTTGGGTTTTGGGGCGTACTGTCAAGGGGCATGGTGCGCAGAGGCGTGGCCGGAGGAATGGCGTGTCGCGGGCTTCTTGAGTAATCTGGTGTTATTGGAGCTTTTCCCCATTGTGGTGGCACTGGACATTTGGGGGTCTCGCTTTCAAAATCGGCGAGTTTGTTTTCACTGTGATAACATGGGGGTGGTGGCAGTTGTGTCTAGCCTGTCTGCTTCGTCTCCGCCCGTAGTGCGTTTATTACGTTTTTTGGTCCTTCGTTGTTTGAGTTTGAATTGTTTTGTAAAAGCTGTACATGTACCGGGTGTGGAGAATTCCATTGCTGATGCCTTGTCTCGTTTTCAGTGGGACAGGTTCCGGAAGCTGGCGCCGGCGGCGGAGCGGAGGTCGGTTCCTTGTCCTACGCATCTGTGGAGACTGGCATTGGAATAGCGGGTGGTCTGGTACAGCGTTCGGTGAGTGCGGGAACATGGGCGGCTTACTCTTCGGTTTGGCGTGAATGGGACGAACTGGTGAGTTCCGTGGGGGGTTGTGTTTCGGATCAGGACAGGCTCTCCCTGTTGTTGTATGTGATTGGGATGCAGTTTTCCAAGGGATAGTCGGTATCGAAAATGAACCAGAGATTGGCTGCGTTGGCTTTTCTTCAAAAGCTACAAGGCCTGCGGGATATTACGAAGGATTTTATGGTGCGTCAGGCCATGAAGGGTTTCCGGCGCGGACGCGTGGTAAGAGATACCAGGGGCCTTGTGTCCTTTGGGCTGCTACAGGATATGGTAGGAATCTTGCCCAGGGTTTGTTCCTCGCCTTATGAGGTTCAACTGTTTACGGCTGCCTTTTCTTTGGCTTTCTTTGGAGCCTTGAGGATTGGGGAGCTGGTGAGCAAAAATAAACGCGGTGTGGGGGGTTTGATGTTTTCGGAGGTGCAGATCAATGCGGATAGTGTTCAGCTCCTTATCAGTAGATCTAAAACTGATCAATTGGGCAAAGGGGTGTATGTGACGTTATTTAAGGTGCTTCCGGAGGCAGTGTGTCCGGTACTTTTGGTTCGGCGCTTCGCTCAGGTTCGGAAGGGCGTGCAAGGGTCTTTTTTACAGCACGAGGATGGTTCATCCTTGTCGCGTTTCCAGTTCGTGGCAGTTTTTAAGCGCTGTTTGTTGACGGTTGGGATGCCAGCCTCTCAATTTAATACTCATTCTTTTCGGGTAGGGGTAGCTACGGAGGCAGCTCGTTGGGGTTTGAGTCCACAGATGGTTATGCGCATAGGGAGGTGGGAATCTGATCGTTTTAAAATTTATGTACGTCCGCACATGCTATAATGTTTTCATGATGTTATTGATTTGTTGGAGTTATGTTTTGGGCTATATGTTTTTCTTTGGTTGTCTGTTACAGGTTTTCCCCAAGGCCTGGTGTGGATTCTGGGCGACTCTTATGTCTTCTGGGGGGCGATCTGAGCGGATGCGCGGCCCGAAGGGAGACAGCTTTGAGTTCCCCGGAGTGAAGCAGTATGCAAATGGTTGGGAGTTAGAGGCATGATGTGGGGACGGGTTCTTCCGGAATTCCACTATTATTCTAGAGTGGACAGGCCTCCTGATGTTTTGGTGCTCTCAGTGGGAGGAAATGATATGGGGGTCCGGGCAGCTAGGGACATTGTTCGGGATGTAAAGTTTGACATTCTGCGACTGATGCGTGACTTCCCTGGGGTCATCATAGTGTGGTCAGACATAGTGGCACGACACACTTGGCGACATGCGCGTTCCGTTGAACGCTTGAATAAAGCACGGATAAAGGCCAACAGGGAGATTGGGCGTTTTGTGTCTCGCCTTGGGGGTGTGGTGGTTCGCCATCGGGATCTGGAAGACCTATCTATTAGGTATTGGAGGGATGACGGTGTACATTTGAATGCGGTTGGAACCGATTTTTGGTTTTTTAGGATTGCAGGAAGGGGTTCAGAGGGCTCTGCAGGTGTGGAGGGACTCGCTTTAGTGAGGTGTCACTCAAGCTCGCATGGCGGGTCAGGGGGTCTTTGGGGGGTCAAGAATTGAAACAGTTTATTAAATTTTGGGGGACCCATACAGGGTATGGGATCCCACCTTGGTTGGTTGTTGGTGGTTCTCCCAGGACTTAGGTCCCAAGGGAAAGAGAAATTTGGAAAGTCGCAATGTCCTCGAGCCGGCTGGGGCACAGCTGAGGTCATAGTTGTTATTGAGTAAAATGGGACCCCAAAGACCCCCTCCTGGTGTTAAGAATTGTTATGTTTATGGTTATAATTATTTTGGTTAATAAAAGGCTGTTGTGGCCATTAAAACCCATGTCACGCAGCGTTGTGTGGTTATTATAGGTTTAAGATATGTGCAAGACCGCAGTTGACGAATCCTATAGTCAAGTGTGACCCGGAGGAAAATCTAGACGGAGGGTCGGCATGACTATGGGAGGAACAGGTCGGCAAGGGTTAAGTTTTTACTGAGTTAGTGGGGGAAAAGGGTAGCTTACCTTATTGGAGGAGCAAGTCAGGTGTTTGGGTGGAGCTGGAAAAGGGTTGGGATGTTGCACAGGCTGTTGGGAAATCATTCCAGGATATTCCTCGTTGGTAGAAGTTCCCTCCCTCCCGCCCTACATTTGGTTATGGGTTTTTCCTTTTTTTTATAAAAAAAAAAAAAAAAAAAAAACAAAGAGAAAAAAAAGGGAATATAAAAAAAAAAAAAAAAAAAAAAAAAAAATGTATACATATATATATTTATAGTTTTTATTGAAAAAAAATTTGTCACAGCAGCTGGCGGGTCAGGGGGTCTTTGGGGGGTCAAGAATTGAAACAGTTTATTAAATTTTGGGGGACCCATACAGGGTATGGGATCCCACCTTGGTTGGTTGTTGGTGGTTCTCCCAGGACTTAGGTCCCAAGGGAAAGAGAAATTTGGAAAGTCGCAATGTCCTCGAGCCGGCTGGGGCACAGCTGAGGTCATAGTTGTTATTGAGTAAAATGGGACCCCAAAGACCCCCTCCTGGTGTTAAGAATTGTTATGTTTATGGTTATATTTATTTTGGTTAATAAAAGGCTGTTGTGGCCATTAAAACCCATGTCACGCAGCGTTGTGTGGTTATTATAGGTTTAAGATATGTGCAAGACCGCAGTTGACGAATCCTATAGTCATGCTCTCCAACTTTGTGTGTCGGAAAATCCGATGGAAAATGTCCGATGGAGCCCACACACGGTTGGAATTTCCGACAACACGCTCCGATCGGACAACACGATCCGACCGTGTGTACGGGGCATTAGAGTGTTACACTGGACTGTTTTTAGTGCATTTATCATCACATTTGAGAATCTATAGGTGTATGAGTAATTGTTCACATCTAGTGCAGCTATTCAGGTTTTTGCAATTATTTAGATTTTTGCACTATGAGTTCCACATAGTATTGTCAATTGTTCTCTTACTGTCAAATATGATCATTCCACTATTTATATATGCGAGTAATTGTTCACGATTTATGCAATTTCTGTGCAATTTTTTATGTTTTGTGTTCCTATTTGGATCAATGCACTGTGAGTGTTACAAGGTATTGTAAATGGATTAATTGTTATCATATAGGGTTAGTTCACCGTTTATAGTGTGTGAGCCATTATTAATTCATTACTGAGACATGGAGGAACTCAGCTATGAGGAACGATTAGAGGAACTGTATTTGTTCTCTCTTGAGAAGAGGAGATTGAAGGGGGGGATATGATCAACATGTATAAATTCATAAGGGGTCCATATAGTAAACTTGGTGGTGAGTTATTCACTTTAAGGTCATCACAGAGGACACAGGGGCACTTTTTACGTCTGGAGGAAAAGAGATTTCATCTCCAAATACGCAAAAGTTTCTTCACAGTAAGAGCTGTGAAAATGTGGAATAGACTCCCTGCAGAGGTGGTTCTGGCCAGCTCAGTAGCTTGCTTTAAAAAAGGCCCGGATTCTGGGTACTAACATTTATAGGTAAAGTTGATCCAGGGAATATCCGATTGCCTTTTGGGGGATTAGGAAGGAATTGTTTCCCCTGCTGTAGCAACTTGGAGCATGCTTAGCTGGAGTTTTTCATCTTCCTCTGGATCAACTGTGGGGGAAGGATTGTGTATATGGGATTGTGTGGGTGTGTTTTTTTGGTTGAACTAGATGGACTTGTGTCTTTTTCTACCTGACTAACTATGTATTTGGATCTTTGCACTGTGAGTCTTACACAGTATTGTCATTTTTTTTATCACACAGGGTCATTTTACCATTTAACCAGTTGCCGACCGCCGCACAATGATGTACGTCGGCAGAATGGCACGGGCAGGCATAAGGACTTACCTGTACGTCCTTGCCTGCCCGCGGGTGGGGGGTCCAATCGGACCCCCCCAGTGCCTGCGGCAGTCGGGTTCTCGTCAGGGGCGATCAAAGGTGAGGGGGAGGCCACTCATTCGTGGCTACCCCCTCGCGATCGCTACTGGCGAATGAAATGCTTCCTCGGCTTCTGTATAGTAAACAGAAGCGGAGGAAGTGATGTCATCGCTCCTCGGCTCAGTATTTTCCGTTCCGGCGCCGAGGAGAGAAGACATCCGAGTGAG
This sequence comes from Aquarana catesbeiana, assembly GCF_042186555.1. Classification (NCBI taxonomy): domain Eukaryota; kingdom Metazoa; phylum Chordata; class Amphibia; order Anura; family Ranidae; genus Aquarana; species Aquarana catesbeiana. Next base: position 190,245,464 of record NC_133330.1, on the reverse strand, counting down.
TGCACAAACACTACACACACAGTAGAACATGCCGGGCATACTGTACACCCCCCGATCACCCCCCAATCACCCCCCAATCACCCCTCACCTCCGTCACACTGACACCAAGCAGTTTTTTTTTCTGATTACTGCATTTGTTTCAGTTTGTGACAGTTAGTGTGGTAGGGCAGTTAGTGTTAGGCCCCCTTTAGGTCTAGGGTACCCCCCTAACCCCCCCAATAAAGTTTTAACCCCTTGATCACCCCCCGTCGCCAGTGTCACTAAGCGATCGTTTTTCTGATCGCTGTATTAGTGTCACTGATGACGCTAGTTAGGGAGATAAATAGTTAGGTTCGCCGTCAGCGTTTTATAGCGTCAGGGACCCCCATATACTATCTAATAAATGTTTTAACCCCCTGATTGCCCCCTAGTTAACCCTTTCACCAGTGATCACCGTATAACTGTTACGGGTGACGCTGGTTAGTTAGTTTATTTTTTATAGTGTCAGGGCACCCGCCGTTTATTACTGAATAAAGGTTTAGCCCCCTGATCTCCCGGCGTGATATAACTTAGGTTTTAGGGTCAGATAGGGTCTGCGTTGCCCCAGGCAGTGTCAGGTTAGCGCCAGTACCGCTAACACCCACACACGCAGCATACACCTCCCTTAGTGGTATAGTATCTGAACAGATCGATATCTGATCCGATCAGATCTATACTAGCGTCCCCAGCAGTTTAGGGTTCCCAAAAATGCAGTGTTAGCGGGATCAGCCCAGATTCCTGCTAGCACCTGCGTTTTGCCCCTCCGCCTGGCCCAGCCCACCCAAGTGCAGTATCGATAGATCACTGTCATTTACAAAACACTAAACGCATAACTGCAGCGTTCGCAGAGTCGGGCCTGATCCCTGCGATAACTAACAGTTTTTTTGGTAGCGTTTTGGTGAACTGGCAAGCACCAGCCCCAGGCAGCGTCATTTTAGTGCCAGTAGTGCTAACACCCATGCACGCACCATAGACCTCCCTTAGTGGTATAGTATCTGAACAGATCAATATCTGATCCGATCAGATCTATACTAGCGTCCCCATCAGTTTAGGGTTCCCAAAAACGCAGTGTTAGCGGGATCAGCCCAGATACCTGCTAGCACCTGCGTTTTGCCCCTCCGCCGGGCCCAGCCCACCCAAGTGCAGTATTGATCAAACACTGTCACTTACAAAACACTAAACGCATAACTGGAGTGCTCGCAGAGTCAGGCCTGATCCCTGCGATCACTAACAGTTTTTTTGGTAGCGTTTTGGTGACCTGGCAAGCACCAGCGGCCTAGTACACCCTGGTCGTAGTCAAACCAGCACTGCAGTAACACTTGGTGACCTGGCGAGTCCCATGACTGCTGAGGTGCAATAAGCCCAGGTTCCATACCATAACTTACCATGACAACTTATAACGCCTTACCCCTTCTTCCCATCCAATAAAGACCACGTACAACCATTAATGTTGGAAAGGGCAAGGCCACAGCTTTTATTAACTCAAAACATAACATTAACGATTTAAACCATGCCAGTCACAGTTGCACTGTGAGCACACAATTCCAAATGTAAAAGGGGAGATGAAGGAGGGGCCTGTCCTTACCATAAGTGCCGGACCGGCAGTCTATCTCCCAATTACCATCAAGGGCATAACTAATGATCCATGTTTGCTGGCAAGGTCACCAAAACTGCCACCCACCAGTCAGTAAGCTACTGACGGGCGCCCCACCACAGCCAGCGCTTGTTCCACACCCCTCTGAAGTCCCAGATTAAAGATGTCCAGACCAATCTCGTTGAGATGGACACCATCCCTCCTCAGCAAGTCAGTGTTGTCCCCTTCCAGATCTCTGTGACGGACCACAACCCCCCCGATCCGACGGATGAACTTGGACACCTGAGCATTAACTTTCCGGCGAAAATTCTCCAAGCAGGGGCCAGGGATGTCTCTATATATATTGAGCGAGGAACTATTTCGGACCAGACGAAAGTCATACTGGTGAAAATTGCAAAACACTGAGCAATATCGCTTTTAATTGCAGAAATTAGGTCCACAGACCGCGTGTAGCCAACATCATTCCCACCAGCATGAACAACAAGGATAATGTGACCTGACACATGGGCCCGGAGCTGCCAACATTCCATCAGGACCTGATACCAACGCAACCCGCGCAGCCCAAGCCAGCAAATTCTTGCCACGTTGGATGAGAAGCCCAGGTTTCTGCCGTAATTACGGATCTCCGCACGACGAGTAGCCCAGAAGACAAATTAATCACCCAGTATCCATATTTGAGCCGGGGGGTACCAGAAAAAATTAACACAAAAGATGTGGGCGGACATACAGTGAAAAACTAGATGACTCCCATCTCCCCAGTCGCTGAAGTTCCCTATCGGAAAACCCCAAACCAGAAGCGGCGGTTGCAGTGCCTATTCGAAACCCGCAGGTAAGCCTAAGGCCTCGAGACAAAGGCGAAAAACCCTTAAAAATTGGAACCGACTCAGCGAGGAGGAGTCAGCATGTACGAAAAACGTGGGGGCCAGGGGGCGCGCGCAAACAAACGGGAAAGCCAGTGACACCAGGCAAAATGGGCCGCCGCAGTGGTGCAGCACTACTCGGCAGCCCCTACCGAAGCTGTCGGTCTTGGATGTCGCAACAAAACAATGACGCACGCTCCGACAAAGAAACATCCTCCGACCGAATACCCCCCGGAGACGACCTGGATTTAGCAACTAATTCCCAGATGCGAAAAGCCCCAAAAAACGCCCATGAAAAAGCCACCCGGAAAAGAAGGGTCTCAAACTCAGATGAGCATACCTCCGACAACAATGACAAAATTCCCGATAGGATCTGGAGGGAAATCGGGCGCCTGGATTTGGGAAGATGTGTGATACGTTTCCAACCCCGCAATACCCATCAGACCGGGAAAGATTTAGTGACATCCTCCCACCCAAGGAGTTGGAACCAAAAGGACAGGGCCGACATGGCAGAAGAAACGGGAGAACCCGAGACACCCTTTTCTTGTAATTGGACAAGGTAGGCGAATAAAGCCAAACGTCTATCATCTGGGGAAGAAATGGAAAACTCACCGCCCGACGCTTGGAACCACTCGTGCCAGACCCGACAATACGACGCCCACATCCGCGGAGAAAGTGATGACCGAAGAAGCTCTAGCAATCCCCGGAAACGAGGTTCCATAAGTGGGCCGGACAGGGGAGGCCCTCCTGCGAAGCCAACGGAGCCAGGGAACGAAAACGGAGAAACTATTGGCGGGAAAGAGCATCGGCAATATCGTTAGAAACTCCCAGGACATGTTTCGCCTTAATATAAATGTTAAAATGCAAACATTTCAGGACTAAAAAACGCAACAGCGAAACGACCGGAGGGGAACTAGCCGGTTGTTTGTTCACTACCTGCACTACGCTCATATTGTCCGACCAGAAGATTACCTGATGATTGCACAACTGTTCACCCCAGAGCTCCACGGCTACGATGATCGGAAAAAGCTCCAAAAGGGTGAGGTTGCGCAACAAGTCCATGCGGGCCCATGAGGCCGGCCAACATTCCGCAGACCACTCCCCGCGGAAGAAAGCACCGAAACCACAGGAGCCTGCAGCATCAGTGTATAACTCCAGCTGTGAGTTCGGTACCTCCTCCCGCAACCAACAAGACTGCCCGTTGTAAGACTGCAAAAAGGTTAGCCAAATCCCCAAGTCGGCCCGCATGGGCTTGGTGATCCGGACGTAGTGGTGAGGGTCTGTAACGCCCTTCGTAGCCCAGGACAGGCGCCTGCAAAAGGCTCTCCCTATGCGTATGACCCTACAGGCAAATACTAGGTGACCCAGCAACGATTGTAGCTGTTTCAACTGCAGTTTCTTTGCCCCTTTAGCCAAACGAACCAAGGAGAGAAGCCTGGTCAGCTTCTCTCTCGGCAGACGAAAGACCATAGCCACTGTGTCAATCTCAATCCCCAGAAAAGCCAGTACCGTTACCGGACCCTCGGTTTTGTCCGCGGGCAGTGGGACGGCGAAAAGCCGGCAAATATCCTGAAAAACAGAGAGAAGGCGTTGACACTGCCCACTGCCCGTGGGGCCCACGAAAAGGAAATCATCCAAGTAGTGCAGAAGGGACTGAAACCCAGCCTCCTGGGTGACTACCCACTCAAGGAAGCTGCTAAATAACTCAAAGAAATAGCACGAAACCCATAGGCAGGCACATGTCGAAGAAATAGCTTCCTTGGAAGTAGCAACCCAGGAGATGGAAACAGTCCGGGTGGACCGGAAGAAGGTGAAAAGCGGACTCAATATCCGCTTTTGCCAAAAGAGCGGACCGCCCTGCTGTCCTAACGAGGTGAAGTGCCTTATCAAAAGACGCGTAGTGGACCCTGGATTCCTCCCGATCGATTCCGTAGTTGACCGAGGAGCCAGAAGGGTAGGATAAGTGATGAATTAGACGGAATTTACCACTCTCCTTTTTTGGGACCACACCGAGTAGGGACACCCGCAGGTTGTGGAAAGGGGGGAGATCAAAGGGGTCTGCCATGCGCCCCAGTTCCAACTCCTTCTGTAGCTTCTGGGCCACGACGGACTTGAATTCCGCAGCCGATTTCCAATTCGGAGACATAGTCTGACGGGGAAAAGGGGATCCAGAAACCACGATCCAGGCCATCCTTCAGGATCAGGGCCTCCCTATGAAGGGGGTACCGGTCTAGCCGGGGAAGCATCTCTAAGACGTTCACCGGCATCCTCCAGCTTAGGAAGGTCAGTCTTGGCTCCTGTTCTGGGAAGCGGCTGTCTACCCTTCCTAAAACACCAGCTGGCGGGGTGTGCACCCCCACAGCTCGAGCACTCGTGCCTGAAGCGACAGGCGGAGTACCATTTACAGTGGCTTTCATTGAAAAGCCAGCAGATACCTTTTTTTCCTTTTTTGAAGCGGCGACGCTCCGGATTGAGGAGCGCCGACCGCGGACTGAAAGGACGATGGTTGGGGGGGCACATAAGCAGCAACCACAGGCTACCATCATGACAGTCGAAGCGAAGCTCTTTCCGTGCCGCCAATTTTTGGCGAAACTGGGTGTCATACTGGAACCAATACTGACCCCCATAAACTTTGTACGCCCCCCAAATGAGATCTAAATAACAGAACAACGAAGTCGCCAACTCCGGGAAACGCTCGCAGAGCACTCCCGCGTAGGCGCAGAACCCCTGCAGCCAGTTCCCGAAAGTCCTAGGAAGCTGTTTAGGTTTTTCGCCCTGCGCCGATACATCTA